>NC_138034.1:73659810-74100914 GCF_964106645.2 Podarcis pityusensis
AGAAGGAGGAGAAGGAGAAGATTGTTGTTGGAACAGACTCCCTTCGAAAGTGGTAGCCTCTCCTTCATTGGAGACTTTCCATTGGACTCTGCTTCATTTTTTTGAACAGAGGTTGCATGGCCACCTGTCAGGGATGCTTTAGCTGTGATTCCTGCATTGCTGGGGGTTGGACGAGATTCCTCTTAAGAGTCTCTTTCAACTCTACAATTCTACAGTTCTAAGGTGTCCTGTCATTTGCAGGGTTCAATCCCAGGTTGACATCTGGTTCAGATGAGCGCAGGTAGCACCAGTTGATGGGGGAAAGCCTTCCCTGCGGAAAAGCTGGAGAGGTTGGAATAGCCAGGACCGGGGAAAAGTGAGCCAGCCACCTGATTCTGCCTCATTTAGCCCCTTGAGATGTTCCTAGATGCCAGCAGACATACCAAATGAGCACACCTCCTGTGCCAAAGTCACGCCGCCACACAGGCAACATCAAACCTCTTTTCCTTCCCCCACATCTTTCTGGATGGATTTATCTCGCTCACCTGCTGAAATGCCCATCATCCAGCTTTCCTGCCTGCGGCGCCTATATGTGTATATATATTTGCAGCAGTTATAACTTTATAATCCAGCAGAAGCTCTTTGAAGCTTACAACTTAATCAACAACAACATGGTCGGCGCAGCATTCTCAGCGGGCTCATGCATTATTCACTCCCTTCACGTGAGTGGAGGGATGTGGCGGTGGCGGGGTTTGCGCGTCTGCACATGGTTTCCATCCCCCCTCTCTTTTCCTTTTGTCTTCAGCTTACAGATCACTCTTAAGCTTCAAAGTTGAAGGATCCCAGTTTTGTGTCCTTATCTACAAGGTGAAAGACGAGAGAAATTCTCCTCTGCCTTTGGTGAGATAAGTCATGTTGGCTTCCCTTTCTTCAGAAGGCTGTGCAGCCGGCGTTTATCAATTAATTACTGGATTGCCTTCACGCTCATTAATTCCCCCTGCTGTCTTCCCTTTCGGAAAGGTCTGCCTTGCCTCCATTTTATAATTGCCGGCGTCTTAGATTCCTTCGGTTTCCTGGAAAAAGTTAAGAGCATGACGTGAGCCTAACAAGGAAGAGACGCTGAGTGAGTCCTCAGTAGGGTAGTCTTGGCTGAGTGGCCTCTGGCTGCAGCAGAGGGTGGCCTGGAAGCAGAACAAGCCCCCTTCCCAGCTAGTGGTGTAGCGTGGGTTGCCAGTGACCAGGGCAAGGAAAGTATTGCACGCCCTAAGGCAAGAATTGTGCCCCGTAACCAGTGCCTCCATGCAGCGCTGCCACCGGATGGAGCTGTGGAACATGCATGCACACTTCCTTGCACTGGGGCACTGCCACCATCACTGCCATGCGTCTCGCCATCTCCCCACCTCCACAGCCAGTGGGGGATTCCATGCAACAGAGGGATGCAAGGGCCCGTCCTCTTCCAGCTTCTGCTCAGGTGAAGTGGGTGGGCAGGATGGGGAGTGACTAGAGGGTCAGGGCAGCAGCTGCAAAGGTGTGCGCCTAAAAATGTTGTGTGTCTGGGGCAATTGCCCTGGTAGCCCCCTCACCATGCTATGCCTGTGCCCCCCGGCTGCTCAGGATGGTTTCAGTTTGAGGCGGTGCCCAGCTGGGATGGTGTCACTTTGTAGAATGCAGCTGGTTGGTTGGTTGGTTGGCTGGATGGCATCCATCAGTCTCAGGAGACAATGGAGGAATGCACCTTTGGGGGTGTTGGAGAGTTACAGTGCCTGCTGTGGCTGTAGAGACCAATGCAGGAGAGACATTGTTGTTGTTTAATCGTTTAGTCGTGTCCTGTTCTTCGTGACCCCCTGGACCAGAGCATGCCAGGCACTCCTCTCTTCCACTGCCTCCCGCAGTTTGGTCAAACTCATGCTGGTAGCTTCTATGACACTGTCCAACCATCTCGTCCTCTGTCCTCCCCTTCTCCTTGTGCCCTCCATCTTTCCCAACATCAGGGTCTTTTCCAGGGAGTCTTCTCTTCTCATGAGGTGGCCAAAATATTGGAGCCTCAGCTTCACGATCTGTGCTTTCACTGAGCACTCAGGGCTGATTTCCCTCAGAATGGAAAGATTTGATCTTCTTGCAGTCCATGGGACTCTCAAGAGTCTCCTCCAGCACCAGAATTCAAAAACATCAATTCTTCAGCGATCAGTCTTCTTTATGATCCAGCTCTCACTTCCATACATCACCACTGGGAAAACCATAGCTTTAACTATACGGACCTTTGTTGGCAAGGTGATGTCTCTGCTTTTTAGGATGCTGTCTAGGTTTATCGTCACTTTTCTCCCAAGAAGCAGGCGTCTTTTAATTTTGTGACTGCTGTCATAGAATGGCAGAATTGGAAGCTGGGATTCCTGCATTTATTTATTTGTTAAATTTGTACCCCGCCCTTCATCCGAAGATCTCAGGGCAGATCCCACCATAAAAATGCAAAATAAAAACACAAAATAACCCACATACTATTCTCCCGGTAACTGAGGTGCCCTGGGAGAAATCCTTATGTTATGTAAAAGGCAGGAATTTACCCACAAGATCAACATGGGAAATATCCAAAATGAGAAATGCCTACCAAGTGAATAGCAATATCTTAGGCTTCATATTATTGTTTTAAAAGAGGTTGCTTCTGTCAGGAGCTCAGCCTACACTCGATTAGGACCCTGGCAGAGACTCATGCCCGACTGGCATGTTCCCTCCCTCCTGCTCTTTTGTTTGGGAGCTTCAAAAGCTTTCTTCTGCCTGAACGTCACAGTGACCGATGCCAACAGACACCGGCACACTTAGGGATCCGTAGAATTTGCGCATGTTTGCAAAACAGACCTTAGCAACTCAGCATTTTGGCTAATCTACTTTATTTACATATAAACACACGGAACACTGCAACATGGCTCCCTCTTTCTCTAGCATCAGACAGCAAAGAGAAAAAGAACAAAGGACAATGGTCCCACTTCACGGAAAACAGGAACACAAACATCCTGTCTCCGTCGCTTCCCACTCTGTGGAGTCAAAACACATACCGTCATGTGAAAGACAAAAATCCCATGACTGAAATCATGGAACAGGAATTCTAACAGCTTCATGGGACTAGAACTCTATGGTTCTATGAGTCTATGACTCCATTGCCCAAAAGTTCATGAGGTCCAACCCTTTTCAAGGCAGGAAGTGCAGTTAAGAAACCGTAACTGAATTCTGCCTGATGGTTTTCCATGGAGTCTGCAGAACACCTGAATAAGGGTCCATTCACATGTTTGCTTGATCCGTATTTCGATCGTACAATCCCCCCAGTCCAAGATGTTTTCTCGTTGTTCCGTGGCTGTGCCTTGAGAAAATTCTATCTTGCCTGCCAAATCAGATCTCACCAGATGTTCAGGAAATCCAGTGAGAGGTTTTGCTTAGCTTCGATGCAGCAGGTTACAAACAGATTCTTGGAAGACCCAGCTGTGGGCCAATGAAAAATGCTCTCAGATCCTGGGGGAATGAATCGGTACATAATACAATCAAGTAAAACTGTGGATGAGCCTTGTGGCTATTACTGAACAGGAATTAGAATTGATATTCTGTTTTATTGACAGTATTCCTTAAAAACACACACACACAACATCCACCCTAATGCAAGGAGATTGGGATGCTTGGTAAAAGCTCAGCTTCTGCTGCAGTTGGGGGCATGGCCCAGGAAGTGTCTGCAAATATTAGTTTATCCGTCTCTCTTCCAGAGGCGTCCACAAGCAGAATCCCATTTTTAAAGTATTTTTGCCGAATCCGAAGAGCTGACCCTCCACCCTCCTCTCCTTTTAAGTGCTGTCTTTGTTCTGCATCCCTTTGCCTCCCATCTCCTCAGCCTCTCTCTCATCTTGGCAGAGCATATAATTTCCTCGAGACTTTCCCGTCCACCACATTTATTTGAGTTCCCCTCGTTCTCCATCTCTCTGTTTCCCAGCTCCTGCTCCCTTGGTTTTTGCTCTGCTCGGCTAAAACTAAACCCTTCACAGGTGGTATCCCCTCTCCCACAAGGTCAAACTTTGGGATAAAATTTCCCCTGGAACTGAAAGGAACTCGAGAGAGAGGCTCCTCCTCAGAATTTCAAGGGGAATCAGAACTGTCTGGATAAAACCGATGCGTTTCTGAGGTTCCTCCTCAGGAGAAGGTCTGAGGGATTCTGATGAAAGCCAAAATGAAGGAAGAAAGAATGAAGAAGATGAAGGGAAGGGATGCCGGCTTCACCTCCTCACCTTGGCCTTCCAGAATCCCAAGAACCTTGTTATGTACTGAGTTGAATAGGATCCAAAATGCAGCAGTCTGATTGGTCCTAGAACAATAGGATTCAGAATGCAGCAGTCTGATTGGTCCTAGAACAATAGAATCCAGAATGCAGCAGTCTGATTGGTCCACAGGAGCCACCCAATCCAGCTCCAGGTGGAAGTGAATCCGCAACCTGATTGGCCTACAGGAGAATCCCGGAAGTAGCCAATTACGTGGGGCCCATTGTGTAAATAATGTATATACATTCTGGGGGAACTTCCATTCCTCCTCACCGCTATGAGCTGAATAAAGAGTATGAAATCCACTCTCAACTCCGAGTATATTTCAAACCTGATCAAGTAGTGCTGGTTTTAGATTTTTATTTTTCTGTATTGATTTATTTCCAGGATTGGTTTTTGGGTGCATATTGTTTTGGGGTACCATGCTCTAGTAGATGCTCTCAAAGTTTCACTGCCTCCAACACTGGAGATTCCACATAATCTCCACTTAGCTGCTCCTCAGCACCCTTGTAGTCACAGAACTGGAGAACTGGGTCCCTCAGGGTCATCTAGTCCAACCCCCCTGGGTGGGCTCGAACCACCAACCTTCTGGTTAACGCCGTTCCATTGTGCCGCCGGAGGGCTTCGTCGTGCCATAGGGTCACAGCATGTGATGGGCAGACACAGCCCTTCCCCAAGCCAGGCACCTAATCCAAGACGACACAGTCCTGGGCCCCATTTGCCCTCCCTGGGGTGACGAAACCGAATCCTCTCCCCATATTCCATCAGAGTCTGGCAGCTGCCTTGTGGAGTCAGCTCACCGTTGGTCCCCTCCTCCCAACTATCATATCCCCATAATTGTTCCGGTTGCCCTTTTCTGAACCTGTCTCAGCTGCTGAAGTGAAGGACATGAGGCAGGAGTTGGTAATGCAGATGTGGACAGGCAAGCTGCCGGCCAGCTCTGCCGAAGCTCCTTTTATTGGCACAATATGCGAAACCAGAGAGATACATTTTGGACTGTGACCTTTACACATCTTCCAGTCCCGAGATCGTGGGGTGGTACAAAGTTATTTTGGCACCTGTTTCCACCGCGTCATTTCCCCCTTGAACCATGTATGACGAAGGAGACAAAGGTCACAGACAGGGCATGGCAGACCACTAAGAGAGCAAAAGGTTAGACAGAGGGCAAGATGTTCAGGCAGCTGAAAAAACAAGAATTACCAACGGTAGAAGAATGGCAGATGAAGATGATGGAGTTTATGGAGCTGGCTGATCTCACCGGGAGAATCCGCGACCGGAAAGAAGAGGAATATCAAGAAGACTGAAAGAAATTTAAAGACTATTTGAATAAATATTGTAATATTAAAGATTTGTAATTACTTGAAAGAACTAATTAGGCCTAGGATTAAATCTGGATTAAATAAATAAATAAGAAATAATAGGATAAGAAAAGTTAGGAAATTGGATTATAACTCGAATATTGTTATATGGAATAATGATATTGGAAACTGCTACATTCAATTACAAGGAAATTCAGTTGGAAGAGATTAGAAGAAGTCAAGTCATATGTTTATGAAGTTGGAGTTTAACCAATTAACTAAGTCTTATTTATGTATGTGCTGATATATGTGGGGTTTGTAGTATTTTATTATCTTCAATTTCTTTTTTCTTTTTTTATTATTGTTTTTTCTTTCTTTATTATGTTATAGTTATGTCTTTGTACGAAACTCAATACAGTGGTGCCTCGCAAGACGAAAATAATCCGTTCCGCGAGTCTCTTCGTCTTGCGGTTTTTTCGTCTTGCGAAGCAACCCTATTAGCGGCTTAGCGGATTAGCGCTATTAGCGGTTTAGCGGTTTAGCGGCTATTAGCGGCTTAGCGGCTAAAAGGCTATTAGTGGCTTAGCGGCTTAGAAAAAGGGGGGAAGCGAAAAAAATCGCAAGACTCGCAAGACGTTTTCGTCTTGAGAAGCAAGCCCATAGGGAAATTCGTCCTGCGAAGCGCATCGAAAAACGGAAAACCCTTTCGTCTAGCGGGTTTTTCGTCTTGCGAGGCATTCGTCTTGCGGGGCACCACTGTAAATATCATTGGGAAAAAGATGTTCAGACAGCTGTGGCTTTGTCTGTGGCGGGGAGTGTGCTCCGCACCCGAAAGTCACACGTGCAGACAGCTGAGGCTGCCCGCGGGCGGAAGTGTGCTCAACACCCAGCGATCATTCCTACAAGCTGCTACCTTGACCTTTCTCCACAAATGCTTGTATTGGCTATTGTTTCCAAAAGCCCAACCAACACCACTTTCCCGGCCTCCTCATCCCCAGACGGGTTACACTTATTAGCCTCCAATTTATCTCCATTTGTTTTGGTGCGTGCAGTCTTATTTAACTCAAACAAGGCGCTAAACGTCTCTGAAGCAAAGCCAAGCGGACTTTCCTTCCCCCTCATCCTCCTTCCGCGTCATCCGCAACTGCCCTGCCCTTGCTTTGGTCACACTTTTTTAAATGTTTTTTATTGAGTTTTAAAATTATTATTCCTATACATATTCTATTCATTCTTCAACATATATTGTACACGTATATCAGGCATAGGCAAACTTGGCCCTCCAGATGTTTTGAGACTACAATTCCCATCATCCCTGGCCACTGGTCCTGCTAGCTAGGGATCATGGGAGTTGTAGTCCCAAAACAGAGGGCCACGTTTGCCTAGGCCTGACATATATAAACCAAACAATAACAATATTTCGACACAAGTGACTTCTCACCACCTCAATGCAACTTCTTAATTCTTCCTTCTCTTTTCGGCTGCGCTGTTTCTCCTTATTACCCTTCTCTTACACACTTAGCTATCTGTTCTTTACTTTGCAAAATTTAGTTGAAACATATCGAGGATTTTATTTGAGAACAATGTTTCCCCATATAATCTTTTACACAATCCCACCCACTCCTTTTTAATTTTTTTGGTTTGGTTGGTTCCTAATTGCCTCTGTTATTTTTGCTGATTCCAAATACTCTCACAATTCTTCCTTTGTCGTGATTAACATTCCTGCTGCTGTTGTAGCATATAGGAACACCCTTTTTTATCATTTGAAATATCAGTTCTCATAATGCCCAGAAGAAAGGCTTCAAGTTTCTTCTCAAATGTTTCTCTGAACATTTTTTTGAAACTCGTCATAGACAGTATTCCAATTTTTTAAATTTTTTTCACAACCCTACCACATGTGGTACATCGTTCCTTGCTTTGCTCACACTTTATCCCCTCAGCATCCTGGGTAAAGCTGCAAAGATGCTCATAGGAATATCCCATCATGCCTTGAGCCAGACTCTCCTGCCCCCACCAAGGAGAAAGCAGCGAGGAGCTGTAGAACTTGGGGGATTCTCTGCGGGAGGCAAACATTTATCTTCATGCTTGTTGATATAGCTGTTTCAAGTTTAAGAGGGCGTAAAGTACTTCTCAGGTATTCATAAACCTTACACGTGATGCTCTAAGAATGTTCTGGCCTTCCTTCTTATTATTACTACATTGCAGAGGCAAGAGGTGACGCTGGAATGGAGAGAGGAAGGTTTAATCCAAGAGTTTGTATTTGTGGCAGAAGGTGAAGGAGGAACTTCTGTGCTAGGAGCCTGCAAACACACAACATTTTATTCTAGAATCTGCGGTGACTGTGTGCCTGGCAGTTTTTTCCTTCATAGTCTCTCTATGCAAAATCTAGATTTACTTGCACATATTTTGCCCCCGATGGGCTGCTCCCAGAAACAGGGTTTGCTGATGTTGTTTCCAGTCCACAAATGAGACATCATCAACGACTTTCCCACCGGTTGCATTGCGTTTCCTTTAAATAAAAATAAATTGTGTGGAATAGTATAACAACATCATTCTGGGCACCACAGTTTAAGAAGGATGTTGACAAGCTGGGACATTGGGCAGAGGAGGGCGACCAAGATGATCAAGGGTTTGGAAACCAAGCCTGATGAGGAGTGGTTGAAGGAACTGGGTTTGTTTAGCCTGGAAAAGAAGAGACTGAGAGTATATATGATAATCATCTTCAAATATCTCCAGGTCTGCCACATGGAAGAGGGAACAAGCTTATTTTCTCCTGCTCCAGAGGATGGGACCTAAACCAATGGCTTCAAGTTACAAGGAAGGAGATTCCAACTAAACTTCAGGTGATGGATCACATGGTTTTCCTTTCATTGCACAATTTTTCTGCTATGTTGCAGACAAAAACCCAAGCTATTCAAGAGTAGGGGGGCAGCTTGAGAAGGATTGTGCTGGTTTCCGAAGTACTCCCTTACCACTGCAAACCTTCCTTCAATGCTCCTTAGCTTTAAAAACAGAGAATTGTAGAGTAGAAAGCGATCCCCCCAAGGGTAATCGAGTCCAACCCCCCGCTATGCATGACTTTCAACTGAAGCATCCATGACAGATGGCCATCCAACCTCTTCTTAAAAACCTCCAAGGAAGAAGAGTCCATCACCTCCCAAGGGAGACCGTTCCACTGTCGGACAGCTCTTACTGTCAGAAAGTTCTTCCTGAAGTTTAGTTGGAATCTCCCTTCTTGTCACTTCAAGCCATTGGTTTGAGTCCAACCCTCTGGAGCAGGAGAAAACAAGCTTGCTCCCTCTTCCATGGGACAGCTCTTCAGATATTTGAAGACAGCTATCATATCTCTTTATGGTGCTGGAGGAGACTCTTGAGAGTCCCATGGACTGCAAGAAGATCAAACCTATCAATTCTTAAGGAAATCAGTCCTGGGTGCTCACTGGAAGGACAGGTTCTGAAGCTGAGGCTCCAATACTTTGGCCACCTCATGAGAAGAGAAGACTCCCTGGAAAAGACCCTGATGTTGGGAAAGATGGAGGGCACAAGGAGAAGGGGACGACAGAGGACGAGATGGTTGGACAGTGTTCTGGAAGCTACCAGCATGAGTTTGACCAAACTGTGGGAGGCCATGGAAGACAGGAGTGCCTGGTGTGCTCTGGTCCATGGAGTCACAAAGAGTCGGACACGACTAAACAACAACAACAACAACAACAACATATCTCTTCTCAGTCTTCTCTCATCCAGGCTAAACATCCCTGACTCCCTCAACCATTCCTCATAAGTCTCAGTTTCCAGACCCTTGATCATATCGGTTGCCTTCCTCAGCACACCTTCCAAGCTGTCAACATCCTTCTTCATTTGTGGTGTCCAGAATCAAGCACTGTTTGCCCACGTGAAAGCGCAACTTGCCCGCCACGAGGGGTAGGAGTTTGTTTCCAAACAGAAGTTCTCAGGCCATGAAATCCTTCAGCAAAAGTTGTCTTTCAGACTGCAGCATGCATTCTCCCGGCCCAGCTCAAAAGCAGCTGATGATCCAGCGAGGTCCAGCGCATCCCAGATGCCAAAGCGAGCGTCCGATTTCCTTTCCGAGAATACCAATTGTGATTATTATACGCTCTGCCAACATGACTTCAAGATAATGGGGGCAGCTGATGGTTCTTTGGGTATCGCCTGTCACTTAACATTCTGCTACGTTTCCCTCCTGTCATTTCTGCCGCGCTAATGGCTCTCCTGCGATTGGCTGCATCGCGTGACCCCAAGGATGTGCTGCGGCGCTTAATGGAAGGCTTTGTTTTAATAGAATCTAAATGACACCTCTCTGGTTAAGACGAGGAAGGAATTAGACAGGAGGAGAGTGGAACCTGTGCATGCCTCAGACATGTTTTTCTGAGTCCTCCCGAAAAGAAAGGTGACCTCTTTTGTCCTTCTGCAGAGATGCATTGCCGCTGGAGATGAGGTGCCATCAAAGCTGAGGCGTTCTAGGATGGGGGACGAGCCTCAGAATGTTCCCATGTGTGTCATTTCCTCTAAATTCTTTCTGTGGGTTTGCATTTCTGCACCAAGAAGCTGTGGGGTGTGAAACACAAGAGCAGTCAAGTACAACATTCCTAGAGTGAACATGTTTACACATGGGGAGGAATGTTTGTCCAGCCAGCAGGTAAACTTCCTGTTTCCTTCTGGGCTGGGACAGACTTCCTCTGCATTTGACTAGAGGTGGGTGTGGCCTCACCTGTGCAGGTAATGACAAAAGCACAGGGCAGGGCAGCCATCTCTCTCTTTGACTACATGCATCGAAGAAGCAACATCTGCTTAGCCAAAGATGCTCTCTTGGCCTCTAGCCAAGACAGGACAGAGGGACTGTCTCCTTATGAGATAGTTCCCATGTGTATGTTACTTTTCTAAGCTAAATCTGCCTTCTGGGATCCAATTGTGAACAAAATGTGAGTAAACTCTTTTTATACTTTTATAGAAGACTGTGTCATGTCTTATATTTTATGAGGGAATAAGGGGGAAATACCAGAACAGTTATTATAGAGGCTTTAGTGAGCTTGAACACATGCATCAGCTGCAAGTTTAAAAGGGGAATGTTACTCTGCTAAATTGTGAAACTTGTTTACCCAAGTTGGAAAGGCTATAATCAAATATCCTCTCCTGCATCCCTGAACATTCCCACAGAAGCCAGGCATTTTGGTTTGCGGTATAATCACAAAATGTGCCTTCTCTGCAGATGAAAAGTGGGAACAATCGAATACTTGGGAGTCCTGAGTAGGAGCAAAATTCTCCTTGGTTGACAGAAGGGAGAGAAGACGGAATCGATTTCCATTCCAGGCCTCTTCGCTGTTTCTGTTACTCCGTAGTTTGGCTTCGCTATTCGTCTCATTGGAGGAATTGATATAATTCATAGACTCATAGACTCACAGAATCGTAGAGTTGGAAGGGATTTCAAGGGTCTTTTCTTTCTTAAGAATTTTTATTGATTATTTTCACATAACAAATTATTTCAACAATTTCAACAATTATATTTTCTCCCCATTTCCCCCCTCCCATCCCCACAACCCCCCTCCCCTCCCCTACGACTTCCCTCAGATCCTCTCTCTGATTTATCAACACATATTGTTCTCTGCATATTGTCAAAATGTAAAGATCTTTAAAATATCCATCTATTATGTTAACAAATAAATTTATGTATGTTTATTCAAAGCCTGCCAAGGTGTCCAATTCGTTTTGTTGTTTCTTTAAATACTTTGTAAAGGGTTCCCATTCTTCTTTAAAGTCACAGTTGTCCTTGTCCCATAGTTTATGCGTCAATTTTGCCAGTTCTGCATAGTCCATCAATTTTTCTTGCCACTATTTTTTCATTGGGGTTTCTTCATTGGGGTTTCTTCATTCTTCCATCCTTGTGCTATTAAGACTCTTGCCGCCGTTGTCACATACATAAATATATTCTTCATTTTCCTTGGCAGGTCTTTTCCTACAATCCCTAATAGAAATGCTTCAGGCTTTTTTTACAAATGTTAATTGGAACATTTTCTTCAACTCACTGTATATCATTTCCCAGAATTTTTTAATTTCTCTACAATCCCACCACATATGATAAAAAGTCCCTTCTTTTTCCTTACATTTCCAACATATATGTGAGCCAGTTTTATACATTCTTGCTATCTGTACTGGTGTTATATACCATCTAGACATCATTTTCGTGTAATTTTCTTTCTGCAAGGAAGGGGATTTCAAGGGTCTTAAAGGTCAAACAAATGACGCATCCATGACAGATGGCCATCCAACCTCTGCTTAAAAGCCTGCGATGAAGCACCTCCTGAGAGAGTCTATTTCACTGTCAAACAGCTCTTACCATCAGAACGTTCTTCCTGGTGTTTAGTTGAAATCTCCTTCCTTGAAACTTGAAGCTATCGGTTTGAGTCCTACCCTCTAGAGCAGGAGAAGAGAAGCATGATCTCTCCTCCTTGTGACAGCCCTTAACATATTTGAAGATGCCTCTCAAATCTGCTCTCAGCCTCCTCCTTCCCAGGCTAAACATACCCAACTCCCTCAACCATTCCTCATATGGCTTCATCTCCAGACCCTTGATCATCTTGGTTGCCCTCCTCTGCACACGTTCCAGCTTGTCAATATCTTTTTTTAAATTGTGGTGACCAGAACTGGGACCCAGTATTCCAAGTGTGGGCTGACTTGCTCCCTTTAAAAAGTGCAGCCCAAAATTGTGTGAGATCCCGGCGGCCATTTTGGCCGCTGTCCTCTCACAAGAAAAAATGGGATGTCCTTTTTTCTGGGGCAGTTGATGGGCATGGCATAGGCATTCTGGCTGGTAGCCGTTGATAGTCTTGTCTTCCACGAATTTGTCTAAGCCAGGGGTCAGCAAACTTTTTCAGCAGGGGGCCGGTCCACTGTCCCTCAGACCTTGTGGGGGGCCAGACTATATTTTGAAGGGGGGGAAATGAACGAATTCCTATGCCCCACAAATAACCCAGAGATGCATTTTAAATAAAAGGACATATTCTACTCATGTAAAAACACCAGGCAGGCCCCACAAATAACCCAGAGATGCATTTTAAATAAAAGCCCACATTCTACTCATGTAAAAACATGCTGATTCCCGGACCATCCGTGGCCAGATTTAGAAGGCGATTGGGCCGGATCCGGGCCCTGGGCCTTAGTTTGCCTACCCATGGGCAAGCCCAAGCGACTCAGTGGTTTAGACCACAGCGCCACCTGCATCGACAGACAATAAAACCACACTCAGATCCAACTGAATTTACAAGGATACATAAAGTAGAGGGGAGTTGCATATGGGGAGTTGCAGCTCAAAGTCCTAACCTTGGATGACTTTAAGGGAGGATTGGGCAAATCTATGGCTACATACCCTCCAACATTTCTCCAATGGAAACAGGGATGTCCATTCCATTATTATTATTATTATTATTACACTGCCCATCTGACTGGGTTGCCCCAGACCACTTGGGTGGCTTCCAACACCGGACCATCCACAGGCCGAATTTAGAAGGTGATTGGGCCGGATCTGGCCCCTGGGCCTTAGTTTGCCTACCCACGATCTAAGCCTTTTTTAAAGCCATCCAAGCTGGTGGCGGCTCATCGAAAGGATGGCAAACTGTCTCCGGTAATGAAGAGCACATTTTGAAAATTAATGAAGCAACAGCTTCCCAATTGATTGTTTGCGACTCCGGGCAGCGGGGCCGACAGCATGTCTGAACCAATAAGTGCTTTTCCAGATGGCTGAGCGGTTCTTTGCGGCGGCCGTGATTTTGCGGTGCGACGTCAAGGCCCGCAGAAGTGATGGCGGGTGAGGTGAAGGTCGAGGAGGAAGGGAACCGAAAGGGCTTGCAAACTGTGCCGTTCATCAGCGCCTCTTCTGATTAAAGACCGCTGGGCGGCCTTTTCCTTCCTCTTGTTTAACTTGATTTCTTTCCGCTTCATTCCAAGGGAGGCAGAAGAAAAATACAACTCTTTCTAAGCCAGCACCAAAGATGGCCGAGACTTTCCCCCTTTTTTTCCTCCCCCCACAGTCATTAAAATGAAAAAGTAGCTGTGCGTGTGAGTGCGAGAGGGAAATAGAGTGCCAATAAAACACCAGGCTAAATGGCTCTGTAGAGACTAGGCTGAGGTTTACCTGTATATCTGTAATAGTAGAGTTCCCAGCTGAGAAATCATACAAGGAGGTAAAGACCCGTTTGCAGGCCAATCCTTAGAGCTTGTGGGGCGAGGGGAGGAAATTGCTCCAGCACTAGCTGAATCCCGAACAATAACTCAACTCTCATCTTCCGGCGTTGGCTTTCCTTTATTTTCTTCCGGGGGGGAACCAAAAATAGAAGCTGCTATTGCAACGTTCAGGCCCAGTGGAAAATGAGCCCATTTACCAAATTATTGTTCATTTTATATCCATTAAGCCCAACCTCGTGTAGAAAAGCCCTACATGCACTCACCTTGGTGGGAGCCAAATTAAGATCTCTGTTTTCTTGCCAAGAGCTGCAGCCACGTTCTACCCACGGAGGGAGCCGACTCGCCTCTGGGACAACGTGCTGCTTCAGGGCCAGCAGTGACACACAGGACCAGACTTTCTTCCAAATAAACAAAAAGCCATCTGCACAGAAAGTTAGCATGCCATAAGAAGACAGGAAGAGCCTGCAGGGTCAAAGCCCAGGACATGTCTAAACCAGCATTCGGTTCTCACATGGGTAATAATAATAATAATAATAATAATAATAATAATAATATATTTACACCCTACCCATCTGGCTGGGTTTCCTCAGCCACTCTGGGCAGCTTCTAACAAAAGATTAAAAATACATTAAAACATCAGTCATTAAAAACTTCCCTAAACAGGGCTGCCTTCAGATGTCTTCTAAAAGTCAGGTAGTTGTTTATTTCCTTGACATCTGGTGGGAGGGTGTTCCAGAGGGCAGGAACCACCACCAAGAAGGCCCTCTGCCTGATTCCCTGTAAACTCACTTCTCACAGGGAGGGAACTGTCAGAAGGCCCTCAGAGCTGGACCTCAGTGTCTGGGCTGAACGATGGAGGTGGAGACGCTCCTTCAGGTATCCTGGACCGAAGCCATTGAGGGCTTTAAAGGTCAGCACCAACACTTTGAATTGTGCTCGGAAATGTATTGGGAGCGAATGTAGGTCTTTCAAGACAGGTGTTATGTGGTCTCGGCGGCAGCTCCCAGTCACTAATCTAGCTGCCGCATTCTGGATTAATTGTAGTTTCCGGGTCACCTTCAAAAGTAGCCCCATGTAGAGCGCGTTGCAGTAGTCCAAGCGGGAGATAACCAGAGCATGCACCACTCTGGCAAGACAGTCTGCGGGCAGGGAGGGTCTCATCCTGCTTACCAGATGGGGCTGGTAGACGGTTGCCCTGGACACAGAATTAACCTGCACCTCCATGGACAGCTGTGAGTCCAAAATGACTCCCAGGCTGTACACCTGGTCCTTCAGGGGCACAGTTACCCCATTCAGGATCAGGGAGTCCTCCACACCTGCGCTCCCCCTGTCCCCCAAGAACAGTACTTCTGTCTTGTCAGGATTCAAGCTTCAGTTGAGATTCCTGAATTGCAGGGGGTAGGACTAGATGTCCCTAGGGGGCCCTTCCGACTCTACACTTCTATGATTCTACGAACCAGATGGACCACATAAAACCCAGGACTTTAGCACAAAGTAATTCTTCTCCTATGTTTCTTGTTATTTCTAGTCTTGCATTGTAAGCTGCTTTGAGGCACTTTCATGTAAAAAACAGCAATGATCATAATCGTAATAAAGCTGAGATGATCCAGGGAATTATACTGGCTGAGGACTTCTTTGATTAGGGTCTCCCAGGCTACATGACTTTCCTAACTCAAGCGATGCTGACACAGCAGGTGACTGCAAACCCAATTTTACCATGCAATGTAGTCAAGAGCTACTTTTCCAAGACCAGGTGGCCATGTTTGGCTAGCTGACTGCAGATGCGGACCTCAAAATACAGCAACAGCTGGCTTTGCGACTTTGGGGGTGCAGGAATATCTTTGCAAAAAGCTTTGAGATCTCGATCAGCACGGATGGGTCTATCTCGGTAGTTTTGCCTGACAGACTAATGGGCAGCCGGGGACTTGACAAAGGAATATTAATGGTCCTTAATGATGAGGAATGCTTTCCTTAATGGCCTGGAAATCTCTCTCCCTTGTCTCCTGAATGTGGCATGTTCAGCGCTGCTGGGAGGGCCAAGAGAGAGAGTTTGCAGCAAGTTGGAGCACAGGGAAAAGTTTCTCAAACTTTTTTTAAACAACTCTTGGGGAAGTGGGTGTTAGCAAAGTCATTTAATGATGCAGATGGGGTCCAGAGAGAAAAGTAAGTCCTGATCATACAGTCGTACCTTGGTTGTCGAATGCCCTGGAACTCGGACATTTTGCTTCCCAAACACTGCAAACCCAGAAGTTACTGTTCCACTTTGCAAACCCGAACATCCAAAGGGGTTTCTGCAGCTTGTGATTGGCTGCAGGAGTTTCCTGCAGTCAATCAGAAGCCGCAATTTGGTTTTTGAATGTTTTGGAAGTCGAACAGACTTCCAGAATGGATTCCATTCAACTTT
This sequence comes from Podarcis pityusensis, assembly GCF_964106645.2. Classification (NCBI taxonomy): domain Eukaryota; kingdom Metazoa; phylum Chordata; class Lepidosauria; order Squamata; family Lacertidae; genus Podarcis; species Podarcis pityusensis. The sequence continues at coordinate 73,675,977 of NC_138034.1, forward strand.
GAAGTACGACTGTATGTTACTGAACAAAAACAACAAATTTGAGGAGTAAGGAACAAAGAGGGTTTTGTCTCTTAGGGCAAGTCTTGTTGAGAACAGGGTTGCATATACAGCTACGGGCTTGTCCACACTTCAGCTGGGCCCATGTCTAGAAAGCAGGGGGCCAAGTGATTTCCCTCTTGCCCCTCTCCTTTCCAAGGGAAAACGCTCTCTTTAGTGATAGAACAAATGGCAATCTGGGGGGAACCCAAATTGCTCCAACTGAGTGCTAAAGAGCTGTTTTCCATGGGAGAAAGCAGAGGGACAAGGGGAAGTGTTGATAAGCCCTAAGACCTGAAGAGGAACACTCAGAACTACACAATCCATCAGAACATAAGTAGCGTCCCAGAAGATCATGGCACTCTTTTTTTTCTTTTTCTTCTTGCAGAGGGAAATGCAAACATGAGTTGATACTGTGCAAGTTAGCTAAGATCAGCCTCAAATAAGTGTTGGAAGCCGAGCCAGATGGGCGGGGTATAAATAATATATTATTATTATTATTATTATTATTATTATTATTATTATTATTATGCAGGTGGAAGGTGCCTATTTCCATACCTGGTGGACTTGCAAAAAACAAAACAAAACAAGGCATTGGGAGATGATATGCAAAGAACTAAAAAAGATGTTCAAAACAGATATGCCGCCAAATCCAGCAACATTTCTTTCGGGAGTATGTGGAGCGGAGGTCCCACAGAAGTTGGTGAAATTGTTTTTGTGTGCCAGCATGGCAGCCAGAGTACTCTACTCACAAAAATGGGGAACACCAGAAATCCCAACAAAGGAGGAATAGGTACTCAAGCTACTGGAGTACTCAGAAATGGTGGAACTCACAGCCAAAATAAGGAATCAGAAAGAGGAAACATACGTGGAAGAACGGAAACCCTTTTCAGTCTATGTAAGAATGCAATGCTAACCTGCCTCCCTTCCCTTTTAACACGGAGAGACGTTCAAATAGCCTTGTGCTTACAGGCTGCTGCTACAGGTGTGGACTGGGGTAGTGGTCCCACACTGATGTCAGAAGGGGATTAAAGCAAGAGGATTAAAGCTGGAGTTGGTGATATTTCTAATTCAAAACATCAGGAGGACATCACATTGGCAAAGTCTTCTGTAGCTTCTCTTACTATGAATAGCAATTCCCCTTGATAGAAAATCCAGAATCACAAATGGGCCACAATTCACTGGGATGTTCAGCTGCTCAAGATCTCTTTTAAATGCAAAGGTTTCTTTTAACAAAGTGGGCACAAGAAAATACCAAAACTTGGCTCCCAATAGCTCAGATCTGTCTCACCCAATCCAGCCCCTGATTGGACTTCCAACTTACCCTGAAGGTAACCCCTTGTCAGATGTTTGTGCCCAATTTCCTGTTGGGTGACTGCACACAGTCAGAAGTTCACAAAGCGATGAAACTTCCCACAATAGACAAAGTGTAGCAGAGGTTGTTTTACTTAGTAAATACAAAACACCGTATGCACACACTATACATAGTTGCTTTTTTTAAAAAAAGCTCCTTTCTCTGAGCCCAGAGAGGGTTTTCAGCTTTCAGAGACGCGACTTAAAGTTCTCGGTAAGTTCAAAGTTGTCAAAGTCCTGCAACTTCTGTTTCTTCTGCACAGGGCTTCCTAGTTCTGACTCCAACAAACATTTTTCAACCATTCCTCCAACCTGGGGAATTGTGGCTGTCCTATCAGCAGTTCCATGTAGATGTTAAACAGCATAGGGGATCAAATTGAACCCCGAGGAACCACACATTGAAGGCTTCATGGGGTTGAAGAGCACACCCCAAGCAACACTCTCTGAAAACGTCCACCCAAGTAGGAATGGAACCACCGCAAAGCGGTGTCACCCACCCCCAACTCAGACTGCTGCTCCAGAAGACTATCTTGGACGGTGGTATCAAAAGTCCCACTTGTGAAATACTCTCTCCAGAGAGGCTTGCCTGGAACCTTCATTGCATATCTTTAGGGACCAGGCAAAACCAGGCCATTTGCTGTTAAACAATCAATGGTCTTTTAAATGTATTTGTGGGAGGGAAGTTATGTCAGCATGCAGAGGGCTGGGAGGCCAGCTGGCTAGCCCCGCCTGGGTTGTTCCCTTCCAACTGTCCCGCTGCGAGAACCATCGTGTCTGCTCCAACGTAAATCAGCGACCCAGGTTTACTCAGCCAGGGCACTCTATCAGTAGATCGAACTGCACACACAGAATAGGCGTGAGGCTTGTGGAAGCGTACTACAACTACAGATTTATTAATCATAAATCAGGACAAAGAAACATGTCAACTCTCTCTCATGTTGTCTCAGAGAGAACAGCTAAAAGCAAAAGCTATACACACAACGGAAGTTCCCAGCACACTATGCTGGAATGTAAACAGACATGTGACATGTAACAATCCCATGTCTGTTCCTTAAGGTGGAATGGAAATGCCAACAGGTTATTGGTTTGGTTTGGTTTGGTTTGGTTTGGTTTGGTTTGGTTTGGTTGGTTTTTGTTGGTTAGTAAAGGTATAGGGATCCCTGACTGTTAGGTCCAGTCACGAACGACTCTGGCGTTGTGGCGCTCATCTCGCTTTAGTGGCCGAAGGAGCCGGCGTACAGCTTCCGGGTCATGTGACCAGCATGACTAAGCCGCTTCTGGCGAACCAGAGCAGCGCACGGAAACGCCGTTTACCTTCCCGCTGGAGTGGTACCTATTTATCTACTTGCACTTTGACGTGCTTTTGAACTGCTAGGTTGGCAGGAGCAGGGACCGAGCAACGGGAGCTCACCCCATCGCGGGGATTCGAACCGCCAACCTTCTGATCAGCAAGCCCTAGGCTCTGTGGTTTTGCCCACAGCGCCACCCGCGTCCCACAGCGCCATATAATTGCTGGTTACATGTTCTCATTTTGCATTTCAGTGTCGTGAACCACCCTGTGACCTTTGGACGAAGGGCTTGATACAAATTTAACAAATAAAAATAGAGCGACGAATAAATAAATGCATTTATCTCCACCATTCTCCACAACAAAATGCTGTCATTGGAGATTCTGATACAAGCCAGCGCTACTCTGCATGGCAGCTGAGATAAGAGACTCGGAAGCTGCATCCTGGGAAAAGAACCTTCCGTACCAACTTACAGAGAATGAACTCATTCCTTAACACCCGGCACGCTTGTTATCCTTGAGCAGCCTAACACCTACAACTTGAGCAACGGGGGAGGAAAGGGGGGGAAAGGCATTTCCTGCGCAAATGCACTCAAAAGGAAGCTACTGTGTGCGCTATTTCCCAAAACAAGATTTGGGGCCTTGTTCAGCCTGAGGTCTGCATTTCTGTCTGAGCAACGGACTCCCTTGAAAGATGGCAGATTCTCCTTACTCAGAGAGGCTGGATGGCCATCTGCCATGGATGCTTTAGTTGTGATTCCTGCATTTCAGGGGGGTCAGACTAGAGAACCCTTGGGGTAGGGTTACCAGACGTCTAAATAATTAAATTAAATTAAATCAGGGTTACCAGATGTCCCCGGTTCCCGGGGACAGTCCCCGGATTTGCAAATCTGTCCCCGGACAAATTCCGTCCCCGCAATGTCCCTGGATTTGCAAATTTGTCCCCAGGAAACATGGAAGCGGCAGCCTCAGCAGCCCGCAGCCAGCCTGGTAGCGCAGTTGGCTCTGGCTGGCTTCAGGAGCTGCTCACCGCCACTGCCGAAGGTGAACCGGGGATGTCCGGAAGTACAGATTTCCTGCCCCCTTCCCCCTTTGTTTTGACAGATCAGGGGAGGCTCAGGAGTTGCGGCCGTCCAGCCGTTGCCCAGGAGGTGCGCAAGGCACACGGTTTCTCCGCCAGGCAAGGTGCAAAGCCCTTCTTTTGCACCCTGTGAAACATAAACGGCCTCAGTCCTGTATACCTGAAGGAGCGTCTCCACCCCCATCATTCAGCCCGGACACTGAGATCCAGTGCCGAGGGCCTTCTGGCGGTTCCCTCCCTGCGAGAAGCAAAGTTACAGGGAACCAGGCAGAAGGCCTTCTCGGTAGTGGCGCCCGCCGTGTGGAACGCCCTCCCTTCAGATGTGAAGGAAATAAGCAGCTATCTTATCTTTAAAAGACATCTGGAGGCAACCCTGTTTAGGGAAGTTTTAAATATTTAATGCTGTATTGTTTTTAACACTCGATTGGGAGCCGCCCAGAGTGGCTGGGGAAACTCAGCCAGATGGGCGGGGTATAAATAATACATTATTATTATTATTATTATTATTATTATTATTATTATTGCACAGTTTTTTTAAAAAAAAAACTGGGCAATGGCCGGCCGCAACTCCCAAGCCTCTCCCGATCTGTCAAAACAAAGGGAGAAGTGGGCAGGAGATCAGAGAAGGCTTGGAAGTCACGACGTGTCCCTGGATTCATTGAAAAAATTCTTGTAACCATACCTTGGGGTCCCCTCCAAGTCTGCGATTTTACAATCCCGAAGAAAAGGAGGAGGTAAAACTGTTTCACCCGGCAACCCTGCCATGCGCTCCAAACTTAATCGAGCCAAGGGGTTTCCATTTCCCACATCTCCCGCAAATGCACGCACAGATACCTCATTCTGGCACCTCACAGTGCTGCGAGTGGAAAGCCATTTATATCTTTGCAATTCTCCCCTCCTGCCTCCTGCTCCCCCCAAGTTAAGGAGACAAGGAAGAAGCTTGAGGCGACACGGGGAGCGACAGCGGTGCTCCGGAGCCATATGTTTGGAGGGACGTCGTATATTTATGTACACACATATATATTATGTGTCCCTGTTTCCCGTATATTACTTTGAAGGCATGAATTAACTCAAGCTGCGCTTTCAATTCCACCCCCCTCCTCTTCTTCAGTTAATGGCAAGCACTGGGGGTGCAGGAGCAGGGATTTTGCTGCCGCCGAAGCCTTTGAAAGAAGCCTGGAAAGCAATTGTACTGTGTGGGAATTTTGGGGTGGGTGTTTTTTTTTTAAAAAAAAAAGAAAGATAAAAAGTGATGAATGGATGAGACGCAGTTTCCTGCAGCAAATCTTTTCTCCATTACCACTTCCAAGCTCTCTGGACTCTTTTATAAGTGACTCTTTTTTTCTTCCCTTCCCTTGGTGGCAAAAAAAAAACAAAAAACAATCGGGGTCTGCAACCGAATTTTGCAGCATGCAGGGCCGTTGGAAGATTCAGGACAGATATTCCTGCATTGCAAGGGGTTGGACTAGATGGCTCTGCCATAACATATAATTTCCAACAGTCATATAACGTATATTCTTATCTTATACAACATTTTTGACTTCCGTCAACACCTCTGATGATTTTCCGTTCTTTATCACTTATTCTGCATTTCTTAATTTCCCATTACACTTAATTATCATTAACTAACCCACAAACCTGAGGTTAAGAATACCATGCTCTCCAGACTGAGCTATCCCATGGGGATAATAGTCTTATTATCTTAATTGAACCAGATACAGTGGGCGCTTGGGTTGTGAACGTGATCCGTGCGGGATGCACGTTTGCAACCGGCAGCACTATCAACCCGCAGCGGTGCATTTGTGCACACGCGGGTTGCGATACAGCGCTTCTGCGCATGCACAAAGTGTGATTTAGCGCTTCTGTGCATGCATGACCACCGAAACCCGGAAGTAACCTGTTCCAGTGCTTCCAGGTTTCGGCACATCCATAACCTGAAAACACGCAACCTGAAGTGTCTCTAACCCGAAGTATGACTGTAGCCTTCAGGTAAATGGAGATGTGTTATTTACACATATCTACAACCTTAGCAGGATGTGGGTGGCGCTGTGGGTTAAACCACAGAGCCTAGGCCTTGCCGATCAGAAGGTCGGCGGTTCGAATACCCACGATGGGGTGAGCTCCCGTTGCTCAGTCCCTGCTCCTGCCAACCTAGCAGTTCGAAAGCACGTCAAAGTGCAAGTAGATAAATAGGTACCGCTCCGGCGGGAAGGTAAACGGCGTTTCTGTGCGCTGCTCTGGTTCGCCAGAAGCGGCTTAGTCATGCTGGCCACATGACCCAGAAGCTGTACGCCGGCTCCCTCGGCCAGTAAAGCGAGATGAGCACCGCAACCTCTGAAAGTGGACTCCTGTCAGCAGATTTCTTGTGCCATTTAAGATGCCTCAAGACTCTTGACTGGTTTGGCAGCTGTAGACCAGCAGAGCTACCTTTCTGGAAATTGGAGCAAAGCAAAGTTCTCTTCTGGGGTCAGATGCAGTTGCGCTACTAGATAAGGAATGTGCAGATAGCTTTGACACTGGTAATCTTTGCTCCATCATGTTGTGCAGATGCCTGATTATTGTCTTCCAAAGCAACTACTCTATTCCGAACTTAAAAGTGGAAAGCGTAATGCTGGTGGTCAACAAAAGAGGTTTAAAGACTGTCTCAAGACAAAACTTTAAAAATGTAGTATAAACACCAACAACTGGGAAACACTGGCCTGCGAGTGCTCCAGTTGGAGAACAGCCTTTACCAAAAGTGTCATGGACTTTGAAGACACTCAGGATGCAAGGGAGAAATGTGCTAACAGGAAAAGGGTTTGGCAAACCCTCACCATGATCAGCTCCCGCTCACAAACCCACTGTGGAAGGACGTGTGGATCCAGAATTGGCCTCCACAGTCACTTAAAGGTAAAGGTAAAAGGACCCCTGACCATTAGGTCCAGTCATGGCCGACTCTGGGGTTTAACCCACGGTGCCACCCGCATCCCACCACAGTCACTTACGGACTCACTATTAAAACCGTGTTCATGGAAGACAATCTTACTCGGCTACGAGTGATGGCCAAAGAAGAAAGAAGAAGTATCTGCACCATCTTCTTTTCAGCACTTGGGGCCTGATCCAGCCCTGTCGATGGCTTCAGGGAAGAGGGCCAGGCGTTTGCAGCACAAGACACAAACGCAACTGCCCCTATATTGCTGTGACATCCGCCTGCCAGCTGCTTGGGGTTTTGTGCTGCTGCAGCTACAGCCGACCGCTGGGTGGAGGCCAGAAAGCGAACAATTGAAGGGTTTGGGGGGGGGGGGGTTGGCAACAGCGCTGGTGGTAATTACTTAATTGCTTAAGCACTGATTAATAAGCAAAACTTGTCTTTCCAGCAACATGCAAATCGCCTCTAATGGGAAATCTAGGAAAAGACTCAGCAGGAGGGCTCCCCTTTCTTTCTTTTTTTTAAAAAAGGGGGAATGGTTTATCAAGGAGCCAGACAGGACAGACAGAGGAGGAGGAAGCAAAAGAGCGAAAGGCATAGAATTGTAGAGTGGGAAGGGATATCCAAGAGTCATTTAGTCCAACCCACTGCAGGACATTGGGAGACAAGTCACAGGAGACAAGAGGAATGGGGCTACACTGTCTCATCCTGACCCATTCCAGTCTACTCTACACATGAGTTGTTGTTGTTGTTGTTGTTGTTGTTGTTGTTGTTGTTGTTGTTGTTAATTCTGTTGGGAGCTGCCCAGAGTGGTGGGGGAAACCTAGCCAAATGGAAGGGGTTTAAATAAATTATTATTATTATTAGGGGTAGATTGAGGTTGAATCCTGACAAGACAGAAGTACTGTTTTTGGGGGACGGGGTAGGCGAGTGTGGGCGACTCCCTGGTCCTGAATGGGGTAACTGTGCCCCTGAAGGACCAGGTGCGCAGCCTGGGAGTCATTCTGGACTCACAGCTGTCCATGGAGGCGCAGGTTAATTCTGTGTCCAGGGCAGCTGTTTACCAGACCCATCTGGTACGCAGGCTGAGACCCTCCCTGCCTGCAGACTGTCTCGCCAGAGTGGTTTGTGCTCTGGTTATCTCCCACTTGGACTACTCCAATGCATTCTATGTGGGGCTACCTTTGACGGTGACTCGGAAACTGCAATTAATCCAGAATGCGGCAGCTAGACTGGTGACTGGAAGTGGCCACCGAGACCCATATAACACCGGTCCTGAGAGATCTGTATTGGCTCCCAGTACGTTTCCGAGCACAATTCAAAGTGTTGGTGCTGACCTTTAAAACCCTAAACGGCCTCTGCCCAGTATACCTGAAGGAGCATCTCCACTCCCATCATTCAGCCCGGACACTGAGGTCCAGTGCCGAGGGCCTCCTGGCGGTTCCCTCATTGCGAGAAGTGAGGTTACAGGGAACCAGGCAGAGGGTCTTCTTGGTGGTGGCGCCCGCCCTGTGGAACGCCCTCCCACCAGATGTCAGAGAGAAGAACAACTACCAGACTTTTAGAAGACATCTGAAGGCAGCCTTGTTTAGGGAAGCTTTTAATGTTTAACAGACCACTGTATTTTAATACTCTGTTCGAAGCCACCCAGAGTTTATTAAATAATAAATTCTATTCTATTCTATTCACAAGGGAGGGTATTCAAAAAAAGGGGGAGGGGGAGGGGCTGCCAGCTCCGCAGGCAAGGAGTGACCTAACCGGGCTCCTGAGCCCCACAGGGGTGCCGCAGAAAGAATGTAGTTGGGCAAGGGAGCTGTGGACCCAAAAAGGTTGTAAACCTCTGATCTGGGGCATTGTGCTGTCCCCTAGTGATAGACAGTTCAAGATCAGCACCTACATTTCATGCATTGGCATCAGGGCCCTTTGCCCCCTGTATAGGTTGACTCTGGTTGGGATCTGGTCTCCTGCTTTGGGGCAGACAGGGAAGTGGACGACCCACAGGGAGTCTTTCAGCTGCAGCTCCAACCACAGCCTTTTTGTCTCCCTGCAGGCTTTGAAGAAAATTGACTCCGGAGACGACGACGGTCTCCAGAACTCACCAGAGATGTTCGATTTGTTTCACGACAAAGACCGTCTAAATAGGATTTGGAGATGAGACGGGTGGAAATCTGCACACAAAGGAAACCGAGTCCCCGAGGAAGGCTGGCAAATGCTTTGAGACCCAGCCACAGGTTTAAGCGCTCGGCTGGGAAAATGGCACTCTGCTGCCATCTGGTGCCAGCTGCACATTAAGATAAGCAAGTGGACAGTGAACTGGACAGTGAACTGGCCGGCCAGGATAGAATCATAGAATTGTAGACTTGTAGATCAGGAGTATGGGAAGTGGGTGTCGCTGTGGGTTAAACCACAGAGCCTAGGGCTTGCCAATCAGAAGGTTGGCGGTTCGAATCCCCGCGACGGGGTGAGCTCCAGTTGCTCATTTCCTGCTCCTGCTAACCTAGCAGTTCGAAAGCACATCAAAGTGCAAATAGATAAATAGGTACCGCTCCGGTGGGAAGGTAAACGGCGTTTCCGTGTGCTGCTCTGGTTCGCCAGAAGCGGCCTAGGACTTGCCAATCAGAAGGTTGGCAGTTTGAATCCCCATGACAGGGTGAGCTCCTGTTGCTTGGTCCCAGATCCAGCAGTTCGAAAGCACATCAAAGTGCAAGCAGATAAATAGGTACCGCTCCGGCGGGAAGGTAAACGGCGTTTCCGTGCACTGCTCTCGTTCGCCAGAAGCGGCTTAGTGATGCTGGCCACATGACCCAGAAGCTGTACGCCGGCTCCCTTGGCCAATAAAGCGAGATGAGCGCCACAACCCCAGAGTCGTCCGCGATTGGACCTAATGGTCAGGGGTCCCTTTACCTTTTAATCAGGGGTCAGCAAACTTTTTGGGGAGGGGGCCGGTTTATCATCCCCCAGATTTTGTGATGGGTTGGACCGCGCGTGTGCGTGCATGCACACACACCCAGTGGAGACGGTTTCATTCTGTCCCCCTCTTTTCCCCAGCCCCTCGCCTCCCCCTGCCTTCCTATAGTGCTTCCGGCACAAGGGCTGGCTGGCTCCGGAGAGGTGGTGTTCTCCCAAACGTGGCTCCTGTGCTTGCCCTTGCGAGTGGCAGAGACTAGTGGTGGCGGCAGTGGAGGGACGAGCAGCCCAAAAGGGCTGGCTGGCTCCAGAGAGGCGCTGCTCAAAATGGCACTCAGCCAGCTCAGCCCAGCCCCCTTCCTTCTCTACGCAGGGCAGGGAGAAGCTAGGAGGAGGGAGGGAGGAAACACTGTGGCATGTAAGAGGGAGGGGGGAAATGGTGCCCCCCCAAAAATGGTGGTGCAAAGAAAAAATTAACAAAAAAAATTAATGAAGGAATCCACACGATCCACGGACTGTCCGCTGGCCAGATCCTGAGGGCAATTGGGCTGGATCTGGCCCACGGTCCGTAGTTTGCCGACCCCTGTTGTAGAGGATGACCTCCAAACCATCCTAAATGTGATGGCCTGGGACTCGGCCTTGGAACCAGAGGAGTCTCAGTCTGCACCGGATCCTTTGCCTCAGGCGGCATTGGAACCAGGTCTGGGGCCTGATTCTGAAGAGGTCTTCACAGGTTCCCCTGCAACAAGCACCAGCTGGGCCAAATCAGGGGCCTGAGCCTGCCCTGGCTCCAGATGCAGGGATGACCTCGTTGCCTCCAGCTGGGCCATCACTTACAGCTGCTCCACTACCGGTTGGGTCAGGGGAGACTGAGGCAGCCTCTGGGTCTAGTAACCCACCGACGTCTCCCGAGCTGCAGAGAAGGAGAGACCCGAGTACTCGCAGGAGGAGTGCTCGCCTTCGGGTGAGACAGGGAGGTGAGTCGCCAGGAGATCAGGACCAACCGTTACTCTGTCAGAGATAAAAGGCTGTCAGACCCCGCCCCAGGTTGCGGGAGCAACATTGCTGTTTACTAGATCCTGTAGCTGTCTTTGTTTCCTGCCTCGTGTCCTTGGCCCTGTCAGACTCTCTCCCAGTGGAACCTTTGGATTCTGGACCGGTCCTGGACCACGTCTCATGGGTTACCCCTGGGCCCAGCACCCTAAATATCTTCGCAGAAGATTAAAGAAAGCTTGGCTTATTGCTCCATATCCAAAAAAACCAAGCACCAGAAAATGCATTTTGCTTTAAATTAATCTTTCTAATATATAGCGGAAGGATTTAATGTATTGGAACCTGTCGTTATGACTTATGGCACTTAACATTTGATGGTGGTGTAATAACTGTGATTTTAAAACTTTAAATAAAAAAAGAGGCACACACGAACCCATCTAGATTTAAATAAGAAAAAGCCCTTTATTTCCTTGTTGCCCTTCAGAAGGGAAACGGGGGTTCCAAAGTCCTCATGTTGAAGGCACAAACATTTTGCAGAAAGGTGCATAGCAGAAACACTGCGGCTTCAGACCTACAGGAGCGCCGAACACAGAGAGGAGAAGGACCACTCGCCATCTTTGAACCACACGTCAAAGGCAAGATCCTGCTTGCTCATCTGAAACGCCAACTGTGGCTAGAGACCACCAGAAGTTGCAACAGAAGGCTGGTGTGCATTGGGGGTGAACGGGGCCCTGCCCCACCCAGCTCAGTCCACACTCGGCCAGCCCCCACCTACCTTCCTGCCTTTGTGCTAACCAACACTTGTTCTGCCTGCCATTTGCTCTGACACCTCGAATCCAGGAGTAGACTCTCACCCAACCTTCTCCAACCACAATGCTTGTGAGCCTTCCAATCTTTCAAGTCTCAGAACTGTCCCAATGTCTTCATTCTTTGGCTCGCTCACTGAACATCAAAAGGAGTTTTGGTGGCATTTGTGTCCAGCTTCTCTTATCCTTCCAGAGCTGTTGGTTCCTTGCTCTCTGCCCTCCCGCTCCCAATGTGCACCAACTGGGTGCAAAATTGGCAGGGCCTCCTGCAGACCCCTCAGTGCCCACGGAGGAGAACCTCTTTTGGCGAAGGCACCGCAACAGGAACAGGAGGGAAACCCACACCCTGGGAGGACTGCATTGATGCCGACGATGCACACCTGCAAAGCCGTAATTAAAGAAGAAGAAAACCTTTGGAGATTTCCAGCAATATGCAAGGCCAATATGAAAGGCAGTGGGAGGGACGAGGGAAGGAGTGTAAGGTCAGGGAGAGGAATCAGGAACTGTGCGAGGCACTGAAATCTCACCCCCGCAACCATTTGCAACACCCTCCCTGACATAGCTGTCAACGTTTCCCTTTTTTTAAGGGAAATTCCCTTATTCCGAATAGGATTCCTCGCAAGAAAAGGGAAAAGTTGACAGTTCTGCTCCCTGACCCTATTCTCTGTCTTCTGAACTCGACTTACCACCCCAAGAAAGTTCACTGCACAATCTGAGATGCTTGCCTTGGGTTTTCCTAAAAATACTGCAGAAGAGGCTGGGGTGCAGCCTTTGGACTGGGATGTGCAGACTGCAGAGCTTCACCGTATAGTTCAAGCTATGGTTTTCCCAGTAGTGATGTATGGAAGTGAGAGCTGGACCATAAAGAAGGCTGATCGCCAAAGAATTGATGCTTTTGAGTTATGGTGCTGGAGGAGACTCTTGAGAGTCCCATGGACTGCAAGAAGATCCAACCGATCCATTCTGAAGGAAATCAGCCCTGAGTGCTCACTGGAAGGACAGATCCTGAAGCTGAGGCTCCAAGACTTTGGCCACCTCATGAGAAGAGAAGACTCCCTGGAAAAGACCCTGATGTTGGGAAAGATGGAGGGCACAAGGAGAAGGTGATGACAGAGGACGAGATGGTGGGACAGTGTTCTCGAAGCTACCAGCATGAGTTTGACCAAACTGCGGGAGGCAGTGGAAGACAGGAGTGCCTGGCATGCTCTGGTCCAGGGGGTCACAAAGAGTCGGACACGACTAAACGACTAAACAACAACAACAAAATAATAATAATACATGAGTCATGAGTGGAATCGGTTTTGAATTGCAATCTCCTCCTACGGCATCCTGAGATCCAGAAACTTTCAATTTTTTTAATTAAAAAACCCCGAAGCTCTTACAGGGTTAAGTTTTCTGAGTTCCGCCCTCGTGCACTGAAAGCAGAAATGCAGGCCTTGGCTTAGCAAAGAAGAGGGCAATGTCAAGTTCGACCAGATGAGTGGCCCAGCCGCAAACTCCAAGAGGGAATAACCTCTTCACAATGTGGTGGAGTCATTCCCCAAAAGACAAGAAAAACCACCCGCCCACTATGGTTTCACAGGAAAAAAATGTCAGTCCCTGGAGAAGGCATTGCAGCTCCCACCAAGAACTCATTGATGCTTCTGAATACAGAGATGGGTTTCATATTTGTCCAAAAGTCACATTCTCAGGCCCCAACCCTAGGATGTTGGACATTGACTGCGGTTGTTGGTTGGAAGGGGAAAGGCACTCGTCACGGTCTCAGTGAGTCGTCTTTCCTATTTTTGTTACAAGAGGAGTCCTAGGGCTGGAGACAGGCTCAGTGAAGCCCTGAGACTCAGGGATCAGTTCATCCCTTCCAGGGACGGAGGAAACCCCAGAGAGGCAAAGGATGCTTCGTGGAGGAAGATGACCTGGGATCAACTACTTGAGCACCAAAAAAAAATAACCCATCTTGCGTTTCTCTTTTCTTTTCCATCTTTTCCTTTTTTTCTTTCTTGTTAACTGAAAGGCACCTAAACAGAGGTTGTCTCCAGCTCAGGAAACCAATGTGAGAAACGACCAGGGGTGGGGGAAATGAAATTCTCCTTTCTGGGGAGCACGCTGAGCCCCCCAACACTTCCTGAGAAGGCAAGAGGGCAGAGGGTCATCTCTCTGAGCATGGTGCGCACACAACTCCCTCCAAACTGGGGGTCACCCTTGACAGCGTGGGCAGGCTTTGGAGGTACAGGACAGCCAGATGGAGGACAGCCCAGCCTTCTCCTGAGCTTGGAGATGGGGTGTAAGCCAAGAGCATCCTTAAATGCCACTACCCCAGGTGACGCTTGTCAGCCCTTTAGCAACTATTTCAGGATGGGCAAGCATGCGGCAAACACGTGGTCTGCTCTGGGTCTTAGCATTTGCACTTAGTGGGTTGTGAGATTGCATGGGTTGTCTCTTCTGCGACGGGAGACACACAACTCACCGTTGTCATAAGCGTCACAAGTCTCACCACTGCCTGGAACATTGAGAATTGCTCTGTACCAGGTCAGATTATAAATCTGTCTGGTTCATAATTACCAGTTCTGACTGGCAGCAGCAATTCTCCAGGGGCTCAGATAGAGGAGAGTCACATTTTGCCCTGTTCCCTTTTAAAACCCGGAGATGTCCAGGACTGAATTTGGGTCTTTCTGCTTGGAAACCGGACACCCTGGCAGCCAGCTGTGGAACAAAATGGCAGGCGTTGGCACCATGCGCCAGCCGAAACTGAAACCCAGCGAGAGCATTTCACCAGCTTTTCCCAACCTGGTGCCCCCACCCAGATGTTTCGGACTACACCTCCCATCAGCCCCAGCTGCTTTGCCCCAAGGGCACCATCCGTTTTTTAGAAAACAGTCCCACCAAAGTTTTGTAATGCCAGCTATAAAGGGGATGATGTCCAGCACTCAGATTCCAGCGGTGAGAGAGAGAGAGAGGTTGTGCATCCCGTGAAGTTGTGCAAAACACAGAGGTAGCTAACAGCAGTCCACAGCTGGCGGGCAGTTGGTGTGGATCAGAACTAGGCTCAGTGCAAAAACCTGCTTCCGGAGGTAGGCAGACGTTAAGTCCTTGATGGGCAGCGGTCTGCGAGCACGTCAAAATGAAACTTCTCCCCCAGTCACTTATTTTGTCCCAAATCCCCAAAGCCAGCCATCACACAAAAGTACCATTTTTCCCCCTGGGCCCAGTCTCCACCCCCTCCCTTCTTCGTTATCGATGAGAACAGTTCCTATTTTCTCTCTTTAAAAAAACACAAAAACAAACAGTCTTTGGTAGCAAAAATTCCCCGCGTTGGCCGGAGTAGTGCAAATGAGGAAGGAGGAACCTGACGAGGGTCAGCCGGGACTCTCGTTTCCACAGTTGTCATTTCTTAAAAGGGAAGGACGCTGTCTGGACTTTCAGGCCTGGAACGGGTCTAAAGAAGCAGAAGAAGATGATCAGCACAAGTCAGGAGGACATCAGGAGAACCAAGATGAACTGCAGAGTCCCAAGTAAGCCATGTTAGCTGATAGGTTACAGGGGGAGGGAAAGCAGCCCAGCACCTAGGCTAATAGAGAACAACAAACCCCTGTGTTGCAAACTTAACACAACAAACAATACAAGCAACACGAAGACCAGCATACTAGATAGCACTGCAATTCTTATGGCATAATATACACGATTTAGTGCAACAAAAACAAAATGTGTACACTTGTAAATTCTCTAATATATTTGAAATCAAATGAACACACGTCTGTCAATCTTTGAAAGTCCGTAGAAGTATAATAAGTCTATAGTTGAAACAAAGTAATAGATGCTATCCTGTGGGCTAAGCGGTAAAACATTTTAGGCGTTCATGGTGCCGAAGTAGTAAGTGAATAACATACTACATATTACATATCCTTATGACCATTCCTCCTTGTGCATTTTTCTAATCTATGGGTTGTGCTGAAGAAGATTCCAGCGAAACAATCAGATTATCCGGGATCACTGTCCTACATTGTTATTCACCTACTACCAAACGGCCTCGGTCCTGTATACCTGAAGGAGCGTCTCCACCCCCATCATTCAGACCGGACACTGAGGTCCAGCGCCAAGGGCCTTCTGGCAGTTCCCTCACTGCGAGAAATGAGGTTACAGGGAACCAGGCAGAGGGCCTTCTTTGTGGTGGCACCCGCCCTGTGGAACGCCCTCCCAGCAGATGCCTAGGAAATAAGAAGCTATCCTATTTTTAAAAGACATCTGAAGGCAGCCTGTCTAGGGAAGTTTTTAATATTTAATACTGTGTTGTTTTTAACACTCGATTGGGAGTCGCCCAGAGTGGCTGGGGAGACTCAGCCGGATGGGCGGGGGTATTTTTATTTTTTATTTATTTATTTATTTATTATTATTATTATTATTATTATTACTATTATTACATCCTGCCAGAGGCCCGGCACCTCCTTCCCAAAGCCCAATAAGTTTCTGCCCCGCTTAGGACTCTCATGTGCATGTCATTCAACCCCCTCGGAAGGTGATGCCTCTGGCCCTAGCTGTTCCCCTACGAAAAATTTCACTGCACACCACAGAGGGTACTTCTGGGTCCACTGCTGTCGCTCAAGGCTCAGGTGGCCTTGGTGGCCTGGAGTGCCTTCCATCAGCTTTGGCTGGTGACCCAGCTGCACCCTTATCTGGACACGGTTAGCCTAACTTCTGTCATCTAGATCAAGGGAAGTACAGTGGTGCCCCGCAAGACGAATGCCTCGCAAGACGAAAAACGTGCAAGACGAAAGAGTTTTCCGTTTTTTGAGTCGTTCCACAAGACGAATTTCCCTATGGGTTTGCTTCGCAAGACGAAACGTCTTGCGAGTTCTTGCGAGTTTGTTTCCTTTTTCTTAAAGCCGCTAAGCCGTTAATAGCCGCTAAGCCGCTAATAGCCGTGCTTCACAAGACGAAAAAACCGCAAGACGAAGAGACTCGCAGAACGGATTAATTTCGTCTTGCAAGGCACCACTGTAATATAGCATCTAGATCAAGGAAAGTAATAGTGCCACTGTATTCTGCTCTGGTCAGACCTCACCTGGAGTACTGTGTCCAGTTCTGGGCACCACAGTTCAAGAAGGACACTGACAAACTGGAACGTGTCCAGAGGAGGGCAACCAAAATGGTCAAAGGCCTGGAAACGATGCCTTAGGAGGAACGGCTAAGGGAGCTGGGCATGTTTAGCCTGGAGAAGAGGAGGTTAAGGGGTGATATGATAGCCATGTTCAAATATATAAAAGGATGTCACATAGAGGAGGGAGAAAGGTTGTTTTCTGCTGCTCCAGAGAAGCGGACACGGAGCAATGGATCCAAACTACAAGAAAGAAGATTCCACCTAAACATTAGGAAGAACTTCCTGACAGTAAGAGCTGTTCGACAGTGGAATTTGCTGCCAAGGAGTGTGGAGGAGTCTCCTTCTTTGGAGGTCTTTAAGCAGAGGCTTGACAACCATATGTCAGGAGTGCTCTGATGGTGTTTCCTGCTTGGCAGGGGGTTGGACTCGATGGCCCTTGTAGTCTCTTCCAACTCTATGATTCTATGATCTATGCCCTGGTAATCTCTAGGTTCGATTACTGCAATGGGGCTGCCTCTGAAGGTGGTTCAGAAACTTCAGCCCATACAGAATTCAGCAGCCAGGTTCCTCACCAGGGTTTGAGTATACCACACCTGACGTAAGTGGCTGCCAGTTAATTTCTGGGCCCCAAGTGCTGGTTTTGACCTATAAATCCTTAAATGGCTCAGGACCACAATGCCTCAAGGACCGCCTCTCCCCATATGAACTGTCCTGGACCCTGCAATCCTCATTGAAATGAGGCTGTATTTTAATGTTTTAATGTTGTATTTTAATCTTGTATTTAAGTTGTATTTCGATCAATTTGTTTTTATACCAGGTGTTAGCCGTCCTGAGCCCGGTCTTGGCTGGGGAGGGCGGGGTATAAATAATAATAATAATAATAATAATAATAATAATAATAATAATAATTTGAGGCCCTTTTTTGTGTGCCTCCTCCATGAGAGGTCCAGAGGGTGGCAACACAAGAGCAAAGGCTTATCTGCAGTCGCTGTATGTGGGAGGCTTCCCTGGTGTCTTTAATATATATATTAAGATGTCAGGTGAAAACATTCTTCTTCCCCCAGGCCTTTGGCTAACTGAATAAGCTAGAGCATGGGTAGGCAAACTAAGGCACGGGGGCTGGATCCGGTCTGTGGACGGTCCAGGAATCAGCATATTTTTATATGAGTAGAATGTGTCCTTTTCTTTAAAATGCATCTCTGGGTTATTTGTGGGGCATAAGAATTCGTTCACCCCCCCCCCCCCAAAAAAATATAGTCCGGCCCCCCACAAGGTCTGAGGGACAGTGAACCAGCCCCCTGCTCAAAAAGTTTGCTGACCCCTGAGCTAGAGGTTTTTAAACTGTTGGGGAAGTATTGTTTTGTCTGTTATTATGTTAATAAAGGTATTATTATTATATTATTATTATTATTGTGTCTTTTTGTGTTTTTATCCTGTAAACTGCCTTAGGGTCCTCAAAGGAAGGGTGGTATTGAAACTTAATAAATAAATGAATAGAATAAATTATCAGGGTTGTAGTCCAATGGCGCTGAAGGCCTCATCCGCTGGAAGGCTTCACATGAGGGAATTCGACCCTCGTACAGAAAAGAGTTCCGTAATGCACAATAAAAGCAGAAGAAGCAAACATCAGGAGAGCAGGAAATGGGGTTTCCCCCCAACAGCAGCAGGGGCAAGGTCCTACTCACCTCTGAGGTGGCACCGGCCTGTGTGGAGGGGAAAAAACAAAGAGTCTTCGTTAATGGTTTGGAAACAGATTCTGTTGCTCCTATACCCATATCAGGGGTAGGCACTACACCAACTTTCCTGGTCATGAGTTGGAAAATTGCCAGACTTCATAACTCAAGAACACTCTCTCAGTTATAGGACTTTGCAAGCAAGTGAACCAAGGACTTGGAAGCAAAAGACCCTCTCTGGGCTCAGAGAGAGGAGATGACTTGTAACACCGGCAAATAGTGTGTGCATGGAAAGTGGTCTATGTTGGTATTTGCCTAGTAAAGGCAACTCTGCTAAACAGCTGTTTTCTGTGCAGAGCTTAACCCCAACAGAGTCTCCAACAGACCACATAAACACAAACTGCCAAGGCGAAAAGCCCACAAGGTGCTTTCTTTCAGAACTCCTAAAAATGATACAAGAACTCTTAAGCCTAGACATGGTTCCAGGGGAAACAGTTGGCCAGAACCCCCAGATGATTGCTTGATACTGCAGTCTCTGCCCATCTATATTCTTCCAACGGGACGCAGGTGGCGCTGTGGGTTAAACCACAGAGCCTAGGACTTGCCGATCAGAAGGTCGGCGGTTCAAATCCACGCGACGGGGTGAGTTCCCGTTGCTCGGTCCCAGCTCCTGCCCACCTAGCAGTTCGAAAGCACAAAAAGTGCAAGTAGATAAATAGGTACCGCTCCGACGGGAAGGTAAACGGCGTTTCCGTGCGCTGCTCTGGTTCACCAGACCCCTCGGCCAGTAAAGCGAGATGAGCGCCGCAACCCCAGAGTCAGCCACGACTGGACCTAATGGTCAGGTGTCCCTTTACCTTTACCTTGTATTCTTCCAACAGCAGCTCCCTCCTTGCTCCCACCACACCACTTCTGTGGTAACTCCAATCCTTGCTGTCTGGCTTCCTTGGTAACTTAGAGGTGCTAATGATCAAGTGGTAGATAAATGTGTTGAGCAAATTAATAGATAAACAAACTTACTTCAGCGGTCTGGAGAGGGGGCTCGTGGCATTGAGACCTGCGGGCTTGGCATTGGCTGGAGGCACCATGACCAGCAAGGCCTGACCCTGAGCTGGCGGCAGTTCTTTCGCCAGGAGGGGGTTCCCCGGGAGCGGCCGGCGTGGCGGCCTCTGCTTTGGATCGACCTAGCAGGGAAGGAAACATGGTCAGAGACTGCCAAATGAAGAGGACAGGATCAGGCCAATGCCCCAACTAGTTCAGAATCCTGTTCTCACAGTGGCCAACCAGAGGCCTTTGGGAAACCAGCAAGCAGGGTTCGACCACAAGAGCAATTCTCCCTTCCTGTGGTTCCCAGCAACGAGTATTCAAAAGCGTTGTTGCTTCTGATTAGGAAGTCAAGGAATAGCCAGCCTGGCCAATAGCTATTAGTAGCCCTCTCCTCATCCATGAATATATCTAACCCTCTTTTAAAGCCATCCAAGTTGGTGACCATCACTGCCTCCTGCAGTGACCTTGCACTGCTGGAATAGCTTAGTCGGTAGAGCATGAGACTCTTAACCTCAGGTTCGTGGGTTCTAATCCCACGTTGGACAAAAAGATTTCTGCATTTCAAGGGTTGGACTAGATGAGCCTTGTGGTCCCTTCCTACGCGGCCCTTCTATTACTATGACGCTGTGCGTTTTATCTGTCCTGAGTCTTCCAACTGTCAGCTTCATTACCTGTCTCGTGTAGTGTAATACGGAGAATCTCTATCCGCCTTCTCCGGGCAGTGCAAATTTAATAAACTTCCATCGTGACGTGAAAAGTAATCCAAGAAAAAAGCACACCAAGAACTCAGGCCAATGTAAGTTTCAATAGTGGGAGTGGTCCCTACTCACAAATCAATAGTAACAAAATATAATCCATTCAAAAGTATGTGTTCTGACAAGGATTACAAACTCAAATAGAGATTACAGACTCCAACAGAGATCACAAACTCAAACTCATAAAAATATGTATAACACAATAATTCATTACAGAATTAGCGATAAGAGTTTATGAGTAGAGATACAGTGGTACCCCGCAAGACGAACGCCTCGCAAGACGGAAAACCCGCTAGACGAAAGAGTTTTCCGTTTTGGAGGCGCTTCGCAAAACGAATTTCCCTATGGGCTTGCTTCGCAAGACGACAGCCCATAGGGAAATCTCAGGGACAGCGGGGAAGCGCAGCGGGTCTTCCCCACTGTCCTCGGACCTCCTCCGAAGCCTGGCGGCGGGGCGGGGACACCTCCTCCCGCCACCGCCGGGCTTCGGAAGGCTCCTCCGAAGCCGGGCGGTGGGGCGGGAACACCTCCCGCCGCCGCCGGGCTTCGGAAGGCTCCTCCAAAGCCAGGCGGCGGGGCGGGAACACCTCCCGCCGCCGCCCGGCTTCGGAACGGTGCTCCGAAGCCGGGCGGGGGGGAGGGAACACCTCCCGCCGCCGCCCGGCTTCGGAACGGTGCTCCGAAGCCGGGCGGCGGGGCGGGAACACCTTCTGAAGGCGGGCGGGGGGCGAAAGTCTTTGCTCCCCCCTGCCTGCCTGTCCCGGAGGGCTTTTAAATCGCCCCGGACAGCGGAGAAGTCCTCCGCTGTCCCGGGGCGATTTTAAAATGCCGCCCGCCAGCATTTTAAGATCGCCCGGACAGCGGAGAAGTCCTCCGCTGTCCCGGGGTTTTTTAAAATGCTGGGGGTGGGAAGAAAAGCCCTTGTCCCCCCCCCCCCAGACTTCAGAAGAGGTCCGGGGACAGACTGTCCCCGGACCTGGCCTGAAGGCGGTTTCCCTAGGAACGCATTAATTGATTTTCAATGCATTCCTATGGGAAACCGTGCATCGCAAGACGAAAAACTCGCAAGACGAAGAGACTTGCGGAACGAATTAATTTCGTCTTGCGAGGCACCACTGTAAGTTCATGTTAGTCCAGATTCGTCGTGGAAGTCTTAGTTTCAATCATTGAGCAGAAGTCAGAAGTCAGTTATGGATTATAAACCAGGACAGGGCCCTGTTTTGATGTATTCACCTTCATCATCTGGAAGTATCAAATATTACATGAAAATACATTTAAATTCTAAATTATCATAAATTATAATTTATAAAACAGTATTATATAACATTTGAAACTATTGAAGCTTACATTGGCCTGAGTTCTTGGTGTGCTTTTTTCTTGGTATATTTAATAACAAGAACTCCAACTTATTTAACATGAAAAGTAATCCAAGCAGTGAACCAAACATCCCATCAGCTGACTTTGAGGACCAATCCCTGCCCACCAGGTCCTATAAAAGCACTGAACTGAGAGGTTGCTCTGAGCAGGAAACTGCCCCAGCTCCTGGTGAGAAGAAACCACTTTTCCTTTAGGTCACGGTTTCCCAAAATTGGGTCCCCAGCTGTTACAACGCCCATCATCCCTAGTGTGGGGTGTAACATCACTGTAGCAGTCAAGTACGACACTTCCTGTTTGCCCAGAGTGGACACACAGGGGGATGTTATTCCAGCCAGGAGGACTACCTATCACACCTGTCTGGAGCATCTTCCCCCTGCATGTGACAGGTGGATGGGCGTGACCCCGGGAGACCCCATAAAAGGGCCGGTCATGCAGCCATCTTCCTCTTGTTGCTCTTCTTCTTCACCATTTCTTTCTTGTATTTTGCTGTCTGCTGGCTCTCGGCCAGCAGCACATGGGCTCATCCCCATATGGGATGAACTCAAACTCTCTTCTGTTGTTGCTGTTTGTTGTTTAGTCGTTTAGTCATGTCCGACTCTTCGTGACCCCCTGGACCAGAGCACGCCAGGCACTCCTGTCTTCCACTGCCTCCCGCAGTTTGGTCAAACTCATGTTCGTAGCTTCAAGAACACTGTCCCACCATCTCGTCCTCTGTCATCCCCTTCTCCTTGTGCCCTCCATCTTTCCCAACATCAGGGTCTTTTCCAGGGAGTCGAGTCTTCTCATGAGTTGGCCAAAGTCTTGGAGCCTCAGCTTCAGCATCTGTCCTTCCAGTGAGCACTCAGGGCTGATTTCCTTCAGAATGGATCGGTTTGATCTTCTTGCAGTCCGTGGGACTCTCAAGAGTCTCCTCCAGCACCATAATTCAAAAGCATCAATTCTTTGGCGATCAGCCTTCTTTATGGTCCAGCTTTCACTTCCATACATCACTACTGGGAAAACCAGAGCTTTTCTCTTCTGTAGCTACAAGCTAAAGCCTGCCTTCAGGGAACCTACTGTGAACTGAATGTAAGTAAACATCTTATTACAGTGGACGCTCAGGTTGCGAACATGATCCGAGCGGGAGGCACGTTCGCAACCCGCAGCATTCACAACCCGCAGCGCCACATCTGTGCAAGTGCGGGTCGCGATTCGGCGCTTCTGCGCATGCAGAAAGCACAATTTAGTGTTTTGCGCATTCGCAAGTGCCGAAACCTGGAAGTAACCCGTTCTGGTACTTCCGGGTTCATTGTGGTGCGCAACCCAAAAACGCGCAACCGGAAGCGTCTGTAACCCGAGGTATGCCTGTATTTTTAAGAAAAGACTCTTGTGTCTTTATTCTTTTTAAGAGGGGACAAAGGGGATTTACCAGGAACAAATCCAATCTGGACAAGCCAGACTTGATTGCTTAAGAGATTCAAACGAATTTACCTACTCGCTTCCTGCTTTATACAGGTGAATGTACTCTGCTACTGATTCACTAGCGTGAGTGAGGAAGGATAATATTTAATCAATATATTCTCTCCTAGTATCCACAACATTCCCACCCTAGCTAGCAGGACCAGTGGTCAGGGACGAAGGAAACTGTAGTTCAAATACAGCTGGATCTTGAAAGAGTGGACTCCCCTGAGGCCTGTTCTGGACTCACCAACGCGGTCCTGATGGGGCTGGTGGGAAGAGGCTTCTTCGGCGGAGAGAGTTTGTTTTGCACACCGAATTTTGCACCAGCGGCCGCGGCGGGGGATTTGTTGAAAGGCAGCGGTGGCGGCCTGGAAGGCTTGAGGTCTTTCGGGAGAGCAGCAACTGGGGCAGGGGCAGGGCGGAGAGGGCGGACCACGTTGACCGGGTGGGAAGCGCCTTGGAGAGGATTTGGTTTGGGTGGGAAAACACCCCTTGTTGCCTGTAGAGAGAAGAGAGAGAAGGCAAAGGTGAATTTCCCCCTCATTTAAGGCGGAGGCAGTTTCCGCAGTTCCACAGAGCGAAGGTGCAAATGAGTGGACACGATCCTGTTCCCTCCTCTTATGAGCATTTATTTTAAAATCTGCACATTTCTAGCGGTTTCTAAATTAGGGTTGGGCATTGTGGAGGAAGACCGCCTGAGTCGAGAGTCTGATAACCAATCCCCAATTTGCGGCACGGTTTCAAGGTTGCTTGCATCAAGATTTGAGGAGCATACAAACGTTTGTTGAGAAAACAACCCAGAAGCTTTTCTTTTGGGAATTACAGAGGACGCTCGGGTTGTGAACGTGATCCGTGCGGGAGGCACGTTCGAACCCGCAGCGTCCGCAACTCACAGCGCTGCGGGTTGCGATTCGGCACTTCTGCGCAAAGCGTGATTTAATACCTGTGCGCATGCGCAAGTGCCGAAACCCAGAAGTAACCCGTTCTGGTACTTCTGGGTTTTGGTGCATCCATAACCTGAAAACATGCAACCTGAAGCATCTGTAACCTGAGGTATGACTGTATAGGGACGGAACTACCTAAACTGTATAGAATTCTATTTACGTATGCTACTACAGCGGCAAGAATGTTACTCGCCCCAAAATGGAAAGAAGAAGAAGTCCCAGTAAAGGAAGAATGGAATACAAAAACTTATGGAATATGGGGAAATGGCAAAACTCACCGGAAGAATAATAAATCAAGGTAACAAAATAAAAGAATGGAAATGGTTTATTGAATATATGCAGATAAATTGTAAACAGATAAGAACATTGGCAGGATTATTATAATAACCTTCAGTCTCACAAGAGTATGTGGATGAATAAACAAGCAAATCAAGTTGATTTGGATATGCAGAAGATATTAAAAATAAATTTAAGGAACCGAGGAAAGAGGGGGAAGGAAGTCAAGTTTCGAAATGTTAAGGTGATTGTAAATTTGATGAAATGTATTAATCTGAAAAGTACACACACACACACACACACACACACACACACACAGTGGTACCTCTGGTTGCAAACAGGATCCATTCCGGAGGCCCGTTCGCAACATGAAAAGAATGCAACCCACAGCGATGCGTCTGCGCACACGCGGGTTGCGATTCGCCGCTTCTGCGCATGCGCGTGACGTCATTTTGCGCTTCTGCACATGCGTGAGTGGTGAAACCCAGAAGTAACCCTTTCCGGTACTTCCAGGTCGCCAAAGGATGCAACCTGAAAACATTCAACCTGAAGCAAACGTAACAAGAGGTATGACTGTATATATAAAACATTTCAGGAGCATACTCACTTGGCTGGAACTGCTGGCCGCAGTTTTATTGGAGAAGGAAGAAGAGGAGGAAATGTCTTGCAAAGTGAAGGCTGAGTTGGAGTGTCCCTGATTCGCCTTCCGATTGACAGCTCCATTCCTGCCGGGAAATACCAAAGGGAATGGAAGTTAACTTCTGGCAAATGGGGGGGCTCCCTCCAGATCTGTACGGAGGAGGAAGGGAGAAAAAGAGAGAGGTGGGAGAAGGACAATGGAACTTTCTAACAAGGCCCACCTGAAACTGGGACAAATGCAAACTCTGAGCTCTAGAGTGCCCACCCATTCACACTGGAGGAATTTGCACCCGGGAGCTGTGCAGGACCTCCCCAGAGGCACCAGTGAAAGCTTTCGTGGGCACTGGGTTGACGAACCCCGGTCTATACACTGACTCCCAGCAGCCCTGCGTGTTTTCAAGCAGGGGACATGCCCAGCCCTGCCTGGAGATGCAGAAATCGAACCCAAGACCTTCTGAAGGTAAAGCAGAGTACAGTGGACGCTCGTGTTGCGAGCGTGGTCCATGCAGGAGGCACGTTCGCAACCCGCAGCGTTTGCAACCTGCAGCGCCGCTTCTGCGCACGCGCGGGTTGTGATTCGGGACTTCTGCGCATGCGCAAAGTGCGATTTAGCGCTTCTGCACATGTGCGACAGCCGAAACCCGGAAGTAACCCATTCCAGTACTTCCGGGTTTCGGCACATCCGTAACCCGAGAAAACACAACCTGAAGCGTCTGTAACCCAAGGTATGACTGTATGGACCTTTCCCAGATGTCTTGGTCTCTGTGCAACGAGAGGCTTATTTCTATTACAGAATAGTTTTCCTTCAAAGGAAGGGGCAGCCGAGAGGACGAAAGTGGACGTCCACTCTAGAACAGGGTTTCCCAAACTGTTTTGGGGCTACCGTTCCCATCATCCCTGACCACTGCTCCTGCTAGCTAGTGGCGATGGGAGTTGTAGTTCAGAAAAACAGCTGGAGACCTAAGTTTGGGAAACTCTGATCTAGCGCAAGGCCTAGGAAATCCTGAGCAAGAGGGGAGGCAGCCTCCTGGGTCTCTGCTCACCTGTAGGTCTCGTGGCTCTTTCTTAAGCCTTTGAACCACTTGTTGAGCAATGAGCTTTCCCTCCGGTAGTACCAATAGAGTCCGAGGGACAAAGCCGGCAGGAACAGGAAGAAAAAGAGCAGCAGGATGATCAGGACGGCTTCGTGATCTGTAGGAAGAGGCACAGGGGTAGGAAACGGTCATGAAACCAAGGCGCATAAAGGGATGGGCTTGGTTTATGACACAGGTTGTCAATCTAAGCCATGCATCGCAGGGGGCTGGGCTAATGATGCTCGGGTCCCTTCCAAGGCTACACTTATAGGATTCTATGTCGCGCTGTGGTCTAAACCACTGAGCCTCTTGGGCTTGCCGATCAGAAGGTCGGCGGTTCGAATCCCCGCGACGGGGTGAGCTCCCATTGCTCGGTCCCTGCTCCTGCCAACCTAGCAGTTCAAAAGCACATCAAAGTGCAAGTAGATAATTAGGTACCGCTCCGGCGGGAAGGTAAACGGTGTTTCCGTGCGCTGCTCTGGTTCGCCAGAAGCGGCTTAGTCCTGCTGGCCACATGACCCGGAAGCTGTACGCCGGCCCCCTCAGCCAGTAAAGCGAGATGAACGCCACAACCCCAGAGTCAGCCATGACTGGACCTAACGGTCAGGGGTATCATAGAATCACAGAGTTGGAAGAGACCACAAGGGCCATCGAGTCCAACCCCCTGCCAAGCAGGAAACACCATCAGAGCACTCCTGACATATGGTTGTCAAGCCTCTGCTTAAAGACCTCCAAAGCAGGAGACTCCACCACACTCCTTGGCAGCAAATTCCACTGTCGAACAGCTCTTACTGTCAGGAAGTTCTTCCTAATGTTTAGGTGGAATCTTCTTTCTTGTAGTTTGGATCCATTGCTCCGTGTCCCCTTCTCTGGAGCAGCAGAAAACAACCTTTCTCCCTCCTCTATGTGACATCCTTTTATATATTTGAACATGGCTATCATATCACCCCTTAACTTCCTCTTCTCCAGGCTAAACATGCCCAGCTCCCTTAGCCGTTCCTCATAAGGCATCGTTTCCAGGCCTTTGACCATTTTGGTTGCCCTCCTCTGGATACGTTCCAGTCTGTCAGTGTCCTTCTTGAACTGTGGTGCCCAGAACTGGACACAGTACTCCAGGTGAGGTCTGACCAGAGCAGAATACAGTGGCACTATTACTTCCCTTGATCTAGATGCTATACTCCTATTGATGAGGCCCAGAATTGCATTGGCTTTTTTAGCTGCCGCGTCACACTGTTGGCTCATGTCAAGTTTGTGGTCAACCAAGACTCCTAGATCCTTTTCACATGTACTGCTCTCAAGCCAGGTGTCACCCATCTTGTATTTGTGCCTCTCATTTTTTTTTGCCCAAGTGCAATACTTTACATTTCTCCCTGTTAAAATTCATCTTGTTTGTTTTTGCCCAGATCTCTAATCTGTCAAGGTCGTTTTGAAGTGTGATCCTGTCCTCTGGGGTGTTAGCCACACCTCCCAGTTTGGTGTCATCTGCAAATTTGATCAGGATGCCCTTCAGTCCATCATCCAAGTCGTTGAATAAGACCGGGCCCAAGACAGAACCCTGTGGCACCCCACTAGTCACTCTTCTCCAGGATGAAGAGGAACCATTGATGAGCACCCTTTGGGTTCGGTCAGTCAGCCAATTACAAATCCACTGAGTGGTAGCATAGTCAAGACCGCATTTTACCAGCTTCTTTACAAGAATATCATGGGGCACCTTGTCAAATGCCTTGCTGAAATCAAGGTAGGCTACATCCACTGCTTTCCCTTCATCTACCAGGCTTGTAATTCTGTCAAAAAACGAGATCAGGTTAGTCTGACATGACTTATTTTTCAGAAATCCATGCTGACTATTGATGATCACAGCATTCCTTTCTAGGTGCTCACAGACTGTTTGCTTAATGATCTGCTCCAGAATCTTCCCTGGTATTGATGTCAGACTGACTGGGCGGTAATTATTTGGGTCCTCTCTTTTCCCCTTTTTGAAAATAGGGACAACATTTGCCCTCCTCCAGTCTGCCGGGACTTTGCCTGTTCTCCAGGAATTCTCAAAGATGACTGCCAGTGGTTCTGAGATCACATCTGCCAGTTCTTTTAATACTCTTGGATGCAGTTCATCTGGCCCTGGAGACTTGAATACATCTAAACTAGCCAAGTATTCTTGTACTATCTCCTTAGTTATTCTGGGCTGTGTTTCCTTTGCTGAATCATTTGCTTCAAAATTCTTCAGGTCGGGCATTGTTTTCTTTATCGGAGAAGACTGAGGCAAAGAAGGCATTGAGGAGTTCAGCCCTTTCTGTGTCCCCTGTTTGCATTTCACCATCCTCTCCTCTGAGTGACCCCACTGTTTCTTTGTTCTTCCTTTTGCTATGAACATACCCATAAAAGCCTTTTTTGTTGCTTTTAACCTCTCTAGCAAGCCTGAGTTCATTCTGTGCTTTAGCTTTTCTGACTTTGTGTCTACACGTGCTGGCTATTTGTTTGAATTCCTCTTTGGTGGTTTCCCCCCTTTGCCATTTTTTGTACACATCCTTTTTTAATCTTAACTCAGTTAAAAGTTCTTTAGATAGCCACCCTGGCTTCTTTAGGCACCTTCCATGTTTCCGTCTCATTGGTATTGCCTGAAGTTGTGCTTTTACTATCTCCCTCTTAACAAACTCCCAGCCATCATGAACTCTCTTTCCTTTTAGTATTACTGTCCATGGGATCTCACCCAGCACTTCCCTAAGTTTTATGAAGTCAGCTTTCTTAAAGTCAAGAAATTGAGTCCTAGTATGCTTGGCTGCTCCTTTCCGCTGTATAGTAAACTTCAGAAGAGCATGATCACTTGCGCCAAATGATCCTTCCACTTCTACCCCACTAACCAGGTCATCAACATTGGTTAGGACCAGATCTAAAATGGCTGTTCCTCTTGTTGCTTCTCCCACTTTCTGGACAATGAAGTTGTCTGCAAGGCCAGTGAGGAATCTGTTTGACCTTATGCTCTTGGCTGAGTTTGACATCCAACAAATATCTGGGTAATTGAAGTCCCCCATTACTACTTTCTCCCTTCCTTTTGCATGCTTGGCCATCTGTTCCAGGAAGGCATCATCTATGTCCTCCGTTTGGCTTGGGGATCTATAGTAAACTCCCACAATGAGGTCACTGTTATTCTTCTCTCCCTTAATTTTGACCCAAATGCTCTCACTTTGGCTTTGAGGTTCTAAATCTTGGATCTCTTCACAGGTATACACATCCCTGACATATAACGCCACTCCTCCTCCTTTCTTGTCCGGTCTGTTTCTCTGAAATAGATTGTATCCCTCCATTATTACATTCCAATCGTGGGACTTATCCCACCAGGTTTCAGTGATGCCTATTATGTCATATTTAGTTTGCTGTACCAAGAGCTCAAGCTCATCTTGTTTATTTCCCATGCTTTGCGCATTAGTGTACTTTACCTTTATGTAAAACAACTGCAGGCTCAGGAGCAGGGGAATCTTGTTGCGGCTGCCCACACAGTATATCACTGGGTACTCAGTAAACCACTGCTCCTATTTATGGAGGCTCTATTCTGCTATCGTCAGAGGAACTTCACTTATTGGGTTGTTTTTGTTTTTGTTAAGTATTTCATGGTTTTATATCTTGATTTTATTCTGTGAACCGCCCTGAGACGTCCAGGTATAGGGCGGTATATAAATTCAAATTCTAATTCTACTACTCCTACTACTACTACTCCTACTACTAATAATATTTCACCCTTTGCCAACTTGGTGCCCTCCAGGTGTTTTGGACTGAGCTGGTGGATGTTGTAGTTCAAAACATCTGGAGAGCCCCCCCAGTTGGTAAAGGCTGGTTTAGCAGCATAACACGACATCTAAAACTAGTGGCGCCCACCAGCTCAAAATTAAATTTGTTGGTTTCACTTGTCAACTGATTCACAAACTGATATAGCTCATTTGGACCAAATTTTAATAATCTGGCATTTTTTTTCCAAAACATTGATCCAGGGGTGTGGGGGTGTGTTTCATTACTGGAAAGAATGCAAAATAACCATTTAATAAACTCTCGTGGTTAGAAGGGTTTTCCTTTTCCCATAAAAACATCAGAACCAGCACAGCCTAATAAAATTAAACAAGGACACCCTGGATTCTCAGGTTCACGCTTAAAGGAGAGGCATGTGGAGGAAAACCTCCACCTTGGGGCTTTTTGCCCTTACAGAAAACAAGGGGGTTGGAAGTACAGAAGCCCATCGTTTTGCAACGGCATGGGATATATTGAAGAGGCTGATGTTCATTTTTATAAATAGGCCATAAAACACAGCAGAAGTATTTAAAAAAAATCTGTGCTCCATCACTCTAGCAGGCAAATTACAATTTATAGCCACATTGCACTGGCCAAAATTAATTTACCAATTCCTTCCCTCTCTATAACCAGGCATCACAAGCTATTGTTGTACTATATGTCAATATTTCACTATTTCTTTGTCAAGCAAGAGCTCCATGAAACAGGAACACGGGGCGATTCTTCCCTATGATTGTGGTATGGCATGAAGAGGAGGGGTCTTTTGCAGCCAGAGGGTCAGATTGCCTTCTGGGGAGCCTTCCAGGGGCCAGAAGCAAAAGTAGGTGGAGCAACTCATTTACATTTGGGCTTTGCCAAGTAGGCTGGTTTTCACTCTCACTAACAGAACCCTGTCTATTCTCCTTTCAGGTAAGCAAATCATAGAACTGCAGAGTTGGAACGAACTCTGAGAGTCATCATGCAAGAATCTCAACTAAAGCATCCGAGACAGATGGCCATCCAACCTCTGCTTAAAAAGCTTCAAGGAAGGAGAGTCCACAACCTCCGGCACTGCCAAGCAGCAGAAAGTTTTTCCTGATGTTTAATCGGAATTAAATGGGCCTTCTCTGCAGTGGCTCCCTGCCTGTGGAATGCTCTCCCCAAGGAAGTTCGCCTGGCGCCTTCATTACACACCTTTAGGCGCCAGGCAAAAACATCCCTTTATAACCAGGCCTTTGGTTGACCTGATTGACATCCCAGGTAAAGGTAAAGGGACCCCTGACCATTAAGTCCAGTCGTGGCCAACTCTGGGGTTGCGGCGCTCATCTCGCTTTATTGGCCGAGGGAGCCGGCGTACAGCTTCCGGGTCATGTGGCCAGCAGGACTAAGCCGCTTCTGGTGAACCAGAGCAGCGCACGGAAACGCCATTTATTTTCCCGCCGGAGCAGTATCTGGGAAACACTGGCCTGCGAGCGCTCCATTTGGAAAACAGCCTTTACCAAAGGTGTCATGGGCTTTGAAGACACTCGAACTCAGGACGCAAGGGAGGACGTGCTAAGAGGAAGGCACGCTTGGCAAAGCCTCACCATAATCAACTCCCGCCCGGGAACCAATGTCCCCACTGTGGAAGGACGTGTGGCTCCAGAATTGGCCTCCACAGTCACTTATGGACCCATTGTTAAAACCGTGCTTATGGAAGACAATCTTACTCGGCTACAAGGGATCGCCAAAGAAGAGAGACTGTCAGAAAGTTTTCCCTGATGTTTAGTCGGATTCTCCTTCCTTGCCATTTGAATCCACTCGTTCTCATCTTCGGAGAGGCATTGACATCTGCCTCTCAAGGACACATCCCAGCCAGGAAAACACACTCCAGAAGGTTGTGTGGTCTGAGGGCCACGTAAAGAGGACTGGAGGGCCACATGCAGTCCCTGATGCCTGTGGTTCTCCACTCCTGGGGCTCTCAATTTCTCCGGCTTCCAGAGCATTGCACCCTTTGGATTTGCAATAGCGGGGACGGGGACGACACACACACAGAGCGCATCCCAGGACTCACTATCGTGTTGCACAGGGCCACTGTCAACGCTGCCTCCCAGACCCGCCTTCTCGCAGAACGGAGGAGCCCACCCTGCGTCACAGTGGCAGTTCCGGTTGCTGTTGCAGACCTGGAAAAGATTTGCGGAGTGAGGCTCAGGCTTGCCAAAGCACTGTTTGCAGGCACCACCCCCCCCAAAAAAAACCACACCAATATGCGCTCAACTTAAAATGAAGAGATTGTATCAGTCAGGACAAGTCTATGCTGGGTCAAACTTGGCCTTCCAGCTGTTTTGGGACTACAATTCCCATCATCCCTGACCACTGGTCCTGTTAGCTAGGGATGATGGGAGTTGTAGTCCCAAAACAGCTGGAGGGACAAGTTTGGCCATCAGTGGACTAGCATCATGTCCTCACAGCAGTCAAGAAGATTCCTCTGGGAAATTGCCCCTCCGCGCCCGTGCGGTTTCCATAAACTCGTACAGTATTCGAATTCTGCTCAAGGTGCAATTGCGAGCCCTTAATGTTCAGGCAGAATGATCTCCTGACCCAGCCAAAAATGAATAAATGATGCCTTGGAGGGGATGCCTAGTTCCCACTGGTGTATTGATGCTGTTTTTCTTCAACACCCCTTAGCTAGAGCCCTTTCCCAGAACAGAAGCTAAGACGGCAGCCGGTGACTCACCCCGTGGCCGTGGCATTTCGAGGTGCACTTGTCCAGGTCATAAAAAGAGGCGTTGAGGCAGCGCTGGTCCTTGCACACCTGCAATCAGAACGGCCTCCGAGTCAGACAGGCTTGCAATGCCCCAATATTTCAACACCGCCATTTCATTTCATTTCATTTCATTTTCCAAATTAATATTTACATTCACATAATAACATAATATGTAAAAACAAGATTCGAAAGAATCCCTTGGACTTCCTCCCTCCCCGTTGTGGGTCCTTTTGTTAATCTTTTCCTTTTATATGAATCCAAATTTTTGTATCTCCATTATGTCCGCAGTTCTTCATTACATTACAAGTGTTATTCCAATCCCACTAACAATTTTCACTGTTTACCATGGTTTTTAAGATAAATTATATTTTAAAAATTCCCTATTCCTTATTAAAGTCTTGGTCTTCCTGACCAATTTCATTTAATTTAATTATTTAGACCCCGCCCATCTGGCTGGGTTGCCCCGGCCACTCTGGGCGGCTTCTAACACATTTAAAAAACCATAATAAAACATCAGACTTTACGCAGCGGCCTTTTGGTATTGCGTTATAAAGCGCACCCTCTAGGTCTGGGTGCCTCTGTCGTTTCTCCCGGGAAACCCTCACCATTCCATCTCCGCACTTGGTCCCCGTCATCACCAGCCCCGGGTCGGACATGTCTCCCTCGTCGTCCTTGGTGGCGTAAACCAGCGCCCCCCGACACTTGATCTCCTGCCCGTTAAAGCGGATGGTGGTGTCCATGGAAACAGTGTTGGTCCCTTTGGGCTTTGCAGCCGAGCTTTGGCACTGGATCTTCCCACACTTGGCATCTCTAGAAGGAACGAAAACATCGGAGCTGGGAGAGGACCTGAAGGCTAGCAACTCCAAATAATAGTAGTAATAATAATAATAATAATAATAATAATAAATTTATTTATACTCTGCCCATCTGGCTGGGTTTCCCCAGCCACTCTGGGGGGCTTCCAACAAAACATTAGAATACAATAATTCATCAGATATTAAAAGCTTCCCTAAATAGGGCTGCCTTCAGATGTCGTCTAAAAGTCTGGTAGTTGTTGTACTCTTTGACATCTGATGGGAGGGCGTTCCACAGGGCGGGCGCCACGACCGAGAAGGCCCTCTGCCTGGTTCCCTGTAACCTCACTTCTCGCAGTGAGGGAACTGCCAGAAGGCCCTCAGAGCGGGACCTCAGTGTCCGGGCAGAATGATGGGGGTGGAGACCTCCTGCAGGTATTCTGGGCCAGGGCGGTTTAGGGCTTTCAAAATCAGCACTGGCTAGTCGCCACCCACAGCCCTCCCCTCCATGAAGTTGCTTAATTGGTGGCCATCCCTGTCTCCTGTGGCAGGGAGTTTCATAGTTTAACTATTGCGCTGCATTCTTTTATCTGTTCTGAATTATCCACCATTCAGCTTCATTGAATGCTTATGACTTCTGGTGTTATGAGAGAGAGAGAGAGAGAGAGAGAGAGAGAGAGAGAGAGAGAGAGAGAGATTTCCCTGCCCACTGTACAATTTCATGAACTTTGTCGGCTCTTCACCTTTTCTCTAAACTCAGAAGTCCCAAATGCTATAACCTTTCTTCATGGGGGAAATCACTCCCATGGGCCCAGCCTGGGGTGGAGGACAGCTGCTCCCCCCCCCAAAAAAATAAAGCAAATAAATAAAAATACTTAACTAAAAGTAAAAATAATCAGAATATTGGAAACAGAAATGCTTGCTGAAGTCACTTGGATGATGCTGGGGCACATTGTCTTTGCAAATGACAAACTGGCTGAGCAATAGACAGTGCCAGACAGATGAGGAGGGCAGGTTGGGGTCCTGTAGCCCCCTTAACATAAATCCTGGCTACATCCATGGTCACACCATCCCCTTGATTGTATAAACTGCCTGGTAACTTAATCTGAAGTGTGGGGTACAGCTATTTTGGCTTAGATTACCGTATTTTTCGCTCTATAGGACGCACCGGACCATAGGACGCACCGAACCATAGGAGGGGGAGAACAGGAAAAAAAATTCTCCCCCTCTCTGCCCAGCGCCCCTTCAGCTAAGCGGCAGGAGAAACGGAGCCCCTTCCATTTCTCCTCCCGCTTCACTGAAGGGGCGCTGCGCAGAGAGGGAAAACTGTGCAGCTCCTCT
Organism: Podarcis pityusensis; assembly: GCF_964106645.2. Lineage (NCBI taxonomy): Eukaryota > Metazoa > Chordata > Lepidosauria > Squamata > Lacertidae > Podarcis > Podarcis pityusensis. Next base: position 73,710,302 of record NC_138034.1, read on the forward strand.
CCAGCGAAGTGAAGCCTGGAGAGCAAGAGGGATCGGTGTGCACCGACCCCTCTCACTCTCCAGGCTTCAGGCAGCTATCCACAAGCCTTCGGAGTACAGAGGGAACTCCTGCTATGCTCCGAAGGCTTGCGGATAGCTGCCTGAAGCCCCCAAAGCACAGCGGGAGTTGGCGCTGCGCTGTGCTCCGTGGGCTTCAGGCGGCTTCAGCAAAAGCAACGCGAAGCCTTCGGAGCACGGGGGGAGCTCTCCCTCCGCGCTTCGGAGGCCTCGCGTTGCTATCGCTGAAGCCAAGGAGCCTGCATTCACTCCATAAGACGCACACATTTCCCCTTAATTTTTGAAGGGGGAAAAGTGTGTCTTATAGAGCGAAAAATACGGTAGATCAGGGATAGCCAAGTTAGCTCCTTCCTGATGATCTTGGACTCCGGTTCCCATCAGCTCCATCCAAAACGGCCAGTGCTCAGGGACGATGATAGAAGTTGCTGTTCAACAACATCCGGCTTCTTCTGGGATTAGACGGACAGGCATGGGATGCTGAGAACTGCCCTTTCCATGGGGATTTAGGGTAGCATCTCAACACCTGGGGTGGCCAATCTTGACGTTGCCAGACCACAATCCCATCATCCCTGATTGCTGGCCATGTTGGGTAGTTTTAAGGGAGACCAACAAGAACTGGAGGTCGCCAGAGTTCAGCTTTGGTCAACTGGACAAGCCCAGAGTCTGCATATTGTGGTGCATTCCAGACCAGCACTCACCTCCACGCACACTTGACGTAGTTGCCGTGGCGGTCCTTGCCGCAGTTGCCATACATGTCGCCCGCCCGGTTGACGTCCCGGAAGCAAGCGTCGGGAGCTGGCCAGGCACCTGTAGGTGGAAGCAGAGTTGAAGTGAGCTCAAGGAGATGGGGCCACCAAAAGGCACATCTCTCCATTCGCAAGCAACTCCCACAGCCAGTTGCCCAGGAACGTACAAAGACAAGGAAAATTTCTGACCATCCGGTATTTAGAGAGAAACTTTGGAACCCAGCCTCTTGGATAATGGCGTTGTCCCAAGTGACTCTCAACTCTCCAGTCTCTACCATTTCCCCATTCATCATCAACATCATCTCATCTACGAGTGCCACTACATGCCCTCTGTCTTTGAGCTCTTTGCTCTCCTACTTTCAAGGCCCGCCGGGTTCTGGGAGAAGGGGTGTGTGTGTGGAATGCTTTCTAATTTATTTATTTATTATACTTTTCAAATATATGCATTTCACCGATTCTGCAATCATTTTGACATTTCAAAACTTGACTTCCTTCCCCCTTTCTGCAGTTCTTTAAATTTATTTTGAATATCTTCTGCATATCCAGATTCGCTTAACTTACTTGTTTTGTTTTTTTAAAAAATATTTTTTATTGCTCAATTTCCACATAACAAATTATCAAACCCTGTAATCACATGCATTATTTTTTCTCACAAAGCCAGCATGACAACACCCAAACTGCAACCCCCAAACTCTCCAGAAGATGGTGCTTGTTCCTTAGCTAAAATAAAATATGTGGAAATGCACAATCTGGTGCCCATAACTACTGTGCTGTGTTCAAGGTGTTGTTGAAGTGCTGAACTACTCGGAAGCAGTTTAGCTGAAAGACTAACTGCCCCAATATAGATCTGCAAAATCACTTATATTACTATCAGGGGAGATTCTGCTCCTTGTACCTCAAGCTGTGGAATAGGTGTCTATCTGTATAACGTGCATATGTTATACAGTGGTACCTCTGGTTGCAAATGGGATCCGTTCCAGAGGTCCGTTCACAACATGAAAAGCATGCAACCTGAAGTGCCATATCTGGGCAGGTGCGCAGCATGATTTGGCCTTTGTGCGCATGCGCGAAGCGCGATTTAGCGCTTCTGCACATGCGCGAGCAGCGAAACCCGGAAGTAACTCTTTCCAGTACTTCCGGGTCGCAACCTGAAAAAACATAACATGAAGCAAACATAACATGAGGTATGACTGTACACGTAATAACATCCGTTGTTGGCACCCGTGTGTTTCAAGAAGCAATGGAGTGCGCCTCTGAGGCTGTGTTAGCAGTGCCAAAGTGATCTCTCTGGGGTACAAGCCTGGGTAATAAAAAGGTAAAGGTAAAGGACCCCTGGACAATTAAGTCCAGTCAAAGGCGACTATGGGGTTGCGGTGCTCATCTCGCTTTCAGGCCAAGGGAGCCAGCGTTTGTCCACAAAAAGCTTTCTGGGTCATGTGGCCAGCAAGACTAAACAACTTCTGGTGCAAAGGGACATCATGACGGAAACCAGAGAGCACGGAAACACTGTTTACCTTCCTGCCACAGCAGTGCCTATTTATCTACTTGCACTGGCATGCTTTCGAACTGCTAGGTTGGCAGGAGCTGGGACAGAGCAACGGGAGTTCACCCCATTGCAGGGATTCGAACTGTCAATCTTCTGATCGGCCAGCCCAAGAGGCTCAGTGGTTTAGACCACAGCGCCACCCGCATCTTTTTCAGTAGGTTTTACTAAAACTTAAAAGAAGGTATGCAAAGATTAATATTTGTCCGCAGATAGCTTCTGGGTCATGTGGCCAGCATGACTAAGCCGTTTCTGGCAAACCAGAGCAGCGCATGGATGGAAATGCCGTTTACCTTAACGCTGCAATGGTACCTATTTATCTACTTCCGCTGGCGTGCTTTCAAACTGCTAGGTTGGCAGGAGCTGGGACAGAGCAACAGGAGCTCACCCCATGGCGGGGATTCGAACTGCTGACCTCCTGATCAGCAAGCCCAAGAGGCTCAGTGGTTTAGACCACAGCACCACCTGTGTCCCAAGAGCAAGCCTGCGAAGTATGGCCCAAAGGAAAACAGAGAAGGCAATTGGGTCAGGAGTTTCCGGAAAGAGATATACAAGGCGCTATCCAACTGTCTTAGGGACAGAGTGGATTTGTTTAGAGTTTGCTCCTTACATTTTCCTTCTTCTGAAGATATCCCGCAAATTTAGGACCAGAGCTTTCCTTCTCCTAGATAGGCTTCCTTCCCAGGTGGACAAGCCCCACCTGGGAATCACTTCCCCCTACATCACGTGCAGACACCGCCTTCTTGACCATTGGCCCCACTCTTGGTCTCATCCGCTCAACGCACCAGAGCCTGTCTTCGCATGCAGAGTCCCTAACTCAAGAAGGGTTTGCAACCCACTGGCTCCCCTCACCTGGTTTAGCCGGCCAGTCAAAGCCATTCCCAGAGTGTGGCCCATATTGCATGCTGACAGCTTCTAAGAGCCACAGGTGAGAGCTGAGTGCAGGATGGGGACCAAAGGTGAATAAAAGACCCCAGAGGTAGCGTGACATGCCCCCTACCAGAGGTACTACCCCTCCCTTAACATCCCTGAAGGAGCGTCTCTACCCCCATCGTTCAGCCAGGATCCTGAGGTCCAGCTCCGAGAGCCTTCTGGTGGTTCCCTCCCTGCGAGAAGTGAGGTTGCAGGGAACCAGGCAGAGGGCCTTCTTGGTAGTGGCACCCGCACTGTGGAACGCCCTCCCACCAGATGTCAAGGAAATAAACAGCTATCTGACTTTTGGAAGACATCTGAAGGCAGCCCTGTTTAGGGAAGTTTAGGGAAGTGAACATGATTTGAGTTTCTACTGAACTGAGGCTGCATTTCAATGTTGTATTTTAATCTTGTTTTTAAGTTGTATTTTAATCAATTGTTTTTATACCTGGTGTTAGCTGCCCTGAGCCCAGTCTTGGCTGGAGGAGCAGGGTATAAATAAAATTTAATAATAATAATAGTGATGATGATGATGATGATGATGATGCTTGATGTTTTATAGTGTTTTTTATATTTTGTTGGGAGCCTCCCAGAGTGGCTGGGGAAACCCAGCCAGATGGGCAGGGTATAAATTATTATTATTATTACTATTATTATTATTATTATTATTATTATTATTACTATTATTGCCCATACATATAAAAAAGAGATCATTGTATTTGTAGCAGAACTGGGGTTTATTTTTTTAAAAAAATGATATTTATTAAAATTTCAGAAAAAAAGAATTACATAAAAACAAGAAAAGCAAAAACAAAAGACAGAAGTAAAAATACAAGAAAAATACAAAATACAAAATAAAAGAATAAAAAACACTTTTAAAAAATAGATCAATCTTTCCATGCCTTACATTCATATCCTTGTTTCCCTGACCTCCTCATACCTCCCTTTTTTGTATTCCAATTCAATTAGTTAATTCAGCAATTTCTTTCCCTCTTTATTTTCTCTTAATCCTTTAACTTAATATACTATAACTTTAAATTTTCACCTGTTATCAATCCATTTTTACATACACCTTTATAGCATTACTGCTTAAACCACCTAACTTCATTCTAACATCATTCTAACATTCATTAACTTTGCAATATTTCTGTAGATAGTCTTTAAATTTCTTCCAATCTTTTTCCACCAACTCTTCTCCCTGGTCTCGGATTCTGCCAGTCATTTCCGCCAATTCCATGTAGTCCATCACCTTCATCTGCCATTCTTCCAGAGTGGGTAAGTCTTGTGTCTTCCAATACTTTGCAATAAGTATTCTTGCTGCTGTTGTGGCATACATAAAGAAAGTTCTGTCCTTCTTTAACACCAATTGGCCCACTATGCCCAGGAGAAAGGCCTCTGGTTTCTTCAAGAAGGTATATTTAAATACCTTTTTCAATTCATTATAGATCATCTCCCAGAAAGCCTTAATCCTTGGGCACGTCCACCAAAGGTGAAAGAATGTACCTTCAGTTTCTTTACATTTCCAACATTTATTGTCGGGCAAATGATAGATTTTTGCAAGCTTGACTGGGGTCATGTACCACCTGTATATCATTTTCATAATATTCTCTCTTAAGGCATTGCATGCCGTAAACTTCATACCTGTGGTCCATAACTGTTCCCAGTCAGCCATCATTATGTTATGTCCAACATCTTGAGCCCATTTAATCATAGCAGATTTCACCGTTTCATCCTGAGTATTCCATTTCAACAGCAAGTTATACATCTTTGACAAAATCTTAGTTTTGGGTTCTAACAGTTCTGTTTCTAATTTTGATTTTTCCACCTGGAAGCCTATTTTCTTATCCAACACCTTCTCCAGGCGGTCTTTTAGTTCAGGAGGTAATCTTGGTATGTCTAAAGTTTCACTTACTAGTGCTCTTAACTCTTCTGCAGCTTCCTTCTGCAGGTCTTCTCCGTGGTCTCTCCAAAATCTATCTTTGTCGTCCTCTGATCTTATTTTTATCTTCTTCCCTTTGTAACTAAAGGATAGGCCTTGGGGCAATTCCCACCTAAAAATGATTCCGTTGCTTCTCAACAGGGCGACCAAATCTCTATAGTTGGACCTAAGGTCCGAAAGATATTTCGGAATGTCCTTAAATATCTCTACTTTTGACTGATGAATTTCCAAAGTCTTCTGGAAATGCAGACTCAATATTTTGTCTCTCTCCTCTTTTGTTTGGAGGGTGATCAAACAGTCTCTCACCCTGTTCTTCCGAGCCTAAAAGCACTCACTATCTTGAAACCTTCCTTCTCCAAATCTAGGTCCCAAAAGTCTGCAAATTCCTGCATAAGAAAGTCAGCCAGATTGTCTTTCTCAAGTTCAGGTACAGCCCTGATCCTCAAATTGGTTTGCTTCTCCTTCAACTCAATCATAGACAATATTGACCTGTGGTCTTCAAGTTGTTTGTGTATCGGTGGTATCTTCTCTTCTACAGCAGTTGCTATATCCTTTGCCTCTTCAGCTGTCTTTCGTGTCGAGGTAGATTCCTGTAGTGATTTCTGAATAGTTTCTGTGTTGGTATTTACCTTCTGTCCCAAATTATTAATACTTGTGGTATTTTGGTCAATTTTGCCCGATGCTTTGGCTACTTGTTTACTTATTTTTTCCAAAGATTCGTTAATTTTACCAAGTGCCTGAGCCAAAGCATCTTCAGCCATTCCTTTGGGTTTAGGTTGTGCCGATGAGGCTCCTGTTGGTAATCCAGAAGGGCCAGATGCCGAAGCTCTTCGCTGCAGCCCACCGTCTGTACGAAATAATCTGCCAGACCTCGTTGCTTTTTCCTGTAGCAAATCTATTTTCTCCTTACCATCTGCCATAACACTCTAGATAAGGTCCAAGGTCAGTCTCACGATCAGAATTTGTTTTGAAGTGGAAAATTCCCCTGGCCCAGCTGCTATTGTAACAATTTCAAACTTCCTCTAGGGGGACACAGTAGCAGTCAAAAATGTCTTAGAGTAATTAACTTTTTTTCCTTTAGCCCCTCAATTCACAGAAAGGACGACAGTTTCAATCTCAATTGTTTTCTGTTACTTTAAAACCAGGAGAAGCCAGTCAGAAATATTGTATCTTTCTTGTATCTCAGATGCAGAGTTAACTGTCAAAAGTACTTTCAGCAGCAGCGCATTTCACAATACAGCATTCTTACTGTTCACTGGCAACCTGTTCCCAGGTTTCTGAGCGGTGGATTTTAGCTTCTTTTTCTCTCTTTTTGCGGGGAAATACAGTTCAGACCTTTCCCCCCTCCTCCCCTGCAATCAAGGGGGGAAAGTCACTTATTTGATGTTCGAATTATAATCCTTTTCCAACGTCTTTCAAGGTTTCCGCTTACAAGTTCATTGCTTTACACCATTTACAAAGAACAGAAGACAGACTTTCTGTTTATGCCTCTCCGCTTCGGTGCCAAATTATTTCTTAGTTCCTTTGTTTCCGAAATTAGCCTACTCACGGATCGTTGTTTTGCAGCCAAATTGTCCCAGGAAAAAGGCAGCGCTCTCTGGTAACGGCTGTGCAGCTTCGCTCCACGGAAGAAGCAGTTGACTCACAGCACCGCGCCACTTCCCCGCTCCGCTCCGGAACCCGTAATCAGGCTCCTTTGCAAGTTGGGGGGCGCAAAAGGTGCCCGCCGAGTCCCACGGTCACAGGCTTCACCCGCCTGTGATTTTTGAAGGGTCCCCGCTTCGCCGTAGCGGTGCAGACCCGATTTCCGCAGAGCCGGTTCCCTCCGAGTCAGAGGGAATCCGCCATTACCGATGGCGCCACCCCGGAAGTCCCAGAACTGGGGTTTATTTTATAAATAATAATAAACTTGCTTCTCAAGATCAAGGAGGGCGTTAGAAAAGGAATCTGTGCAGGTGAGCCTGGCATCACGTTTCTCAGAAAATTCCACCCCTGTGTAGAAAAGGTGGGGCAGGGGAGGCACTCACCTGGACCCCACAGCTGGATACATTGCTGTTCGTGGGTCAAGCACATGCCGTTGTTGCAGTAAGCCTCCCCGTAGGAGCACATTGAGCCATCCAGGAGGTAGACGTTGCTGGGGCAATAGGGGGAAGCCCCTGTGCAGTATTCGGGCAGGTCGCAGGATCCGGCCGGCTCTCGGCACATGGTCCCAGCTGTCTTGAGCTACAGAACAGATGAAGACAAGAAAGAGAGTTATTGGGCGGTTAAGCTGGATGGCTTTTAAGTTGACGTATTTAGCATCCAAATCTGGTGCTAATTTATTTTTATTTTTTAAGGACCCCTGGACGGTTAAGTCCAGTCAAAGGCAACTATGGGGTTGCAACGCTCATCTCACTTTTAGGCCAAGGGAGCTGGCATTTGCCCACAGACAGCTTCTGGGTTCTGTGGCCAGTATGACTAAACCGCTTGTGGTGCAACGGGACACCGTGATAGAAACCAGAGCGCATGAAAATGCCATTTACCTTCCCGCTGCAGCGGTACCTATTTATCTACTTGCACTGGTGTGCTTTTGAACTGCTACATTGGCAGGAGCTGGGACAGAGCAACGGGAGCTCACCCCGTCACGGGGGCTTGAACCGCCAACCTTCCGATCAGCAAGCCCAAGAGGCTCAGTGGTTTAGACCACAGTGCCACCCAGTTGAAAAGCAATGGGTTGTGTTGTGGTTTTTCTACAGGTGTGTTTCTTTCTTTCTTCTCTCTCACCCCGTTAGCCTGATAAAAAATCACAGAATTGTGGAGTTGGAAGGGACCCCATCTGGACCTAGAAATGTGGGAATCACAGCGAGATGGTTTGGAATACCTTGCAGCCTTCGCAGCAGTCACCGTGGGCACACTCGCTCCCGGCTTTCAGGGTGCAGTTTTGCGGGTTGCAGCAAGGGTTTGTGCATTCCTGGAAAGAGAGAGGGAGAAGAATGATCACCGCGATGATCGCCTGGAATAGCCCTCTTAAAGCCGAGGCTCTCCGAGGGTGTGACTTGCCACACAGTTGTGGCAGCAGAGGGTTGCAAGCTTGAAGGGAAGATTCAAGGACAATCAAAGGAACATTTAACGCCCTAAATGGCCTCAAAGGCCCAGTATACCTGAAGGAGCGTCTCCACCCCCATCGTTCTGCCCGGACACTGAGGTCCAGCGCCGAGGGCCTTCTGGCAGTTCCCTCATTGCAAGAAGTGAGGTTACAGGGAACCAGGCAGAGGGCCTTCTCGGTAGTGGCGCCCGCCCTGTGGAATGCCCTCCCATCAGATGTCAAGGAAATAAGCAGCTATCTTATCTTTAAAAGACATCTGAAGGCAGCCCTGTTTAAGGAAGTTTTTAATATTTAATGCTGTATTGTTTTTAACACTCGATTGGGAGCCGCCCAGAGTGGCTGGGGAAACTCAGCCGGATGGGCAGAGTATAAATAACAAATTATTATTATTACAGGTATATTAAACATTTCAGTGTAGTATAGTACAGTACAGTATCAAAATATTTTTTTATTTGCAGAATATGGTTAGGTATCTTTTCAAAATGAGAGCAAAGCTATTCTTCTACAGCTCTCCACAACATAAATGGTACCTCGGGTTACATACGCTTCAGGTTACAGATGCTTCAGGTTACAGACCTGTTAACCCAGAAATAGTACCTCGGGTTAAGAACTTTGCTTCAGGATGAGAACAGAAATCGTGCTCTGGTGGTCCGGCAGCAGCAGGAGGCCCCATTAGCTAAAGTGGTGCTTCAGGTTAACAACAGTTTCAGGTTAAGAACAGACCTCCAGAACAAATTAAGTTCTTAACCTGAGGTACCACTGTATTGTTGTGAACATGGGTATTCAATGAAAGATCAGGAAAAGCTTCTTTGTGTTGATGAGGAGGTGAGAGTTCGTCTGTCTCAAAAATATATATATAATTTTTTGTTTTCACATTTTACAAATATTTTAACTGAATATCCTAAGAAAGTCTATGTTTCTTTAGGCTCCCCTCCTTTCTGAGGTTCAGGGGTGTGAACTAGAGGGGGTCTGGGTGCTCAGGATGAACCCTGACTCAACTTCCAAGGGGACCCAGAGACAACTCTAGCCTTAGACTTGCAGGAAGCCTTCTGTGTACAGGGCAGTGGTCTACCAGCTCCACCTGGTACGCAGGCTGAGACCCTCCCTGCCCACAGACTGTCTCACCAGAGTGGTGCATGCTCTGGTTATCTCCCGCTTGGACTACTGCAATGCGCTCTACGTGGGGCTACCTTTGAAGGTGACCCGGAAACTACAACTAATTCAGAATGCGGCAGCTAGACTGGTGACTGGGAGCAGCTGCTGAAATCACATAACACCGGTCTTGAAAGACCTACATTGGCTCCCAGTGTTTCCGAGCACAATTCAAAGTCCTGGTGCTGACCTTGAAAGCCCTAAACGGCCTCGGTCCAGTATACCTGAAGGAGCGTCTCCACCTCCATCATTCTGCCCAGACACTGAGGTCCAGCTCCGAGGGCCTTCTGGCGGTTCCCTCCCTGTGAGAAGTGAAGTTACAGGGAACCAGGCAGAGGGCCTTCTCGGTAGTGGCACCTGCCCTGTGGAACGCCCTCCCACCAGATGTCAAAGAGAACAACAACTACCAGACTTTTAGAAGACATCTGAAGGCAGCCCTGTTTAGGGAAGCTTTTAATGTTTAACAGATTACTGTATTTTTAATATTCTGCTGGGAGCTGCCCAGAGTGGCTGGGGAAACCCAGCCAAATGGGCGGGGTATAAATATTATTATTATTATTATTAGGCCCCAGCACCTCTCAGTTCAGAAATTCTGATGCCGCAAAGACGTACCTCCACCTCCCCGCAGTCACATTCCTCGCCATCCTCCAGGAATCCATTGCCACATTTCTTGCCCACCACCAGGTCCTTGGTGTCGGGCATGTTGAAAAGACACATGCCACCCCCTCGGTGGAAGTAGCTCTCCAGTTGCTTCCGACTGCAGGAGCTGAAGACTTTCGGAAAGGGGTGGCTGCAGAGACACAGGCAAAGAGGGGCGACTGTCAATATTGATTAACTGAACTTGCATACCACCTTTCTTTTATAGATCTCAGGAAGGTTCACAACTTAAAAACACAAGATGAGAACTAATAATAAGAAGAAGAAGCAGAAGAAGCAGAGGGGCGCTTGAGGCGTAATGGACTTTCAGACTGCAAAAAGCTGGCATCATTGGATCAAGTTCATGCATTTTGTTGAATTAGTTAAACTGTGACGTTTTAACTGTGCCATAAATTGTTATTGTTTTATTGTGTTATTAATTTCCATGGCAGAACATGCAAACTATATATATAGTTTATTTTATTTTAAATTGGTTAAAGATTGGAAATTCCTCGTAGATTTTTTTGCATTAGAGAGAAAAAGAAATAATGATATCTGGATTTGAGGACTGAAGATAAGGTTTGTTTACAGAAAGTGGCTTTATTGGGGGTTAGATTGGATTGAACAAAGTGAATAGTTTTTTTAAAGCAGACAGGTGAAGAATCGGAAGTTCTTCATTTTCTGAATCTTATTTTGCGATCTTTCTCTTTTAACCTCTTTCTACTCTATTTATCTCCCTCATCCCTTTTTTGTGTTTTTATTGTAGCTAAATAAAAGTCTTGGTTTGGTTTTCTTAAAAACAGAGTGGCGATGTTAAGTTTTTGTCTCCACAAACCTTAATAAAATTTGTTTTAAAAAATGAATAATGCTTTTAATAAGGTAGGGTGGGCACAGGGGATGAGTTTGTGGAACCGGAAAGTTTGGGACCCACTGCTCTAACCACTACACCCCACTGCCTTGCGCTCAGTCTCCTGGGATGACGCTCTACCTTGCAGCCAGGGCCTCTGCCCAAATGTGTGGCTTGTGCATGAAGAAGCCTTGTCCCACTGCAACCATCCAGCCCAGAACCCTCTCTCCAAAACCGACTTCCTCCGTGTGATTTATTTCGGTGCCCTGAACCGCCTTGAAATCCGAGCCCCGTGGTCTCCTTGACATTTCTCCTTCCCCCTCGACAACAGCTCTTTTGTGCGACAGCCGATCCCGCCGCCAATGTCGGCGGCACGGACACAAGCACTGGGGCCCCCAAACCCTCCGTGTCTTTAAGTCTATAAACAGCCTCGTGCCGGGCACTTTCCGGAGAGGAGAAAGGCTTCACTGTTTCGTGCTGGCCCCTCTCAACACGTCCAACAGACACGGAACAAGACCTTGTTTCCCAACATGTGGCTTGCTTCCGAAAGACAACTGCACTCGATTCGCCCCCCCCCTTCTCTCGCCATTGCACATCTGTCTCCATTTTCGCATCCTTGCTGGCTGCAAGAAATCCAGCTTTGATTTCTGGGGCTGGTGGGACTGTGCCCCTGGCTCCTGGGAAAAGCAGGCGTTTGGGATGGCAGCGGGGAAAATAAAGGAAGGGAAATACAGTTTGCAGGGTGGTTTAACAATCAATCCCTCTCCATAGGGAACTCTGGGAATTGTAGCTCTGAGAGGGGAATAGGGGGTTTCCAAACAACTCTCAGCAATCTTAACAAATTACAGCTTCCAGTGGGGTGGAAGCAATGGCTGTTTAAAGTGGGTATCTAATTAAAATACGCCTGCTTCTTGGGAGAAAAGCAATGACAAACCTAGACAGCATCTTAAAAAGCAGAGACATCACCTTGCCAACAAAGGTCCGTATAGTTAAAGCTCTGGTTTCCCCAGTAGTGATGTATGGAAGTGAGAGCTGGACCATAAAGAAGGCTGATCGCCGAAGAATTGATGCTTTTGAATTATGGTGCTGGAGGAGACTCTTGAGAGTCCCATGGACTGCAAGAAGATCAAACCTCTCCATTCTGAAGGAAATCAGCCCTGAGTGCTCACTGGAAGGACAGATCCTGAAGCTGAGGCTCCAAGACTTTGGCCACCTCAGGAGAAGAGAAGACTCCCTGGAAAAGACCCTGATGTTGGGAAAGATGGAGGGCCCAAGGAGAAGGGGACAACAGAGGACGAGATGGTTGGACAGTGTTCTCGAAGCTACCAGCATGAGTTTGACCAAACTGTGGCAGGCCGTGGAAGACAGGAGTGCCTGGCGTGCTCTGGTCCATGGAGTCACGAAGAGTCGGACATGACTAAATTAGTAAACAACAACAGCATTGCCCAGTGTGTCATTGAGGCTTTGACAAGCTCGTCTTTGGTTTCCCTGCCCCAAACCTTCTTACCCTGTAGCAGCAGCCATGACGCAACCGCCCTGAGATGCCGTGGCCTCAACGCAGCATCCCTCAGGGTCGTGGCTCATGCCGAAGTTGTGGCCGATTTCGTGGGCCATGGTGGCGGCCGCTCCAATGGGCAGTTCCGAATGGTCCTGGGACAGAGGATTGTGGTCATCATTTTCATTATCATCATCGCCTAAATTCATACCCTGCCCTCCGCCAGGAGGTCCCAGGGCTGTGACAATTCAATCAAAACTAAAACAGGTTACAATCCCAGGAATTTTTTTGGTGGGTTCCCTGAAAACACACAGCGAGGGGAAAAACGTACCGTATTTTTCTCTCTATAACACGCAGATTTTTTTCTCCTAAAAAGGAAGGGTAAATGTCTGTGTGTGTTATTGAGCGAATGTGTGGTCCCTGGAGCCGACTGGTGCGAGTGGAGGCAAAAATCAGATCGCGCGTCTCGGAGAAGGGAAACCTGAAAAGAGGAAGCGGCTGCTTTCCTGCATTCTGCCTCAGGGTCTTACTGCCCACCCTCCTCTGTTTCGTTGCTGTGTTTGCTCAAACGGAACAAAGAGCAGGGAAAGCCCCTCCCCTCCAGGCAAGAAGAGGGGAAAGCAGAGAGTCCTTCCTTCTAATTCCTCTCCGTGCTCCAGCCGGAAAACATGCAGGTGGAAGAGAGAGAGAGAGAGAGAGAGAGAGAGAGAGAGAGAGAAAGCGCGAGCTGGCAGGCTTGGGTGCGTGGGTGGGGGGAAACTTTTGCCTTCCTTTCCTCCCTCCCGTTAAATCCCTCTCCTGCATTCTTAGCCAGCTGCTTCTCTGCACACCCCTCTCGTGCTCCTTGTCCCTTCTGTGTTTTTCCTTCCCTCCCCACTTAAAATGTGGTTACAAAGCATGGATCCACATGGATCCTCAGGATCTTTGCATTGGGTCACCCCAAATTCACCATCAGATCACATAGCATGTCCATGGCTACAACCTGCCCCCCAAAAAGCACGCACCCACTGTTGCCTGGGGCTGCAATGGTGCAAAAACGTGGTTAAAAAGCATGGATCCACATGGATCCTCAGGATCTTTGCATTGGGTCACCCCAAATTCACCATCAGATCACATAGCATGTCCATGGCTACAGCCTGCCCCCCAAAACTCACGCACCCACTGTTGCCTGGGGCTGCAATGGTGCAAAAACGTGGTTAAAAAGCATGGATCCACATGGATCTTCAGGATCTTTGCATTGGGTCACCCCAAATTCACCATCAGAGCACATAGCATGTCCATGGCTACAGCCTGCCCCCCAAAAAGCACGCACCCACTGTTGCCTGGGGCTGCAATGGTGCAAAAACGTGGTTAAAAAGCATGGATCCACATGGATCCTCAGGATCTTTGCATTGGGTCACCCCAAATTCACCATCAGATCACATAGCATGTCCATGGCTACAGCCTGCCCCCCAAAACTCACGCACCCACTGTTGCCTGGGGCTGCAATGGTGCAAAAATGTGGTTAAAAAGCATGGATCCACAGGATCTTTGCATTGGGTCACCCCAAATTCACCATCAGATCACATAGCATGTCCATGGCTACAGCCTGCCCCCCCAAAAAATCACGCAACCACTGTTGCCTGGGGCTGCAATGGTGCAAAAACGTGGTTAAAAAGCATGGATCCACATGGATCTTCAGGATCTTTGCATTGGGTCACCCCAAATTCACCATCAGATCACATAGCATGTCCATGGCTACAGCCTGCCCCCCAAAAAGCACGCACCCACTGTTGCCTGGGGCTGCAATGGTGCAAAAACGTGGTTAAAAAGCATGGATCCACAGGATCTTTGCATTGGGTCACCCCAAATTCACCATCAGATCACATAGCATGTCCATGGCTACAGCCTGCCCCCCCAAAATCACGCACCCACTGTTGCCTGGGGCTGCAATAGTGCAAAAACGTGGTTAAAAAGCATGGATCCACAGGGATTCTCAGGATTTTTGCATTGGGTCACCCCAAATTCACCACCAGATCACATGTCTGTGGCCACAGCATGAAGCACAAAAATGATACATCCACTGTTTCATTCAGAATGTTTTTCCCCTTGTTTTCCTCCTCTAAAAACGATGTGCGTGTTATGGTCAGGTGCGTGTTATACAGCGAAAAATACGGTAGGTCTTCAGCAGGGCCAGATTTAGGTTTGATGAGGCCCTAAGTTACTGAAGGTAATGGGGCCCTTTATACGTCCAGCTGTCCTTTGCCTTGCAACCAGTCCATGCAGAATGTAGGCACCCTATATACAGAAATGAGCAAATTAGTGATATCTTAGGGAGCAGGCTAGCAGGTGGGGGTCTGGTTACAGACGCTTCAGGTTGCGTTTTTTCGGATTACGGATGTGCCGAAACCCGGAAGTACCGGAATGGGTTATTTCCGGGTTTCAGCAGCCGCACATGCGCAGAAGCGCTAAATCACACTTTGCGCATGCACAGAAGTGCTGAATCGCAACCCGCGTGTGCGCAGACGCGGCGCTGCGGGTTGCGAACACTGCTGGTTGCGAACGTGCCTCCAGCACGGATCACGTTCGCAACCTGAGCGTCCACTGTTCTTGCATAATAGGAGCCTACACAACACAAAACACTGTTGCTGTATGTGGGTTTCAGTTTATTTGTTTTTTATCTTATATTTTGGAAATGGACATCCAGGTTTAATATCCTTTAAAAAACTTTGGGGGGCCAAGAGAGTGGGGCCCTAAGCTATAGCTTGTTTAACTTATACGTAAATCTGGCACTGGTCTTCAGCATTTGCCGGAAGCTGTACAGCGAAGGAGCAGGGGGGACGGGACACACATGCAGGGGAAACCTCTTCAGGCTAAAGGAGAGGAGAACGTCATAGAATCATAGATTGGGGCCCCCAAAGGTCATCCAGTCCAACCCCCTGAAATGCAAGCAAAATAAGGGCCACATTTCAGGGGCTGAGGTTTGGCTGCAGAACCCCTTTTAGACAAACTAAACCAAATCTACCCTGTTCCTGCCCCTAAAACCCAACGATGCTTGTCGTTACTTTCAGCGGACTCTCCTCCATTGGCGATTTTTAAGCAGACACTGGAGGGGTTCTTTAGCTTTGATTCTCGCATCGAAGGGGGTTGGACTAGATGACCTTTGCGGTTCCCTTCCAACCCTACAGTTCAAAGATTCTCCAATATCTGGGGCCTTTTCCCTGCAGATTTGGGATGGGAACCCCCAAGACATCGAGACCGGCGGCTAACTGAGGTTGCACCTGGCAGAACCCGACTCTTCCTTCCACCCCCCAGGCGAAGCGCCTCTTGCTCCCAAGGAGAAAGAGGATAATTTTGCACAGTCGAAGGAGAAGCTATTGAGCAGCTTTCACCAACCAACCCCATTGCCATCCTGTCGCTTGAAGCTACAACTCCTGAAATACACTCGGAGTCGAGAGTGGATTTCATGCTCTTTATTCAGCTCATAGTGGTGAGGAGGCATGGAAGTTCCCCCAGGATGTCTGCTTTATATACATTATTTGCACAATGGGCCCCATGTGATTGGCTAATTCCAGGATTCTCCTGTAGGCCAATCAGGTTGCGGATTCACTTCCACCTGGAGCTGGATTGGGTGGCTCCTGTGGACCAATCAGACTGCTGCATTCTGGATCCTATTGTTCTAGGGCCAATCAGACTGCTGCATTCTGAATCCTATTGTTCTAGGGCCAATCAGACTGCTGCATTCTGAATCCTATTGTTCTAGGACCAATCAGACTGCTGCATTCTGAATCCTATTGTTCTAGGACCAATCAGACTGCTGCATTCTGAATCCTATTGTTCTAGGACCAATCAGACTGCTGCATTCTGAATCCTCTTGTTCTAGGACCAATCAGACTGCTGCATTCTGAATCCTATTGTTCTCGGACCAATCAGACTGCTGCATTTTGGATCCTATTCAACTCAATACATAACAACTCCCATCAGCCCCAGCCAGCTGATGGGAGTTGTAGTCCAAAACAGCAACCAGGTTGCGGAAGACAGCTCTAGATAGCAAGCGGCGGATGGCGGAGACACGATCTTGTCCTTACCATGTTCACCCCGCCAGAGTTTTCCGCACTGCACATTCCCTCCAGCGGCGCCATCCCAATGGTCGTCCCGACAAAGGTCATCCCGCTGTGGGGACAGGAAAGGGAAGGGGGAAAACAGATGGAAGAGACCTGAGGTCGGTTTTTTAGGTTTCTTGCAACATGCAGTCAGTAGCAGTGGTTACATAACTTTCTGACCACTGCTCCATAGCTATTGTTGTTATACAATTCCATTCACCATATAGATGGAGTATGTACTTTTGATTTTATATTGAATTGGCATTACAGTTCATGCGTAGAAAGGTAAAGGTAAAGGGACCCCTGACCATTAGGTCCAGTCACTGCTGACTCCCACCACTGTGTTGGAAGGTAAACGGCGTTTCCATGCACTCTGGCTTCCGTCATGGTGTCCCGTTGTGACGGAAGTGGTATAGTCCTGCTGGCCACATGACCCGGAAAGCTTTTTGTGGACAAACGCCAGCTCCCTCGGCCTGAAAGCAAGATGAGCACTGCAACCCCATAGTCGCCTTTGACTGGACTTAACCATCCAGGGGTCCTTTACCTTTACCTTTACCTAACCTTACCTCTTCCACTTTAAATGTCAGTATTCCCTGGGAAGGGATGGTTTGAATCTGTGGTGTGGGTGTGCCTCTCATTTGCCACCTCAGTGAATACTGGGAACTGTAGTTTGCTAAGGGTGCTAGGGATTTGTAGATCCACGAGGGTTAAGCTACAGTTCCCAGGATAAATGGGAAAACGCAATCAATAACAACACACACTGCGGCTGGAAAACTGCATTGCAAAATCCAGAGAAGCGCAAATTCTGGAGGATAGCTGCGTTTTGGTTCACGTACCGGTTTGGAAAAAATAATAATAATGGGTGGATAATTTCATTAAAATGTAGGGGAAATGCCCCCCACACATACACACAACCTGCCCCCTAGCATGAGCCAGCTTATCGATGGCTGCTTCTGAAACGACGACTCACGTCAGAAGCTGGGCGTTGTCGTGCTTCTTCCGAGCCTTCAGAGACTTTTTCCACTGCAGGAAGGACATGAGTGAGGCGTGAGCATCGCTGCTCAAGCTGCACTGGTCCCTCTCGGTCCAGACCTCAAGGCCAATCAGGGCCACTTTGATATTCAGGGACCTGTAAAACTGGGGAAGAGGAGCAGGAAGAGAGGAGGAGGGTTATTAATAACAAAAACAACAACAAAAACAACAACAACAGCAACAATAATACAGTCATACCTCAGGTTGAATGCGCTTCGGGTTGAGCGCGTTCGAGTTGCGCTCCGCGGCAACCCTTGCACATGTGCAGACGCTCAAAATGACGTCATACACGTGCGCAGAAGTGGCGAAAAGCGACGCGTGCGTGCACAGACGTGCCATCACTAGTTACGTTTGCTTCTAGATGTGAATGGGGCTCCGGAACGGATCCCGTTCGTATCTAGAGGTACCACTGTAATGGACCCATCGTTCACCTGCAAGATCACCTTGCCCACTTGACTACAGTCATACCTCGGGTTACAGACGCTTCAGGTTGCGTCTTTTTGGGTTACAGACCCACCAAAACCCGGAAGTACCGGAACGGGTTACTTCCGGGTTTCAGCGGTCGCGCATGCGCAGAAGAGCTAAATCGTGCTTTGTGAATGCGCAGAAGCGCCGCATCGCAACCCACGTGTGTGCAGATGCGCAGATGTCGGTTGCGAACGCTGCAGGCTGCGAACGTGCATCGCGCACGGATCACGTTTGCAACCCAAGCGTCCACTGTACTTCAATCTGTAGAGCTGGCCCTGTTACAGGTGCCAGATAATACCCTGCTCTGAATTTGTAAGAAATCAATCTTTCAGTGTGGCAGCACCTCTGGAACTCACCGCCTATTGAGGCAATTTCACTGTACACTTTCTGGCACCTGCTAAAGGCCTCTTTGTTTCTCAGGCAAGCCTCCCTGGACATTATTAGCATTGCTTTGTATTAAATTTGTATACCACCCTTCGTTCGAAGATCGCAGGGCGGTTCACCACGTAAAAATGCAATATGTATTTTAAAACCAATAACCTCCCCCCCCCCAAAAAAAACACATTTAGAATGTTGGCGTATGTTTTAATCTGCTCTTAGTTTATTGCGGATTTTGTCTTTTGCAAGTTTTAAAGAGTTCATAAGAGTTTGAAGGGACCACTGGGGTCATCTAGTCCAACCCCCTGCAAGGCAGGAGTCTTTTGTCCAGTGTGGAACTCGAACCCATAACCTTGAGGTTAAGAGCCTCATGCTCTAACTGACAGATATCCTGGCTTCCAGTTGTTTTTACTGATAGTTTTATTGGCTTGTTCTCTTTGTAAGCTGCTTGGAGGGTTTTGCCGTGTATAACTTTACTATACGAAATAAATAAGCGTGCTGTTAGCCCCCCAACACTGTTAAGTCAGGCATAATAATAATAATTAATAATAATAAATTTTTATTTATACCCCACCCCTCCCGGTTCAGAAAACTGGGCTCAGGGTGGCTAACAACAAATTTAAACACTTAATTATAGAAGCAGCAGAAAATACAGTATAAAAACGTGAATAACAATAAAATTCAAAGTTCAGAAATCAATTTGGGGGAAATCCATCTAATAAGCATTAGATAGTCACCAGGGCTAGCTGGCTGAACTGGTCCTACTTGGACCAGCGAGGAGGCCAGGGGAGAATTAGCTGTGAGGTCTCAGAGTGGGTGATCTTCATAAAAGGGGAGGGGGAAGAAAGAGAAGGGAAATAAAAGAGAAGGCTGAAATCAAATTAAAGGCCAGGCAGAATAGCTCTGTCTTACAGGCCCAATGGAAGGAGGTTAAATCCTGCAGGGCCCTAGTCTCATGGGACAGAGCATCCCACCAGGTCAGAGCCACCACTGAGAAGGCCCTGGCCCTGGTGGAGGATAGTCTGACTTCCTTAGGGCCCGGGACCTCTAAACTATGGTTATTCATGGACCTGAAGGTCCTCTGCGGGGCAGACCAGTAGAGGCGGTCCCGTAAATATGAGGGCCCTAAGCCTATGGTCCTCCACAACCCCCTGGGACTGGCGGCTGGTCCATTAGGGCAAGTGGGGCCCTGCCCCACTAATCTCAGTGCGCTAGCCCCACCTGCTTAACTTGTCCTTTACATCCATCCCAGACGGCCAGCTTCCCCTTCCATAGTCTCTGCACTGGCCTTGTAGAACTCAGCCCGGAGGAAGAGGACTAAACCAGAATTTCTTGGCTTGGGCTCTCATTGCCTCTGGCGCCACCTAGTGTCGGACTCCCTGCCTCCTGCCCTACCAGGTCTGATTTGCACCAGCCACCACTGCTGTGGGCTACCACTCCCAGCAGACCTGACCACCGCTCCCTGATCATTGGTGGGGCTGATGGGAGTCATAGTGCAAAACACCCGGAGGGCACCAGGTTGGGGGCAGCTTGGTCTGCGCTGACTTATAGCACCTCTTCAGGTTTCAGAATGGAGCGGTCCTCAATTAGCTCGGCTGGTAAGAGCGCAGTGCTGATAACACCAAGGTTATGGCCTGATCCTGATCAAATCATAGGATGCTGCAATGCTGGAATATGCAGCTGTCCCTTCCGGGATCGAACCTGCAACCTTGGCGTTGTCAGCATCATGCTTTAACCCACAGAGCTATCCAGCTCCAGGGCTCTTTTCATGGGCTTATGTCCTTGATGTTCAGAATAGGTAGCTGTGGATAACCCAAGTTTTGCTGATTGTCTCTATTACCTTGTCTACGTAATTCGCGATCTCCAAGATCCGTTGCTTGGTGTGCCCCAGATTTTGCTTTTGAGATGCAAACTGGGAAGGAGGCGGTGGAAGAGAAAGGGGAAAGGGAGAAAAAGAGAGGCAAAGGAACAAATTTAGGGACATTTCTTAAGCCGAAACTAACACACGCTGCTGGATGCTCTTTGAAGAATTACTTCCCCCACGATGCATGGAATATGTGAGAATGACTGCGCTTAAATTCAGAAGGATCTGTCTTCATCCAAACCAGCAGGTCCCAAACTTTATCAAGCCTTTGGTTCCTTAAACTCACCCCCAGTTCCCCCTACCCTAGAAGAAGCATTATTCAGAATAGAAGTTTGCATGACCTGGTAAGAATTATTATTATATTTGTATACCACCTTTCATCTGTAGACCTCAAGATGGTTCACAACATAAAAATACAAGGTAAAAACACAAAATACATGATGAAAACAAGAACAATACAATACAATACAATAACCCCACTTCCTTGGATGAAGGGAAGTATATAGATAGTAAAAGTAACAACAACAACAACAACACATTCAAAGCATTCCCCCAAGAATCCTGGGTACAAAAAAATTCAAAATACACTTTTGAAATTCAAAACACACTTTTAAAATTCAAAGCAGTCACAGCTGATTCACACTTATTCAGAATCTAATTGACACCAATCACTTTAACTCATTCAACAAATTCGATCCAATCCCACTGCCCCATTGGGGGGGAAATACCTCCCACTTTTGGGACGACCATTCCAGACCATCCTTCACCTGCCTGGTGCTTTCCTGGTGTAGTTCTGGACTACAACTCCCATCATCCCCAGCCATCGCTGATGGGAGCTGGCAGCCCAAAACATCTGGGAGGGACCAGGTTGGAACAGGTGGACGTCAACAACAGCAGAAGACTTGTCCTGCTTGTGGTCTTGCCAGGGGCATCTGGTCGGGGACCTGACCTGAGCTTTGGACATTCAGGAAGCTTCATGAAGCCCCTGGCTCTCCAATGATCTCCAAGATTCAGTGCAGCGCTGAGGACCACTTCTCCTCATTCTCTCCTACCTAGGACCACCAGAAGTCCTGATGTTTCTCCAAGCACAGAAGGAGAGCTGGGCTCCTGCTCAATCCTGGGCCATCTCTTGGGGGAAAGACACACTCCCCAGCAGAAAGCTGGAAAATGCATTTGTGGACCCTCATATCTTGCCACTTCTCATGAAGCATTGTGCACAACAAAGCCAGGCTAAGGGCGCACAGGTTGGCAAGATCTGGGCAGCTGGGAAGGTGGACTTTGGAGTCTCTGCATGGTTGTACCACTCAGTTCACAGAGGAATTGTACAAAACCCTCTTTCTACCCATGCTACCTGACAGCAATGTGATGTATGGAAGTGAGAGCTGGACCATAAAGAAGGCTGATCGCCAAAGAATTGATGCTTTTGAATTCTGGTGCTGGAGGAGACTCTGGAGAGTCCCATGGACTGCAAGAAGATCAAACCGATCCATTCTGAAGGAAATCAGCCCTGAGTGCTCACTGGAAGGACAGATCCTGAAGCTGAGGCTCCAAGACTTTGGCCACCTCATGAGAAGAGAAGACTCCCTGGAAAAGACCCTGATGTTGGGAAAGATGGAGGGCACAAGGAGAAGGGGACGACAGAGGACGAGATGGTTGGAAGGTGTTCTCGAAGCTACAAACATGAGTCTGACCAAACTGCGGGAGGCAGTGGAAGACAGGAGTGCCTGGCGTGCTCTGGTCCATGGGGTCACGAAGAGTCGGACACAACTAAACGACTAAACAACAACAAGCTGACAGCAAAAATTCTCACCAGGGTGTAGTCTGCAACAATGAAGAGCTCCATGTATTTCAGGGTTCTCCAGGCATCTCTCCTTTTCTGAAAGACAAATTTGCTCAGTGTCACCAGGAAGGAAGGTATTAAGGAAGGAAAAGCAACTATTGTTGTGATCCACGCCTGGGCCAGATTAAGACCTTTAGAGGCGCTAAGCACTGAAAAGATTTTGGTGTCCTCAGATATGTCTCATTCAAAATATTAACAAGAAACCGTAAAATAAAATTTTATTTTTCAAAACCTACAGTACAATGGAAAATAATGTTCATTTTGGTATAGGTGGATTTCGGTGGTGCTAACCTAAATTTCTGGTATATGGTTGAATCATTTCCATGAATTACTGGCACAGCCTGGATGCGACTCGCGACCCGGGAGCCGGACCAGGGTTCAAATCCTCGCTCAGCCACGAAGCTTGGTGGCCAACCTTGGCCAGCCGCTGCCTCTCAGTCTGACCTACCTCAAAGGGTTGTTGTGGGGTGGGAGAGAGCTAGGGGTGGCCACCTTGAGCTCTGGAAAGGTTTCGTTTTTTAAAAAAATTATTTAATCATTTTTTCAATACAAACAACAACCGCAAAAGACACATACAACAAAAACCGTAACAAGACTAATAACACAATTTGACAAGTCGGATTTGAATACACTGATATACCTATGACTACACCTTTTTAACGATATTTCCCCACCTCTCCTCCCCCTACTTCCCACCACTATCCGCCTCTTATCACTTAAATATTCCTTCCAGATTTCTTCATATTTATCCGTTCTTAATTTGCGTCGACATGCAATTCATTCGTATGTAGCTAATCTGTCCATATTATCAGTCCATGTGCTCAATGGAATCTTTTTGCGGCTCTTCCAATTCATCAAAACAAGTTTTTTTGCTTCTAATATAGCACGGTACATCCATTTATTTATTTTTGACCACTTGTAATCTCCCACGTTTCCGGAATATAATTTAGAATTCAATTCAATTCCCTTATCCTTGCCGGAAAGGTGAGATGAACAAAAACCTGTTAGCTTCCAAATCTGGGATGCTGCCCTGTCCACTTATCGCGCGCAAAGGCTTACCCGCTGATGTGCAGGCGGTTTGAAGGACCGGGCGATATCGGCTACGCTGCTTTGCATCTGGTCACCGTGCCCACAGGTCCCGCCTTTGATTGGCAGGTGTTCTGCCCTATAGACGACGTGAGGCTCAGAGTCCGGGCTGGCTGGGGGTTTCAGGTAGTAGCTATCGTTGTGGTTGAGCGTGATCAGGCCACTGGCGGAAGAACAAAAGAGTGCGATTGGAACAACAGCCGCCATCTTTAACAAAGTGTCTGGGGAATTTATAATTCATCTTGGAGACCACTGTAAGCAGATGAAAACATTAGCAGGGTTGCAATAGCACTTGTAACTTAGCAAATACTATGGAGATGATGGAGTAATATAAAAGATGGACTACTGGATAATATGCAGTTGAAAAGGTTGATAGTAGGACCCACGGAGGGGAAAGTGGGAAGTCCAGAGATTGGGAGGGATCTGTAAAGATGGATGACTACGGTTGTATTATTATAATTTTATACTTGTAAAACCAAATAAAAATTATTTCAATTCAAAATCATCATCATCATCTTACAATGACATGAAACCTCCTGCAGCTGCTATTATTATTATTATTATTATTACTAAAGTTTTTAATGTTTGATGTTTTATCGTGTTTTTAATATTCTGTTGGGAGCCGCCCAGAGTGGCTGGGGAAACCCAGCCAGATGGGTGGGGTATAAATTCTTCTTCTTCTTTTTCTTCTTCTTCTTCTTCTTCTTCTTCTTCTTCTTCTTCTTCTTCTTCTCTGGGCAGGTTACAACATTAAAACACAATATTAAAAACCGTTTAAAGAAAAGAACAACAGCCGTGATCACGACAGAAATGTCACAAGGTGACTTATGCAGGTGTTATGCAGCTCCTATAAACAGTGCTGGCTGTGCATATCTAGGTGCATATGGAGCAAGGCGATCTCATAGATAAACAGGTCCAAAGTTGCTAAGGACTTTATACTGTGGTACTTTGGGTTACAGACACTTCAGGTTACAGACTCCGCTAACCCAGAAATAGTACCTCGGGTCAAGAACTTTGCTTCAGGATGAGAACAGAAATTGTGCTCCGGCGGCGCGGCAGCAGCTGGAGGCCCCATTAGCTAAAGTGGTGCTTCAGGTTAAGAACAGTTTCAGGTTAGGAATAGACCTCCAGAACGAATTAAGTTCTTAACCCAAGGTACCACTGTATATAAGGGACGCGGGTGGCGCTGTGGGTTAAACCACAGAGCCTAGGACTTGCTTATCAGAAGGTCGGCGGTTCGAATCCCCGCGAACCTGGTCCTTCAGGGGCACAATTACCCCATTCAGGACCAGGGAGTCCCCCACACCCACCTACCCTGTCCCCCAAAAACAGTACTTCCGTCTTGTCAGGATTCAACCTCAATCTGTTAGCCGCCTTCCATCCTCCAACCGCCTCCAGACACTCCACAAGCAATCGTTTCTCCACCGCCTGCAAGCTCACCTGCATTTTTAAACCACAGATGCCCATGAACCTGGAGCTTTCACCACTGCAAAGCAAACCCTGCGCGGCTCGGAATTTTGGTGGGCGAGATGGCAGGAGACAAGACTAAAGAACGGGACTCAAACACGGGGAGACTCAGGACCAAAAGCTCAACTCAGCCATGAAGCTGAATGCAAAAGATGCTGCCCAGTCCCCACATCTCAGCCAAGTCCACCTTGCAGGGCTGTTGTGAGCCACACAGAGCCAGGGCTGGTGTTTCTGCGAGGCAGGCGGCAGGGAGAGAGGTCAAGACAAAGCAAACGATGAATACATTCACCCAGCCTGCACATTCCAGTCCTAAAACTTTGTTTTTCCCCGAACTATGTTGGTCTGGCTTTCCACAATTACTCCAGGGGAAAGGAATGCCTGTACTTCTGTTGTGGCTGGCCTGAGTTTACCACTCTGTAAGCCGGACGGGGATGGGCATGGGGTGCAAGAGTGCCGAAGATGCCTCAGAGATTTGGTCCTCCCCACAGCTCCCTCTTCCCACGCAAACAGCCCAGAATAGGAGGTTGGTCCAGGAGGGCAGTGCCGCATCGACCTTGACTTAAACCTCTCAGTGGATGGCTCTACCTGTCGTTGGCTCTGGCGCCCCCTACTGCTGGTCTCCACGCCTCTTGCCCAACCGGTCTCAATGAGCCCCAGGCCCCCCCTATGCAGCAGGATCGCATTGCCCCAGTTCAACTCTAGATGACGATGTTTAAGCTGCTGGGAAGGTGGGCTTTGAAGAGGCCCACAAGCTAACTCTCTCCCTTCCATCCCACGGACCCGATCTAAATTGCCACAAACACCCTTCTGGTTTTTGAGAAAGAAAAATAGATTTGGAGCGCCACACCCAAAGCTCTCCTCCCACCAACACGGCACATCTGATGCCTGCAAATTGAGACCAGGCACTCTTTGAAAACCCCAATTCTACAATACGGTAGATAGACAGACAGACAGACAGACAGACAGACAGACCCCTGTTGGGGTGGGGAAACAGACAAAAATAACCCAGCTTGTGTTTTTGCAAGGGGATAAATCTAAAGCAGTGTCGGCCAAACTTGGGTCTCCTGCTGTTTTGGGACTACGATTCCCATCATCCCTGACCACTGGTCCTGTTAGCTAGGGACGATGGGAGTTGTAGTCCCAAAACAGCTGGAGGGCCAAGTTTGGCCAACACTGATCTAAAGAATTTCAGGCGTTTTCTAAACATTTAGAAATAAGAAGGGGCTTGTGGAAATCAGGGAGCTTTGCAACAATTTGCAATGCAGCTGGAGAAGAAGCGCAGGAACTGGCTGCAGGTTCAATCCCGGAGTGGGACAGCGGAATATTCCGGCATTGCAGGAGGTGGGACTAGATGATTCTCAGTATCTCTTTCCAGGTCTACAATTCTATGATTGAAGAAAGGACAGACAGACAGACAGACAGACAGACAGACAGACAGAGAGGACACAAGACGGTGCCTTATAGTGAGTCAGACCATTGGGTCCATTTGGCTCAGTATCATCTACACTGACTTGTGGCTGCTCTCCCAGCCCTGTTTGGAGATGCTAGCAGCAGGAATCGAACCCAAGACCTTCTGCAGGAAAAGCAGGGTCTCTGCTGCTGAGCTGCAGCCCTTCCCCAGGGGGAACAGAGGGACCCTTGCAGGATGCAAGAAATGTGATCTGCAAGAGATTAGACCACCCTCCCAGTTCAGCCGCAGCCTCCAGCAAGAAGGACACAGGGCAACTCTCCAGCTAGCGCGAGTCATCTGAGTGTCCGCTGACATCCTGACTCCAGAATGAGTTTTGTGTATGTGTGAGAGAGTGTGTGCGCATAGTTGAGAGATGACCTCACCCGCCGGCATTCCTCAAGATGCTGCTCAGGCCCAGGAGTTATTTTGAGTCACAGAATCCTGGAGTTGTGGAGTTGCGAGGGGACCCCAGGCATCATCCAGCCCAACCCCCCTGAAATGCAGGGATCTTGGCTCGAGCACCCATGACGGGTGGCCAACCAAACTGTGCTTCGAAACCTCTAAGGAAGGAGAGCCCACAGTCTCCCGAGAAGGACCGTTCCCCTGTCAAACAGCTCTCGCCGTTCTTCCTGATATTCAGTCGGAATCTCCTTTCTTGTGAAAGGAACTGTGGGGTTGGGAGTGATAATAATAATAATAATAATAATAATAATAATAATAATAATAATTCAGGGGTCCTGCCCACAGCCGTCCCTGGGTGGACTCGAACCACCAACCTTCTGGTTAACAGCCAGACACCCTGACCCACTGCGCCACAGAGACCTCGGACTACGTTTTCCTGGATGGAGGACGGAGAGTTCTTTGTGGTTTCGTGGCTTTGTGTTTTAGTGCGCATTTTGTATTCCCCTTTTTGTAATTTTCTGCTGCAAACTGCCCCGGCATCTTCAGAGGAAGGGCGGTTTACAAATTCAACAAGTAAATAAATAAATAAATAAATAAATAAATAAAGGCGGGGGGTCAGACTAGATATCCCAGGGGGATCCCTTCCAGTTCTGCAATTCTATGTGGCCTGGAATCACAGCCTGCCGGACGGAGGGAGGAGACGCACCGATTGCTCCGCCCACTTTTGTGTCTGGCCACGCCCACCACCGGATTTCCACCACCCTGGAATGGGAATGCGTCCCACGGGGGGGGGGGGGTAAAAAGTTGCTTGTTTATTTATATGTTGGAAGGAATTCAAAATGACTTGCAGTCCTAAAAACAAGGTGAGCCAGGGCAAAGGGGTGAGTCTTCAGCATCCTCCAGAAGCTGTGCAATGAAGGTGTCAGGTATTTCCTCCTTTCTCCTGTTGAAAGGAGTTCCACAGGTCAGGGGCCACCACAGAGAAGGCCCTCTCCCACGGGGCTCCCTTTGAGCTTCCGCTTCCGAGGGTGGAGGAAATAGCAAGAGGACAAAAAAACAACCCATCTCCATTTCTGGGACAGAATGACTCCGTGGGACTGTTCAACTGGCTTTCATGAGATAAGGTTGAAATGCCTGATGGCCTTGGGCCTAATCCTATTCTTCTCCAGATAACATTCCAAATACCCTTATCAAAAGCCACTTGAGGTCATTTCATTCCTCCATCCCAAGGTTTGGGGTTCAGGCAAGGGGGAAAGTCACAGCGGGATTTCCCCCAAACCAGCCAGGATCCAAACACATACCCCCACCCTGTGGGGCCAGTTTGGAAGGGAAATGGTTTACGCCCTTATTTCACAAATCACTTCCCATAAAACACCCCAAAGCGATTTAACGATACAATGAAAACATACAGAAACACGGTTTTGTCCAGTGCAGATACAGAGCAGATTCAAAGTGTCTGCTTGCTGGGAAAAGAAGGAAGGTCTGAAATAATCATTAGAAAGATAAGAGATGGCGTCTGCCTGATATGTCGCAGAAGGGAATTCCAAAGGTAAACGAATGACCAAACAAAAGATCCGATTCTTACACCCTTTGTAATTTGGTGCTGGGACTTAGCTCTTGAAAAAGTTTGTGTGAGGGGTGAATTTTTTACATAGTAGTAAGTAATAGTAATTCATTATTTGTACCCCACCCATCTGGCTGGGTTTCCCCAGCTACTCTGGGTGGCTTCCAACAAAGATTAAAAATACATTAAAATGTCACACATTAAAAACTTCCCTGAACTGGGCTGCCTTCAGATGTCTTCTAAATGTCAGATAGTTGTTTATTTCTTTGACATCTGGTGGGAGGGTGTTCCACAGGGCGAGTGCCACCACCGAGAAGGCTCTCTGCCTGGTTCCCTGTAACTTCGCTTCTCGCAGGGAGGGAACCGCCAGAAGGCCCTCGGAGCTGGACCTCAGTGTCCGGGCAAAACGATGGGGGTGGAGACGCTCCTTCAGGTATACATAGCAGCGAGGTGGGGAATGGGCAGTGTGGTGTAGTAGTTAGAGTCCACTGCAGGGGTTGGACTAGATGACCCTTGGTGTCTCTTCCAACTCTTATAGTTCTAGAATTCTATGTGTCAGATGAAGACCTGGAAGAGACCAGGGTTTGAATCCCTACAGAGCCACGAAGCTCACTGGGTGTGACCTCAAGGGCTGGTCACTGCCTCTCAGCCTAACCTACCTCACAGGGTTGTTGTGTGGAGATTAAAGCGAGGAGAGGGAGAACCATGCATGCCACCTTGGGCTCCTCAGAGGAAAAAGTGAGCTATAAATGTAATTAATAAATACATGGCAATATTGTTGATTAGAGTGGCCAGGTTGCAGGTTCGATTCCCGCATTGAACTGCTGCATATTCCTCCTGCAGGGGGTTGGACTGGATGACCCTCGGGGTCCCAGCTCCACAATTCTATGATATTTTAAGGCAAAACCACCATGGCTAAGCAGTCTTTAAATCCCCCTGCCTCAAAAAAAAAAAAGAATACAATCTTCAGGGCCCATTTTCACGCCAACAGACAAACAAAATTCAACCAGGTCAAAGATTCCGGGTAAACGCTAGACACAATCGCTGGTCAATTCCAAGACTGATATGGTGGGAGAGCAAGGAAGCTCTGTCCAAGTCGCCCAGAAGGATTTAGGTATATCAGAAGGAGCAAAAGGACGGCCGTCCTCGCAGGGAGGGCCAGTGGCTATTAGAACCCCGTCTCCTCGCATCACTTTTCTTACCTGATTCCAGAGCAGGTACTGAGGACCACCCAGGAGCCCTCGTACCCTCGGACGTGGCCATGGTAGTAGCAGTGTTCCTGGAATCAGAGGGAACAGATGGGAACTGTGGGTTAGGCTGGTTGTTTTCTGCAGGGAAAATTGTGCAGATTTTATACGCAAATCTGAGAGGCGGTCAGATGAACTGAAACCGGCCAAGGTGTCGAGATTTCGGATTTTGAAAAGCAGCAAAATTCCATCATGGATTTTTTTTAAAAAAAATCAATTTATTACCAGTCTAAATTTTAACCCAATCCCCCTTTACTCTAGTGCAAACCTAACTCTAGAATATACATTTGAGTACCCACTGCAAAATTGAGAGAACGTTGAAGGGTGGCTGTGGTTTGCTTTGTGCATCGTTTAGGAAAGTGCAAATTGTGATTGTTAAAAGAAATTTATTGTTGTTATTGTTTCCACTTTCTCACTTTTAATTGCAGGCTGAATATCAGCAGCCCCATTCCGCATGTGCTATGTGGATTTTGCTGTATAGAGCTACCAGGTTCAGGAAAAGTATACCTTTGAATACTAGTTCGCTGCGCAACGGCGGTAAATGCCTGCAAGCTGTCTATGCAGGCCATCTTGTGCTTCTTTGCAACAAAAGGTAACCAACACATCCCTCCTGCCCTCAAGGTAAAGTTAGAGCTAAAGTTAGAGCTCAACTGCACTATGGAATTTCAATCAAGAAAGTGCAGGCAGCCTTTCTATTTAAGATTTTTGCTGTCCCACGCTGCGTATCTTACGCAGCCCTGTGTTTAGAGGGAGGCCAACATAATCTAGAGACAGTTGCCTGGACGAGTTTTCTTTTATGTTGGCTAAACATTTGTTTTTCAGCTGACAAAGATACTTTACTTAGCAAAGTTCTGTCCGACTCCTTCCCTTCCCCAGGGCTACAACTGTTTTGCACAAAGATACGGCAACTCGGGCTTTCAGGGGATCTCCTGGGTGCTGTGGCTTTTCCAATCGCCAAGCCATGCTAAAATAGGCTGTGGGACTTAGACAGCCAGGAACTAATCTCAGCTGCAGAAAAAACATGTTCCCCTCTTTATTTTCAACTCTCTTGGGCACAGGGATTTAACACAAATTATCTACAATTTTTGTTTAACCCGCAAGAAAGAAGGGCCTTTTCACTGGCTAGGTTCAATTCTAACCTCCTTTGGGGTAGGTTTGCGGGTATGGCAGAAGGAGACAGGATGTGCCAATGCGATGCACACCTGGTGGAAACTCTAGCTCACATGGCCCTTAATTGTAAAAGATATGATGATCTCCACCAACAATTCTTAGACCACTTATGTATCCCAACATGGAAACCAGTGACAGAGGTTATACGCTTCCTATTACAGGGGAGAGCTCAGGAGCTCACCAAGACAGTAGCTAAGTTCCTCTATTTGATTTTTCACCGCCAAAATACGCTACAGGATCCTGCCCTTGCTGGAGACCCACAGAGGTGAAATAGAGTGCTCACCTCCTTTTCTTCCCTTTGGCAAATCACCGTATCGTTGAAATGGCGATGAGATTGCACTGGCCTATTTATTCTGAATGTTTGTAAGTGATGCCAATAAAGGTTTGATGAAGATGATGAATACTAGTTTCTGCAGGGCAGCCTTTGCCAACCTGGTGCCCACCGGATGTTTTGGACTACAACTCCCATCAGCCCCAACCAGTCCCCAGATGTGGTTGGACTACAACTCCCATCATCTCTGAGCACTGGTCCTACTAGACAGGAACAATGGGAGCTGGAATCCAACAACATCTGAGGACCCAAGGTTGAAAATGTCTGCTCTAGACTGTGAACTTGTCATCTAGAGAGCATGCAAAACAGGACACACACTCTTTCCCATCCATATTTCCCACCACTTACCAACAGCTGTCTTTATCAGGCTCTATTGGCCCTTGTCCAGCCTGTTACCAACCCCACTTCCCGAAATCATGCCATTAGGCCGTGCTTCAGGACATTGTGTATTCTTACAGAGCTTTAAAAATCAATAAATGATCGCAATGAGCCAATTAAGGGACAACTAAGCCATGTTAAGTGGTGGTGAAAAAATTATGATTGGTTTGCAGGATTAGTCATTCCAAAGCAATCTCTTAATTTGTTCCAGCCTGGGGGTTCTGTATCTTCATAAATAAACCCTTTTCACCCAGCACTGAGATGGAGGGACCATCTTAATTTCTGAGCTTCCCCCAGCTGCCAGCATGTTTGTGAATTTTTCTCTGCAACCAAAAGGACTAGAAACTTGAGACGAACAACAGCTTGAAAATAGGACTGCGAGGTATCTGGTTTCTAATACGGTCATATACCAGCAGCTAAACTGAAATAAGGATGGAACGATGTACAGGCAATGGCTGGCTTCTCGGTTCTCGCCACATCGTGATTTTTGCCGGCGCCTGCTCTTGGGATTCAGTGCCCACTGCATGAGATTGTTTTGCCTCTCTGTTTTATGCTGGAATTTGTTTACTTATCACTCTGTTGTTGTTGTTGTTGTTAAATTTACATACCGCCCTATACCCGGAGGCCTCAGGGCGGTTCACGGAATAAAATCAAAACACAAAGCCACAAAATACACAATCAAAATAAAAACAACCACCCAATAACCAACACACATACCCCCCAAAAACCCACATTTTAAATTGGTCCTTGCTGTCTAGCTCTATCTGGTTGCCATTAATTTGATTCTGAATTGATTTAGAATGTATTTCAATTAATTGACTGTGACTTTATGTAAACTGTGCTATTTTTACTGTTTTAGCCGCTCTGAGGCCAGGGCGGGATATAAACAAATTATTATTATTATTATTATTATTATTATTATTATTATCATCTTCTCTATCAGTTTGGCGGTTTCCTCCTCCTTGAAGCTCATGTTACTGTGTTTCATGTGCTATTCTTCGTAAGCCATCCAGAGAAGGATGCCATTGGGTGGCACATCAATGCACTTGAAAAAGGAATTAAGCGCTGCCCTGGCGCTGCACATCTCAACATCGCCAATTTCCCCAGCCTGACGCATCTTACTTACCGTGAGGTTGGGTGAGACCGTCATGGGCTGCCCTCCCTTTGCATAATGGGTCTCCGTATAATCTGGTGACAGCAGCCTGCTGGGAAAGAAAGGGAGAGTGAGTTCTCGGATGAAATATGTGCGATGAAGTTCCTATCCATAACCTTCTATTATTACTCATGTTTCAAATTTGTAGAGTTGGGACCCCAAGAGACATCTAGCCCAACCCTGTGCCCCCCGCAGGAATAAGGAAGCATCTCAAAGCATTTTCAACAGAAGGCAACAGAAACCATGTACAAAATATAAAAAGAAATATAAAATATAAAAAGAAAACCGTGGCAAATGCAAAAACAATGACATATTGCTATGTACTGAGTTAAATAGGATCCAAAATGCAGCAGTCTGATTAGTCCAATAATAGGATTCAGAATGAAGCAGTCTGATTGGCCCTAGAACAATAGGATCCAGAATGCAGCAGTCTGATTGGCCCTAGAAGAATAGGATCCAGAATGCAGCAGTCTGATTGGTCCTAGAACAATAGGATTCAGAATGCAGCAGTCTGATTGGCCCTAGAACAATAGGATCCAGAATGTAACAGTCTGATTGGTCCACCAGAGCCACCCAATCCAGCTCCAGGTGGAAGTGAATCCGCAACCTGATTGGCCTACAGGTGAATCCCGGAATTAGCCAATCACGTGTGGCCCATTGTGTAAATAATGTATATAAAGCAGACATTCTGGGGGAACTTCCATTCCTCCTCACCACTGTGAGCTGAATAAAGAGCATGAAATCCACTCTCCACTCCGAGTATATGTCACACATATAAAACAAATGCAGACAAATTCAGGTGCCGCTCAGCAAACAGGCTGTCCACACAGGAACCCTCGGTTGCATTGAAACGGCATTTATTCCCACCCAAAATCCCACTTGGCTCTGCCTTAAGTAAAGGATTTTTGCAGGTTTCTGAACCGAGGCCGCCACTAACAGAGAAGGCGCTCCATTTTCCTTGGATTCGAGAGACCAGGAATTCTTCCCACCACCCCCCAAAACTCAGAACACAAAACACAGCC
This sequence comes from Podarcis pityusensis, assembly GCF_964106645.2. Taxonomy (NCBI): domain Eukaryota; kingdom Metazoa; phylum Chordata; class Lepidosauria; order Squamata; family Lacertidae; genus Podarcis; species Podarcis pityusensis. The sequence goes on from NC_138034.1 coordinate 73,743,648, forward strand.
AAAGGGGTCAGTTGAAGAACTGCCTTAAATGGAGCGATGTGGCAGTTTTTTCGCTAAGCCAGGCACCCGGGGAGTCGGAGAGGATCTCTCGCTGATGAATCACACTTCCCCCCCCACCCAAAAAAATACCACTGAGATTAACTCCTCGTGCCCTTCCCCCTGGGTTCCTGACTCAGGGCCATCCATCTGGAGACACAAGAATGGAGAGGGAGGATGATTTCATGAAGCAAAACCTTCCCATCCAGTCACTGATGTAGATCCTAGGTACTAATTTTGTTTTAAATAACTAAAGCATGATTCCTTTACCCAGAAAAGCTGACTTAAGTGGTTTTCATAGATTAAGGAGATGTGAGTAACGTCGGCTGATGTGGCGCAATTCCGGACATCACAGCCCCAGAACTTGGAGACAGGGAGTTGCTCAGAGTGGGCAGGATGGGACCATTTGCCTGATTCACTGCGAGAGCTGGTCTGCAGAGGATCGGGTGCAGGAAGTGGGGTTTAGTGGTTAGAGCGTCAGAATATGCTGCAAATCACCCCGAGATCTAAACAGTGGCTTACAAATGTAATAAATAAATAGGTTTAGAAAACTTATTGTGTGAGATTGTATAGGGAAAAACACGGAATAACAGATACAATCTTGCTTAAAATGTATATAGGAAGTGCAGTGTAAGCGATGGAAGTCAATCAGTGAAATTTTATTATTGAGATATTTCTAGAATAAACTTGGGAGAAATTCTTCCAACTTTTCTTCTTCTTTTTTTCTCTTTGTTTTTCTTCTTTTTTCTTTCTCTTTTGTTCCTTTTTCATGTATATGTGCTTATTTGAAATATATATGTATGTATTTGCAATATTTTGCAACAATTATGTTAAATAAACAATAAAAATGTCATAAATAAATAAATAGAAAAGAAAAAAATAAACAGGACCTGGGAGAGACCAGGGTTCGAATTGCCGTGAAACTCGCTGGGTGAACTTGGGGGTTCCTCCCTGACTCTTGGCCTCTTGGCCTGTGGCAGGGAGTTCCACAGGTTAATTACACGCTGCGTGAAGGACTTTCTTTATTCTGTTCTCAATCTCTCAACATTCACTGAATGTCCATGAGTTCTAGCATGATGAGAGAGGCATAAAAAAACCTTTCTCCGGCCACTTTGACAATTCCCAGCGGCTCGGCACCTCCCTTTATCAGATCAAGTAGCAAAGTTGATCCCAGGAGCGCCTCTCCAAAGGGCCTGTTTTCTCCCACCATTGATGATCTGAAGGGAAAGTGGGGAGCCAGGCAAGGGAGGGAGAGACTCAGCATTCATCCCGGCCTCTGCTTTTGATTAATGCTCTTGTCTCCATTCCTGGCTTTTTATCATCCTCTCCAACATCGGGAAGTGATTTGTCAGCGGCAAAGCTGGGCTGAATGTCATTCCCCGAGCCTTCCAGCACGGCTGTTGAGAGACGGCGGACAGCTGTGGGAAAAAAGCAGTGATGGGATTCACTGCAAGCTTTTCCTTTGGGGTGGGGGGCTGCCATGGGGCGGGCGGTGGATGGGGGAGACCCAGCAGATAACAGCAAGGCCTGCTCTTTTTTCCCAGGCTCTTACGAGACGCAAAAGTCAAGATGGCTTTGCTCTCCGACGAGGGCTCCCTAGACAACCAGGGTGGGACTGGCGCTGCCTTTTCCACAAGGAAAGGATAAAGCGTTCGGGGCTTTTCAGCTTAGCCGGAGGAAAGACTTCCAAGGGAAAAGACATGAAGGAGACTTACAAATCTGAGCAGAGAAAATTTACTTTTCTTCCTCTTTCCAGGGCTGATAACGGCAAGGCAAACCAAACGAAGTCTTTCTTCATACAGTACCTTATAGGGCTGGCAAATTTCAAGAAATAAAAAAACCCAGACACCCCAAAACTTGCTGAGCTCTTTTTTAGGAAGACCCCCCAAAACGCCAAAAAAAGTGATTTTTCAATTGACCTCCCTAAGATCCAGGACAAATCGCCTGGATTCCCCCAGACACGTATTATTATTACAGTCATACCTCGGGTTACAGATGCTTCAGGTTGCATTTTTTCAGGTTACGGACGCGCCGAAACCCGGAAGTACCAGAACGGGTTACTTCCGGGTTTTGGTGGTCAAGCATGCACAGAAGTGCAAAGTTGCACTTTGCTCATGCACAGAAGTGCCAAATCGCAACCTGAGCATGTGCAGACGTGCCACTGTGGGTTGCGGATGCTGCGGGTTGCGAACGTGAATCCCGCACAGATCACGTTCGCAACCCGAGCGTCCACTGTATTATTATTATTCATTAATTCAACTTATTTTGTTGTTTAGCCGTTTAGTCATGTCCGACTCTTCGTGACCCCATGGACCAGAGCACGCCAGGCCCTCCTGTCTTCCATTGCCTCCCGCAGTTTGGTCAAACTCATGCTGGTAGCTTCGAGAACACTGTCCAACCATCTCATCCTCTGTCGTCCCCTTCTCCTTGTGCCCTTCATCTTTCCCAACATCAGGGTCTTTTCCAGGGAGTCTTCTCTTCTCATGAGGTGGCCAAAGTCTTGGAGCCTCAGCTTCAGGATCTGTCCTTCCAGTGAGCACTCAGGGCTGATTTCCTTCAGAATGGATCGGTTGGATCTTCTTGCAGTCCATGGGACTCTCAAGAGTCTCCTCCAGCACCATAACTCAAAAGCATCAATTCTTCGGTGATCAGCCTTCTTTATGGTCCAGCTCTCACTTCCATACCTCACTACTGGGAAAACCAGAGCTTTAACTATACAGACCTTTTAACTTATACACCGACTTATACCCGGAGGTCTCAGGGCAGTTCACAAGAAGACCACAACATATAAAATCAAACCAAAAGCAATAACCCCCACCCCAAAAAAGCCACATTCTAAAAGGGTGTTGGGTGTCAATAAGATCAACCAAAGGGCTGGTTAAAAAGGAACCTTTTTGCCTGGCGCCTAGAGGTATATAATGAAAGCACCAGGTGAACTTCCCTAGGGAAAGCATTCCACAGACAGGGGGCCACTGCAGAAAAGGCCCTGTTCTCGTGTTGCCACCCTCCGGACCTCTTGAGGAGGAGGCACACGAAGGAGGGCCTCAGAAGACGATCTCAGGGTCCAGGTAGGTTCATATGGAAAGATGCAGTCCTTGAGGTATTGCAGTCCTGAGCCATTTAAGGCTCTATAGGTAAAAACCAGCACTTTGAATTGGGCCTAGAAACTAATTGCTAGGCAGTGCAGTCGGACCACGATCGCTGTAAGATGCTCAAACCGTCTTGCTCCAGTGAGCAACCTGAATTCTGCACTAGCTGAAGTTTCCGAACCGTCTTCAGAGGCAGCTCTACATATAACGCATTGCAATAACCTTGAGGTTACTAGAGCATAGACAACAGTAGTTAGGCTATCCCTGTCCAGATAGGGGCGTAGCTGGGCCACCAGCCAAAGCTGATCAATTCTGCCTTTGAAATCCCGGTAATGTAGGAAGCTGCCTTACCCTGAGGGTTTCAGGTACGCGTCATTCCTGGCCCTGTGTGGAGATAAAGGTAAAGGTAAAGGGACCCCTGACCATTAGGTCCAGTCGTGACCAACTCTGGGGTTGCGGCGCTCATCTCGCTTTACTGGCCGAGGGAGCCAGCGTACAGCTTCCGGGTCATGTGGCCAGCATGGCGAACCAGAGCAGCGCACAGAAACGCCGTTTACCTTCCCGCCAGAGCAGTACCTATTTATCTACTTGCACTCTGACATGCTTTCGAACTGCTAGGTTGGCAGGATTTTCAAGGGTGCCTGGTCTCAATTTGCAGGCATCAGGTGTGCCATGTTGGTGGGAGGAGAGCTTCGGGTGTGGCGCTCCCAATCCTATTTTTCTTTCTCAAAACCAGAAGGGTGTTTGTGGCAATTTAGATCGGGTCCGTGGGATGGAAGGGAGAGAGTTAGCTTGTTGCCTCTGTGATACAGCTTGACTGCGGAATGGACAACCTCGCAGGGTTGTGGGCTCTCCAAAGCCCACCTTCCCAGCACTTAAACATCGCCATCTAGAGTTGAACTGGGGCAATGCGATCCTGGCGCATAGGCAGGGCCTGGGGCTCATTGAGACCGGTTGGGCAAGAGGCGTGGAGACCAGCAGTAGGGGGCGCCAGAGCCAATGACAAATAGAACCACCCACTGAGAGGTTTAAGTCAAGGTCGATGCGGCACTGCCCTCATGGACCAACCTCCTATTCTGGGCTGTTTGCGTGGGAAGAGGGAGCTGTGGGGCGGACCAAATCTCTGAGGCATCTTCGGCAAGTTTGCACCCCATGCCCATCCCCGTCCGGCTTGCAGAGTGGTAAGCTCAGAAACAGAGGTCATCTAGGGGTCCTGCGATTCTATGGTTCTGGGATCTCCTTCCTCTCTTGTCTTCTCCTGGCTACTTCGGAGAGAGCGAGAGATAGAGCCGCAACAAACTCTCCAACCTTGGCAGCGTTTTCCTAGCTCAAGTCTATCTCCCAAACACTTCCTGCCTCGGCTGCTCTCCAAGCTAAGCGAGGTTTTTCAGCAGGGGTGCTGGCAGCCGCCGTGAGCATTAGCAGAGTCTCGACTCTGTTTGTTTTTCTCTGCTTTCCTCCTCGCCTCTCCCTCCGTGACAAACCGCCCCCCCCCCCACCCAGCCCGTCGACAAATCCATTTATGTATAAAAGAAATGAAATAACATTCCAGAATGTGCAGCGAGTGGAGGTTGTCGGGAACCAAAGGACACTGCGGTCCAGGAGAGAGCAGATTTCTTGGCTGCAGGGCAAGACCCAAAACACCTCCAGAAATTGTTTCAGAGGGACAGAAGTGATCACAAGCGTGAAAACTGCGCAAAGACCTCACTCGGATCAGAAGGTGCTAGGTTTGGAAACGGAAGTTCAGGTTTAGAATTTTGTTGCTATTAATTTCACCTCCCTGGTAATGTTTTTCCTAAACATTCTTATTGATGGTTACCGGAAACTGGCCTAGAAAGCTCAGCTAGAAATTTTGATGATTATTAGTTCCCACAAAAGTGATCAAAAACATACACCACTGAAACACCACAAGCAATTGCAACAAACCCATCCAATAAAAACCGCTGGAAAAAACCCCACACCCATACAAACAAAAGACAGATCTCTAAAAGAGGCCACAAATGCCTGAAACCCTTCAAGTGAAAAGCCAAAATCCTGCGTAAAAAGGAGAGCTCTTCCCTTGCACCAAAAAGAGAGAGAAAGATATCCTCCATGGGGAATGCATTCCATAAGCAGGGAGCTACCACTGAAAAGGCCCTGTTTTCGTGTTGCCAGCCTCTGGGCACAAAGAGGAGGGCTTTGGGGGACAAGTGCAGGGTCCGGGTCAATTCCTGGGGGGGAAGGCAGTCCTGGAGATATTGGGGTCCTGGTCTGCCAAAGGCTTCAGAGGTCAAAGCCAGGACTTTGAATGGAGCTCAGAAACCAAGGGTTTCATCCACATTCCTACTTGCCCTGTGCCTAGAAAAGCATGGGGTCAAAGCAGTTTCGCCTTTGCTCTGCCGCTTTCCCCTAGAAAACCTGCTCTTTAGCACTAAATCGGAACAAACAGCAATCCAAGGAAAACCCCTGCCATTTGTTCCGATTCAGCACTCCACCGCGGGTTCCCCCGGGGGAAAGGGGCAGGGAAAACATCAGTGTCGATAAGCTCGAAAACTAAAACACAGCGAGATGAACCACTCTGTGAGTTTGGCAGCTCCTTCTCAGATAGCGGAGAGCTAAGGTCTTGCAAAGGGCACGAAGCAGAGCAGAGTCATCCAACGAGGAGAAAAGAAAGGAAGGAGATGCACAATTGTTCTATTGGGAAGCTGAACAGTATTCCCGGGCCGTTAGCACTTTGCACAAGATAGATCAAAGCTATGCAAAATAGCCCAGTATAGAAGTGAGAGCTGGACCATAAAGAAGGCTGATCGCCGAAGAATTGATGCTTTTGAATTATGGTGCTGGAGGAGACTCTTGAGAGTCCCATGGACTGCAAGAAGATCAAACCTCTCCATTCTGAAGGAAATCAGCCCTGAGTGCTCACTGGAAGGACAGATCCTGAAGCTGAGGCTCCAATACTTTGGCCACCTCATGAGAAGAGAAGACTCCCTGGAAAAGACCCTGATGTTGGGAAAGATGACAGAGGACGAGATGGTGGGACAGTGTTCTTGAAGCTACCAGCATGAGTTTGACCAAACTGTGCGAGGCAGTGGAAGACAGGAGTGCCTGGCCTGCTCTGGTCCAGGGGGTCACGAAGCGTCAGACATGACTAAACGACTAAACAACAACAAATACCTGAAGGAACGTCTCCACCCCCATCGTTCAGCCCGGACACTGAGGTCCAGCTCTGAGGGCCTTCTGGCAATTCCCTCCCTGCGAGAAGCCAAGTTACAGGGAACCAGGCAGAGGGCCTTCTCGGTAGTGGCGCCCACCCTGTGGAACACCCTCCCATCAGATGTCAAGGAAATAAACGACTAACTGACTTTTAGAAGGCATCTGAAGGCAGCCCTGTTTAGGGAAGTTTTTAATGTTTGATATTTTGTTGTATTTTTAATCTTTTGTTGGAAGCCGATGGGCAGGATATTATTATTATTATTATTATTATTGCACATTTAAGTTGGCAAAAGGATGGCGAATCTGTTTTTGCTCATCTGGTCTTTGTTGCAATGGTGCTGTAATTACAGGGTTGTGTCATTCGAGCTGCAGATTTTAAGACCTGCCGTTTGCTGTGTCGCTAAAGCTGTTTGCTGTGGTTGTCCTGTTTGCAAAGAAAAGCTCGGACAAGCGGACCACAATGTTTGCGAGCGAGAACTGCGTTGCTGGTGTTTACAGCTCAACTGCTGGTGTTTAGTCTGATTATGACTCCAGCTCAAGAAAATGTGTTTACTTTAACTCTTGGCACATTTCGCCCCATCTAAGCCCCGTAGGACCCAAACAGCAGAGGTTGCACAAGCCGCCCTTAAATTTGAGCATAGAATTCCCGGCAGCCCCTCTGTAACGAAAGCAGGAACCCAAATGTTTGGGTGCACGGAGGGAAGCCATTCGAGGGAACACTAGGAGCGAACTGGCGCCAACGGTCAGCAGCAGCCATTTTGAAAAAAGGTCTCATAAGAGACGCTCCATGCCAAGTGTAATAAACAAAAATCTGCCCTTATTCCCTTTTGGGGGACACAAGAGCCCTTATAGAGTCCTTTGAAGGTTCTCTATCGGTCGGAGAAAATAACAGAGGCCAACCAGAGAATATTGAGGAGCAAAGCAGCTAGTAAGCCTGATCTTTATTGAACTGTTGCAACAGGGTGCTCCCCTCACACGCAGGAAAGGAGGAGGACCCCGAACCAAGGTGTGCCCGCCCTTATATAGACATTTTTAATTGCCTGCCCTGGAGTCCAAGACTACCCCCAGACACATCATACATCATACATACAACAGAGAAAGGGAGAAATCTGAGTGCTCCTGTCTGGCAGGTTACCTGTTAATGCTTACTTGATTGGATACCCTGGGGAGCTTGGCCAGTCTTTTGTAATGACAAATACTTAGTTCCTGAGCCAGGTCACAGGCTCACCCTATTCATACACAGACATACCCTTAAGACAGGATTTGTGAAGCAAAAAAAAACCTTGCAGAGAAAACTTTTGGTCAGTTGGGGAGCCAAAATGGTTTCAGGGCGGTCCTCCAGACATGTGGTCCACACATTTATGTATGCGCTTGGTTGGTACATTTATAAACATTATATATATATATATATATATATATATATATATATATATGACCTTAACTTTTTTTATTTCACAAGCAAAGTTTGGACACCTTTAAAAGAGGACGAGACAAATTCATGGAAGGGAGAGCTATCGATGGCTACTAGCCAGGATAACTGTTCTCTGCTTCCACGGAGGCCTAAGAAGAAACTTCGGATCAGGCCCATGGCCCATCTGGTCCAAGATCCTCTTCTTGCAGTGGCCAATCGGATGCCCCAATGAGAAACCCGCAATCAGGATTCGAACACAAGACCCCTCCTGTGGTTTCCAGAGGCTGCTCTTCAGAAGCATCACTGCCTCTGATTTGTTGGAGGCACAACATAGCTGCTGGAAACCACAAGAGGGGGAATAGGGCTCTTGTAGTCGAATCCTGCTTGCTGGTTTCCCATTGGAGCATCTGATTGGCTCCCATGAGAACTGGATCCTGGACTACATTGGCTGTTGGCTTGATCCAGCAAGGCTTTTCTTAGGTTTCTCGTTTCGTTCCACCCTTCAAGTCTCCTGGGTTTTCATTTATGCAGCAACCGTTATATTGCAGTTCTTGGAACACAAAAGCAATTTTATGGTGAATTTCAAAGCCAAAAAACTGATCACGTAGTCAGAGAGAAGCCATGCATTTAATGGGGGGTTGGGGGGGGTCAGGCTGGGACATCAGCAACAGCCTTGGGCTGAAATCCTAGACACATCTGGGGCTGTGAGTAGGTCCATTGAACTCAGTAATGCTTACTTCCTAGAAGACACGAATTGGAGTGCTCTGTTGCTGTTGTTTTCTGAATAGAAGGGAGGGGTATTTTTTTTGGGGGGGGAGACCTAGATCTTACGATTTTATCGTTTTTACAACCTTGTCAGATGACCCCTTTTGTGAGTTTGAATTTCTGTGTCGTTAAAAGTCTTCTGCTTGATTTTATTTGTTACGCTATTTTTGGTTTTAATCGGGATTCCGTACACCGTACAGATATATATTTGAGTTTGCAGCATAGAAATTAATCAATACCAATAGGAATAGCTACGACTGCAGCTATATAGGGCTGGCCCAAGCCAAACAGCTGGATTTAGATTTGGGGATGGGTGTAATTTCATCCCTGTAGGCAGAAAAGTCTGGGGAGGGCCAAGGAATGGAAACAAAACCTCATTGTAATGTAATTAGTCACTTCTCTCTGGCTCTCTATGCTTTAAAAAAAACCTCTTTTATAACTTGGTTCCTCCCTTTCCATCTATTTAACTCTTGTCACCCGGAGCCCTGTGTCTTAATTATCCCTATTTCATAGAAGGGCTACTCCATGGGTAGGCGAAGTAAGGGCGGGGGGGCCGGATCCGGCCCAATTGCCTTCTCAATCTGGCCCGCAGACGGTCCGGGAATCAGCGTGTTTTTACATGAGTAGAATGTGTCCTTTTATTTAAAATGCATCTCTGGGTTATTTGTGGGGCATAGGAATTCGTTCATTCCCCCCCCAAAAAAATATATAGTCCGGACCCCCCCACACACACAAGGTCTGAGGAACAGTGAACCGGCCCCCTGCTGAAAAAGTTTGCTGACCTCTGGCTACTCTGGCCTGGAAACGATGCCTTATGAGGAACGGCTAAGGGAGCTGGGCATGTTTAGCCTGGAGAAGAGGAGGTTAAGGGGTGATATGATAGCCATGTTCAAATATATAAAAGGATGTCACATAAAGGAGGGAGAAAGGTTGTTTTCTGCTGCTCCAGAGAAGCGGACACGGAGCAATGGATCCAAACTACAAGAAAGAAGATTCCACTTAAACATTAGGAAGAACTTCCTGACAGTAAGAGCTGTTCGACAGTGGAATTTGCTGCCAAGGAGTGTGGTGGAGTCTCCTTCTTTGGAGGTCTTTAAGCAGAGGCTTGACAACCATATGTCAGGAGTGCTCTGATGGTGTTTCCTGCTTGGCAGGGGGTTGGACTCGATGGCCCTTGTGGTCTCTTCCAGCTCCATGATTCTATGATACTCAAACAGACCCGGAGGAAAACATGCTATCAACTGTGAAGATCAATTATGCACATTTCCAAAGATCGCTGACGTTTGCATATCTTAAAATCATAGAATTGTGGGGTTGGAAGGGACCCTGAGAATCATCTAGTCCAACCCTCTGCAATGCTGGAAAATGCAGCTGTTGCCTACAAGCAGGGCTGAATTTAGGTTTGATCGGGCCCTAAGCTACTACTACTAAAGGTAATGGGTGTTAGATACCTGCCTGGGTCAATGGGGCCCTTTATATGTCCAGCTGTCCTTTGTCAACAACAAATTGTCGCTGTTTTCTGTGTTGAATATATGCTATATGGTAATTTATGGACCTAATAAAGCCATTTGCACATGCTGCCATGCAACCAGTCCATGCAGAATGTAGGCACCCTATGTATAGAAAGGAGCAAACCAGTGATATTTTAGGGAGCAGGCGAGTAGGCGGGGCCCATGACTTATATCATAGGAGCCTATACAGTGGACGCTCAGGTTGCGAACATGATCAGTGAGGGATGCACGTTCGCAACCCGCAGCGTTCGCAACCCGTTTGGCGCTTCTGCACATGCGCAACCGCCGAAACCCGGAAGTAACCCGTTCCAGTAGTTCTGGGTTTCAGGGGTCCGCAACCCAAAAAAAACAAACGCAACATTAAGCGTCTGTAACCCAAGGTATGACTGTACAACACAAAACACTGTTGCTGTATGTAGGTTTTATTTTATTTGTTTTTTATCTTACATTTTGGAAATGTACATCCAGGTTTTTTCCCTTTTAATTTTTGGGGCCCCCCAAGAGAGTGGGGCCCTAAGCTATAGCTTGTTTAGCTTATACCTAAATCCAGCACTGCCTATGGGGTTCAAACCTGCAACCTTGGCATAATCAGCCTCACGCTTGAACCGAATGATGTATCCAACTGAGCTTGATCATACAGTGGTTATGATTTCCATAGCAAGCCCCACTGTTCTTCATCTTAGGAGCCGACATCTGAAAATGTGTTGAAAGGGAGCATTCTTAAAAAAACCTCTAGCCCTAACCTGGGGTCCCCTTGATTTGAAGGGCCTCAGAAATAGAAATTCCAGCATGCAGTTATCATGCTACTATTGCAAAACGAGCAAGGCCACAGTAAGCAGGCAAACAAAGCAACTGTTACAAGACAGTGAGGCTATAGTAGAGAGACAAAGAAACCTTCAAAAGGAGAAACATGGAACGTTAGAGCCTGATTGGATAAGAATGTAGTGTTTCACTCTCTGGTCATTTGTATAGTCTATAAAAAGTGGGCGCACCCTGATGGGGGGGGTGGTGCAGATTGCAATGTATTGCTCTGCACCATTTGATTTGCATATGCGAACCAAATAAACTCTGCTTTAAACCTGAATTGGCGTTTGCCTCCCTGTGTCCACTCCGTGCTCCAGCAGTATCTGAGTCACATGCAATCCAACATTTCTGCAATACAGCTCCTGTCAGCTCCCGCCAGCAGGTATATCGTCGAAGCACAGATGCAGACTGACCACAGCAAAGCAACAAGTTGATTCATTGCTCCTTCCTTTCCTCAGAAGAGAAAACCACATTCTTTTCCAAAGGCACATACTGCCACTTCTTCAAGTTCCACCTGGTCCTGCTTGTCTCCCTGCCGTGGCACACCAAGAAAAACCCCTTTTCCCCGGCTGCAAATTCCCCCCAGATTGCAGGACCTGGCCGTGCCCTGACGGCAGAAACGCAAGAGAGCCTGTCAGGCTCTCTCTCTCCTTGTGAGCTCCACTTCCCCCAAATCAAAACCAGCTCCGTTCTTGTATGTTTTCACAACCGTGCATTTCGACGGGGCTGCGTTGGCGGCCAAAAGGGAAGGTGATCCGGGGCGGCGGCGGCAAGGAGGGTTCCGGGCAGATTCCAGTTCAGACGGTTAATCTTGCAAATCAAGGCTTTGCCAACCCGGCGCCCTCCAGATCTGCAGGGCAGCAGGTTGGGCGAGGCAACTGCAATGTCTCTCTTCATTTCACACCCTAGTGATTAATCTGTTGCGTCTTTTGGGCACCGAGCGATGCTCTGATGTCCATGGCAAGACACTCCCAAGAGTTATAAGAGGAGGACGTTCTCTTTTTGAAAACACCGATATGCATCGGGCCAATGCCCATCTTGTCCAGGGTCCTGCTCTGCGGCCAAACAGATGCCCACTATAGGAAACCAGCAAGCAGGATGCAAGCACAAAAGCAACTCTCTGCTCCTGCGGTTTCCAGCAGGTAAGGTAAAAGGTCAAGGACCCCTGGACAGTTAAGTCCAGTCAAAGGCTCGTCTCATTTTTCATACCGAGGGATCAGCTTTCTGGGTCATATGGCCAGCATGGCAAAACCACTTCTGGTGCAAAGGGACACCGTGATGGAAACCAGAGCATCCACCGGAGTGGTACCTATTTATCTACTTGCACTGGTGTGCTTTCGAACTGCTAGGTTTGATTTGATTTGAGTTTCTACTGAAATGAGGCTGTATTTTAATGTTGTATTTCAATATTGTTTTTTAAGTTGTATTTCATTCAATTGTTTTTATACCTGGTGGTAGCTGCCCTGAGCCCAGTCTTGGCTGGGGAGGGCGAGGTATAAATTATTATTATTCTTGTTGTTGTTATTTATTATTAGGTTGGCAGGAGCTAGGACAGAGCAACAGAAGCTCACCCTGTCGCAGGGATTCGAACTGCCGACCTTCCGATCGGCAAGCCCAAGAGGCTCAGTGGTTTAGACCACAGCGCCATCTGTATGTCTCAGCATTGCTGCTGAGAGGCAGAGCTTCAAGGACAGTAGTCTTTTAGGTGCTGAGCGATGCTCTGATGTCCTTGGCAAGACAAGTTATAAGAGGAGGACATTTTCTTTTTGAAAACACTGATAGGCATCAGGCCCAAATGGACCATCTAGTCCAGGGTCCTGTTCTCACTGTGGCCAATCAGAAGCCCATTATGGGAAAGCAGCAAGCATGGTCCAAGCCCCAAAGCAACTCTCCGCTCCTGTGATTTCCAGTCCCTGGCATTCAGAAACACTGCTGCCTCGGAATCTAAAGCCATCCAACCTCTGCTTCCTTTGAGAGGAGATCCCACAGTTTAACACTGCATTATGGGAAGACAATAATGCCCACTTACACCACAAAGAACTCATAACCCACCTACTTTCCGCAGCCAGAAGCATCATAGCCAGACACTGGAGAGACCTGTCAGGAGGAAGCATGGACCAATGGTACCAAATAGTACAGGAAACAGCCCTACTAGAAAAATTAACCAATAAACTGAAACTGACAAACAGAAGAAGACGCCTTCACCCCAGTATGGCTCCCCTTCATCACACACACAGCCCAACAAGACAATGACAATAATCCACCAACAGTATACAAATCAATATGGCTAATCTGATCCAAAACACCCACCCATCCCACTCACACATGAAAACAAAGACCACCACAGCCAACCACAAATGAATAACCACATCCTAGGACAACCCCAATCTCTCTCACCACCAAAGCAACACAAGTGAACAGCAGAGAACCTGCACAAGCAACACTGACACCAAACCCCACATATAGTAAGTAAAATAGAAACATCGCCACCCGACCCCACCCCCACCCATCTTCCCCCCCCACCTCTTTCCCCCTTTTCTTCCTAATGTCTCAACAAATGAAACTGATTTGTAAAAATGTTACATTGCAAACACTTTTGTAAATCAAGAAAATCTTTAATAAAAAATAATTAAACAAAAAAACAACACCACTGCATTATGGGGGCAAAGTTTGTGTCGTCTGCCGCGGAAGCTCCAAAATTCAAGCGTGTTATGACAGAAGGGAGAAAAACTTCTCCTTATCCATCATTTTGCAAGCTTCTATCATGCTTTAGTTGAGATCACCCTCAGGGTCTCTTCCACCACGATGATTCTAGGATTCTCCTCTTAACTTGCCGTTTCTCTAAGCCAGGGGTCGGCAAAGTTTTTGTGGCTTGGGCCGGTTCACGGTCCCGCAGGCAAACGCTATTTCCGGCACGGAGGAGGCGTGCGCAACTTCGAGTTTCCTGCAGCCAATGGGAAGCCGGCCAGCGTCCCGGAAGGCGGTGCACGGGAGCCGACCAAGCAGGTGGAGGAGGTCCGTGGGCCGGTTAAACGATCCCCATGGGCCGCTTGTGGCCCACGGGCCTTAGGTTGCCAACCCCTGCTCTAAACTTAAAAGGGCCCCAACGCGTCAGTGCTTCCCTCAAAGGGGATTCGCTCCATCCGCTGCAGCAACGCAACCCGTGGCTCCGCCCTCGTTCCCCTCTAGCCCCGCCCAAAACCAACATGGCGGAGCAAAGGACAATATGGCAATACGAGTGGACTCTCTGTGCCCTTATCAAAGCAAAAAGACTGATACTGATGAACTGGAAAAATCAAAATGCAGCTCTCTTCTGCAGACTTGCCATGGACAAATTCAATGATATGTGGAATCCATTCTTACAAATACTGTAATGGGTTAAGATCTGGTGAAATACAATAACAATCTTGTAAAATATACAGTTTTGGGGGTTTTCCCCCTTCCCCCTTTATTTTCCCATCTACACGGGTTCTGTTTCTGCTATTTCTTTTTCTCTTTTTGTTTACCTCACAAAATGTTTAATGCACATATAGTTATGTACTTTTTGAACTTTCAATAAAGATGTTTTTTTTAAATTTTAAAACCATGGCGGAAGCCCCTGAGAAGTTAGTCCATGTGGAAATGGATCCGTCAGGGTGAAAAGGACTCCCATCCTCAGTTTGGAAAATGGGCATTAACTACATTATTACATGAGCACTGTTCCACAGCATTTGATATTTTCATTTACATGCATTCGAAATAAGATGGGCTTATGAAGCAATTCTATATTCTCCCACCACGCTGACGAAGAATTCTACGAAACAGTAGTCAATATGCGGAATCACCGTTCAGTGCTGGACATCATCTTTGCTGAATACACAAAGCTTCACAGCTTGTCTTTCATCGTACAAAGTCTGGTACCTCGCTTCATTTAAAGATTTTCAGAGACTTTGAGACTAAAGATTTCATTTTGTACTTGTTATGGTCTGAAGGAATTCTATAAAGATTGTCTGTTGTGTATGTACATAGTCATCGTGTTGCCTAGACATTGCTGATGAAAAATGGGCAAGCCTACCACCTGTGAATTTGTCAGGGGTTAAACTGTGGAACTGCCTGCCTCAGGATGCAGTGATGGGCACCAGACTGGAGGGCTGGAAAAAGCATTTGACAGATTTATGGAAGAGAGGAGGCAGCGATGCTTCGGAATAACAGCTGCTGGAAGCCACAGGAGGAGAAAGGGGTCTTGTGTTCGAATCCTGCTTGTTGGTTTCCCTTTGGCCACTGTGGGAACAGGATTCAGGACCAGGTGGGCCCTTGGTCTGATCTTATCCTTTCAGGAAGCCAGCGAAACTGACCTGGCAAAGCCCACCAATGTCCCAGCCCAGACTCAGCAGGAATTCATCTCTGCTCCAGCCGAGGGCTCAACTTTCTGCAAGGAACATGCGCGCTCCTGCTGAGAGCTCTGAGCCGTGGCTCAAATCAAAAGGAGCCGGTGTTTTTGCAACAGGGTGTTACAGCAAGGTATGTTGGGCGAGCCAGCCATTTCTGGAAGCTCTGGTGTCACGTCCTGGGCCGGAACACTTAAAAAAAAATAGACCAATTTTTAAAGAATATTTGCATTCCCCGAAACACACCCTCGACAGCACATTTTTAAGACTGCAAGAAGGGTCTTTGCTGGATCAGGCCAATAGCCCACCTAGTCCAGCATCCTGTTCTCACAGTGGCCATCCTGATGTCTGCAAGCAGGATTCGAACACAGGACCACTCGGCCCTCGGCCCCTGTCATCCCCAGCAAGGAGCAGAACAAACTCCGCAAGGGACACAACTCCTCTCCCGTTGGCACAATGTATTCAGAGCTCTGGCATTTCTGGGTGCAGGATCTTGACCCTCTGGGAGTTCCTAGTAAGTGGGCTCTTCAACAGGCACGTGATACTTACTGGTTTCTTTCCAGCGCCAAAAGAAGATCCTTGCCTTCCACGGTCACCGCTATCTCTCCACGGGCAGGAAATGGAGTCTGCAGAAGAGAGAGAGAAGGAGATATCAGCTCACACTGGACACCTTTTCTGATGCCAGCTTCCAGCAAGTTCCCCAATTCTGGGCAAAGGATGGGAAACCTCTGACAGGCAGGTAGCCCCCTGATGCCAGCACACCTGACACAGAAAGAAAGGAGGAAGAGATCTGGGTGTCACCTGCCCGGCACAGACAGCGCACCCCAAATCTCTAGATGACCTCCCCTAGCAATGACACAAGAGGCAAAATGTCACAGGAGGTTAAGGCAGAATTTCATTGTACCCAAAGGGATAATTCCGGCAGCAAAGAATATCAGTCCACTGTCACCCAGGTGCAATGAATCAAAGAAATGTAGAGTTAGGAGGGACCCCAAGAGTTATCTAGTCGAACCCCCTGCAATGAAGGAATCTCAGCATAACAAATGCAGACAACTGCTAGAGATGTGGAAGTAGTACATAGTACATATGATGATTAACTGCCCGGTGATAAGATCATTTTGGTGCGAGGTAAGGATATATATAGCAAGAGTAATAAAAAGAAAGAGTTATTTAGGGGATTTGAATCTAATTCTAAATTATATACCAGAAACGTGGGAGATTACAAGGGGTCAAAAAAAAATTGGGTACACGGTGCCATATTAGAAGCAAAAAAACTTGTTTTGATGAATTGGAAGAGCCGCAAAAAGATGCCATTGAGCACATGGATTGACAATATGGACAGACTAGTTACATACGAACGAACTGCATATCGACGCAAATTAAGAATGGATAAATATGAAGAAATCTGGAAGGAATACTTAAGCGATAAGGCAGAAAATGGTGGGAAGTAGGGGGAGGAGAGGTGGGGAAATATTGTTAAAAAGGTGTAGTTATAGGTATATCAGTACTCAAATGTGAATTGTTAAATTGTCTTATTAGTGTTATTGTGGTTTTCGTTGTATGTGTTTTTTGTGGTTGTATGTGTGTTTTTTTGTGGTTGATGTCTGTATTGAAAAAACGATTAAATAAATTAAAACAAATAAATGAAGGAATCTCAGCTAAAGCATCCATGCAGGGCTGTCTTAAGCATATGTGGTGCCAGGGTGCAAAGATCTGCCCAGCACACACGCACCCGGGTTGCCCAGTCCCAGGGGTGCAGGAGGGTGGAGCCGGCTGGCCACCTCAGCATCTCGCTGGCTCAGTCGCCCCCGAACTGGTGGCGCAGGGCCGCCCACAGCAGAAGAGCCCATTGTGGCGCTCCGAGCGATGGGTGGGCTCTTCCCCAGACTCAACTCTCAGGCCCCGGACTCTCGGCCTGGCGCCCCTGAGAGCCCAGCGTCTGGGTGCCCCACACCCCTAGCGCCTATGGGTAAGACGGCCCTGCATCCATGACAGAGGACCATCCAAGCTCTCCTGAAAAACCCCCAAGGAAGGAGAGTCCACCATCTTCCGAGGGAGACCGTTCCACTGCTGAACAGCTCTGACTGTCAAATGGTTTTTCCAAATGCTTAGTCAGAATCTCCTTGCTTGTATTTTGAAGCCGTTGGTCTGGGTCCTACCCTCCAGAGCAGGAGAAAACAAGCTTGCTCCATCTTCCATGTGACAGCCCTTGAGATATTTGAAGATGGCTCTCATACCTCCTCTCAGTCTTTTCTTTTTCAGACTAAACATACCCAGCTCCTTCAACCGTTCCTCCTAAGGCTTGGTTTCCAGACCCTTGATCATTCTGGTTGCCCTCCTCTGCACACCTTCCAGCCTGTCAACATCCTTCTTAAATTGTGGTGCCCAGAACTGGACACAGTATTCCGGGTATGGTCTGACCATGGCAGAAAAGAGTGGTACTATTACCGTATTTTTCGCACCATAGGGCGCACCGGACCATAGGGCGCACCCAGTTTTTAGGGGGGGAAATCAAGGAAAAAAATTTTTCCCCCCCAGCCCCAAAGAGCAGCGTACAGGCTGCGCACAACCTCTCCCTGCCAGAGGGGTTGCGCGCAGCTATGGAAGAAGGCAAGGCAGCGAGCGGGATGGATCCCGCTCGCTGTTTTGGCTTCCCCTTTAGCCCCGCGCAGCCTCTCCTTGCTGGAGGGGTTGCGCGCAGCTATGGAAGAAGGCAAGGCAGCGAGTGGGATGGATCCCGCTCGCTGTTTTGGCTTCCCCTTTAGCCCCGCGCAGCCTCTCCTTGCTGGGAGAGGCTGCGTGGGGCTAAAGAAGCCATAGCCCCGTGCAGCCTCTCCTTGCGGAGGGGTTGCGCGCAGCTATGGAAGAAGGCAAGGCAGCGAGTGGGATGGATCCCGCTCGCTGTTTTGGCTTCCCCTTTAGCCCCGCGCAGCCTCTCCTTGCCGGGAGAGGCTGCGTGGGGCTAAAGAAGCCATAGCCCCGTGCAGCCTCTCCTTGCGGAGGGGTTGCGCACAGCTATCGAAGAAGGCAAGGCAGCGAGTGGGATGGATCCCGCTCGCTGTTTTGGCTTCCCCTTTAGCCCCGCGCAGCCTCTCCTTGCCGGGAGAGGCTGCGTGGGGCTAAAGAAGCCATAGCCCCGTGCAGCCTCTCCCTGCCGGAGGGGTTGCGCGCGGCTATGGCACAAGCCTGCATTCGCTCTATAGGACGCACACACATTTCCCTTCAATTTTTGGAGAGGAAAAACTGCGTCCAATAGAGCGAAAAATACGGTACTTCCCTCAATCTGGAAGTATACTTCTGTTGATGCGGCCTAGAATAATGTGAGCTGTTTTTGCTGCTTCAACACAAACTGTTGACTCATGTTAAGCTTGTGCTCCACCAAGGCCCCAGAGCAGGCAAGGAGGCGAATATTCATACAGTGGTACCTCGGGTTACATACGCTTCAGGTTACATACGCCTCAGGTTACAGACTCCGCTAACCCAGTACCTTGGGTTAAGAACTTTGCTTCAGGATGAGAACAGAAATTGCGTGGCGGCAGCGGGAGGCCCCATTAGCTAAAGTGGTGCTTCAGGTTAAGAACAGTTTCAATTTAAGAATGGACCTCCAGAACGAATTAAGTTCTTAACCCGAGGTACCACTGTACCTGCCAAAGTTAGACAGTTATGCTTTGCGAGAAAAGAGAGGGCACAGATTTGCATAGGAATCAGACGATGTATAAACACCAGTTGCAAGAAGTCCCCGACAAAGTGACAGCACTCGGGCTTTTTTTCAGTTTAGAGCAGGGGTCAGCAACGTGTGGCCCATGAGCCAGATGCGGCCCACGAAGACTGTTTTACCAGCCCACGAGCCGCCCCTGAACCGAGCCACCTGTTCAGGGAGTCCCCTGCACGCTGCACTAAACCAGTGCAGCAGAGCACGGGGACTCGCTGAGTGGTGCCAGAAATCGCATCTGCACATGTCCAGACGCCGAAAATCACTTCTGCGCAGGCACAATCTTTGGTGTCTGGGCATGCGCAGAAGCTATTTTATATGCGCAGACACAATTTACGACATCACGCTGCACCAGTCCAGCCCACGGATGATCTCTGTGGGAGTGATCCGGCCCATGGCCTATAAACCTTGCCGACCCCTGGTTTAGAGGGAAGGCAAGGAACAGGTGGGAGAAGTACAGAAAATGATGCACCGTGTAGATAGAGTGCCTTTTTCTCCCTTTCTCAATACAGTGGTACCTCTGGTAGCCAATGGGATCCGTTCCGGAGGCCCGTTTGCAAACTGAAAAGAACGCAACCCGTGCCTGCGCACGCGCGGGTCACGATTCGCAGCTTCTGCACATGCGTGTCACATCATTTTGCGCGTCTGCGTATGCGGGAGCGGCAAAACCCGGAAGTAACCCTTTCCGGTACTTCCGGGTCACCGCGGGACGCAACCTGAAAATGCGCAACCTGAAGCAAACATAACATGAGCTATGACTGTATACGACAACTCAGTGGCATGCATGTTTATTGCATGTTGCTTTAACAGACCCTGATTTGGGACAGAGGGGCTGCCGTGCACCTAACAGGTCGCCATGCAAATCCAGAATGCTGCAATTTGGGGAGAGAAGATGGCATTCCCATGTTTTTCGCTGAAGATCAACAGGAGCTACTCGTTGAAGGTCGCGCAAGGTGAGTGTGTTGGAAAGAAAGAAGTGAGTCTCTCTCTCTCTCTCTCTCTCTCACTCTCTTGTGCACCCACACACTTCTCTAATGAAAGGGGTGCCCAACCCTTCGCGGCTTCCTGCGCTACTTTCCGGGTGACTGCAAAATGCTTCACCCCAGCCGAGACTGAAAACAGGCCCTTCGGCTTCCAGGCACCAGATGACAAACAGGTGTTTAAAAATAAAAAATAACTGCGAGAGGAGAAAGGACTGAGTCAGCCTCGCAAGGCGTGCCAAGCGTCTGGCAGCCCAGGCTGGCCTGCGGAAGAGTTTTCACAGGAAAGAGAGAGAAGGGGAGAGGGAGAAGGCCCAGGAGCAAGGTTTCTGCAGTGCGGAGAAAGAGCCAATATGGCTTTATCACGGCCTAGGAACCTCGTAGCTCCGGGACCGCCTCTCCCGGTCTGCCCCATGAAGGACCTTAAGGTCCACAAATAGCAACACCCTAGAGGTCCCAGGCCCTAAGGAAGCAGATTTGCCTCAACCAGAGGCAGGGCCTTTTCAACACTGGCCCCGGCCTGGTGGAACGCTGTGTCTCATGAGATCAGGGCCCTGCAGGATCTGATTTCTTTCCGCAGGGCCTGTAAGACAGAGTTGTTCCGCCTGGCCTTTGGCTTGGAATCAACTTGATCCCCTTCCCCTCTTTTCCTTTTTCCTTCTGTGATGGAACTCCTATTTGGGGACTTCCCTGGCTTTTTTCTGGCCCATGTAGGACCAGTCTGAATAGTTGGCCTTGCTGAAGATTTGACGTTTTCATCCCCCCATAAGTTTTTGATTTGAGTTTCTACTGAAATGAGGCTGCATTTTAATGTTGTGTTTTAATCTTGTTTTAGCTGCCCTGAGCCCGGTCTTGGCTGGGGAGGGCGGGGTATAGATAAAATTATTTTTTATTGATTATTATTATTATTATACTGTGCATCCCTTGCGAAGAAAGCCCTTCTTCATGCAGTATGGTTAAACTACGGAACTCACTTCCTCAGGAGGCAATGATGGCCACTAAGTTAGATGGTTTTACAAGGGGATTCGATCAATAAATGGTTATTGATGGCTATCAGTCATGACGGCTCGGCTCTGCCTCCCTAGCCGAAGACAGCAATATTCCGATTACCAATTGCTGGAAATCTTAGCAGGAGGAGTAGGGGCTAAGTGGCAATGACTGAGCTCAAGGTCAACCCCATGGCTGAGTGAGGTTCCAGACCAGGGGTCAGCAAACTTTTTCAGCAGGGGGCCGGTCCACTGTCCCTCAAACCTTGTGGGGGGCCAGACTATATTTTGAAAATAAAAATAAAAGTGAATTCCTATGCCCCACAAATAACCCAGAGATGCATTTTAAATAAAAGGACACATTCTACTCATGTAAAAACACACTGATTCCCAGACTGTCCGCGGGCCGGATTTAGAAGGCGATTGGGCCGGATCTGGCCCCCGGGCCTTAGTTTGCCTACCCATGTTCCAGACCCTGGTCGCTCCCAGGTCCAAGTCGGAAACTCCAACCACTGCACGGCGCTGCCTCTCAAAATGCCAGCCACTCGGTAAGGATGGGCTTGCCAAGGTTTCAAAATGCGCGCACACAAATACACATTGCACAAACACACACAGAGAGACAGGGAGAAAGCCACTGAGCCCTGCCCATCCGAATCAGATGTGCCACAGAAAACGACACTGAATTCGCTCTTGCCACCCCATTCCTGGCATAACACAGCCCTCCATGTCACCCTTGGCATTTAGCCCTGCTGGAGACGTTCCACTCCTGTCCCTTACGGCAGTGCGAGTCCTGCAACCGCCCTAGATCTCCACCACCAACGCTGGGGATTTTTCACACCTCCAAGAGTTAAATCCGTCCCTGGCAGAACGCGGCCCCTTTGCCGCAGAGTCAAGCCAAAGAAAAGCAAAAAAGGAAGCAATTATTGGTCACTTATCTAAGCCCTGAGCTCAAGGCCAAGCCAAGCTGACCTTGAGACTGCAAGGGAGAGCGAAGCATTTGCACACACACACTCGCACAGTCTCACTCCTGCGCGCACACTGATTTCCCAGAATCCTCTGGGCTCCCGCGCTCTGAGACGTGAATTGCAGAGAGCCTAGGGAAACAGCGTTCAGGACTTTTTAGTTTAGAGGGAAAGGCGAGGAAGAGATGACAAGGTCAACGTTTATAAAGTTTTCCACGGCATGGAAAAAGCAGAGAGAGAAAGGTTTTCCTCCTCCTCTCTTAACGTTACAACTTGTGGACCCTCGGGACTCAGCTACATTAGTCAAAAAAGTGTTTTAAATGCGTTGTAAACATGCAAGGGACGCGGGTGGCGCTGTGGGTAAAACCTCAGCGCCTAGGACTTGCCGATCGTATGGTCAGCAGTTCGAATCCCCGCGGCGGGGTGAGCTCCCGTTGTTCGGTCCCAGCTCCTGCCCACTTAGCAGTTCGAAAGCACCCCCGGGTGCAAGTAGATAAATAGGGACCGCTTTATAGCGGGAAGGTAAACGGCGTTTCCGTGTGCTGCGCTGGCTCGCCAGAGCAGCTTCGTCACGCTGGCCATGTGACCCGAAAGTGTCTTTGGACAGCGCTGGCCCCCGGCCTCTTAAGCGAGATGGGCGCGCAACCCCAGAGTCGGTCACGACTGGCCCGTATGGGCAGGGGTACCTTTACCTTTACCTTAAACATGCGACAGCAGATGGCGCTGGAGAGCAAAAAAAAAATTGTGCAATTTTTCCATATCGTTTTTTTTCTTCTTTTGTTATAACGGTTTAATTTCTGACTTATTTACAGCGTGTGTGTTTTTCCTGCATGTAGATCCACCCTTGGTAAAGCTGATTGCTGAAATATTCAGGAAAGAAGACTTAAACTATGAGTTAAACCAGGCCTAGGCAACCTTCGGCCCTCCAGATGTTTTGGCCTACAACTCCCATGATCCCTAGCTAGCAGGACCAGTGGTCAGGGATGATGGGAATTGTAGTCTAAAACATCTGGAGGGCCGAAGGTTGCTTAGGCTTGAATTAAACTATGGAACTTCCTCCCACTGGAGGCAGTGACGAACATCAACTTGGACGGCTTTAAAAGGAAATTCATGGAGGACAGAGGTATTGGTGACGACTAGACATGATGGCTCTGTTCTGCCTCCACAGGCAGTGATGTTTCTGAATACTAGTTGCGGGAGGGGAGAGGGCTCCTGTGTTCGAATTCTGCTCACGGGTTTCCCACTGGGGCATCTGGTTGGCCACTGTGAGAACAGGATGCTGGATTCCTGCATTGCAGGGGGTTGGACTAGATGACCCTCGGGGTCCCTTGCCACTCCACAATTCTATGGTTCTAGGGAAATATGCTGGTGCTGGAGGAGACTCTTGAGAGTCCCATGGACTGCAAGAAGATCAAACCGATCCATTCTTAAGGAAATCAGCCCTGAATGCTCACTGGAAGGACAGATCCTGAAGCTGAGGCTCTAAGACTTTGGCCACCTCATGAGAAGAGAAGACTCCCTGGAAAAGACCCTGATGTTGGGAAAGATGGAGGGCACAAGGAGAAGGGGACAACAGAGGACGAGATGGTGGGACAGTGTTCTCAAAGCTACCAGCATGAGTTTGACCAAACTGCAGGAGGCAGCGGAACACAGGAGTGCCTGGCGTGCTCTGGTCCAGGGGGTCATGAAGAGTCGGACACGACTAAACGACTAAACAACAACAACAACATGAAAATATGCACCAAACGTCCTATTTATCACATGATAAATATGTATTTCATCTCAGCGTATGTATCTCTAAGTGTACTTTATCCTAAAATACTCATTTCAAAGACAACTAATTTATTTTAATGCATCTAGAGATAGTGGGGTGCAGTGCTGAGAATCTCTAACTAGGGCCTGAGACACCAGGGTTCAAATCTTCCCATTGAGTGACCTGGGGCTGGCCACAGTGTCTGAGCCAGCCTACCTCACAGGACTGTTGTGAGGATGATGTGCATAGCTGTCAACGTTTCCCTTTTTTTAAGGGAAATTCCCTCATTCCGAATAGGATTCCTCGCAAGTAAAGGGAAAAGTTGACAGCTATGATGATGTGTGGAGGAGTGTTTGTACAGCATCTCAAGCTCCTTTGAGGAGAGATGCAAATGGCATAATTTAATGCCTTGACACGTCTTTTCAGACTGAAAACTGTAGTGCAAAATGTGAACAAGTGTGAATTGCAGGCTCTTCTGTTGAAAAGGCTAAAAATGACAAGGAAATGCTAATGGGGGCTTTAAAAGACTCACCCGCCCAGCAGATCCTGCCCATGGACTGACTCAGTTTCCCTTCCTGTCACACCTGTGTGGTGGTTGAGCCGCCTCTGCAGCTGCTGTAAAAAATGAGGTGGCAGCTTCCGCCACAATCTCACCACTTCCTCATCTGGTTTCATGAACAGAGAGAAGAAGAAGAAGAAGAAGAAGAAGAAGAAGAAGAAGAAGAAGAAGAAGAAGAAGAAGAAGAAGAAGAAGGGAAGAAGGGGGCAAGGGGAGGGACAGAGAGAGAAAAGAAGAAGATGATGATGGAGGAGGAGGAGGAGGAGGGAAGGAGGAAGGGAGGGAGAAAGAGAAGAGAGAGAGAGAGAGAGAAGAAGAGGAGGAGGAGAGGGAGAGAGAGAGAGAGAGAGAGAAAGAAAGAAAGAAAGAAAGAAAGAGGAGGGGGAGAGAGAGAGAGAAAAAGAGAAAGAAAGAAAGAAAGAAAGAAAGAAAGAAAGAAAGAAAGAAAGAAAGAAAGAAAGAAAGACTCTCTATTCTCGGAAACCCCAAGGCCTTGCTAAACTGTACAGCAAACATATCACCACCTTCAGGGCAATGCATTCTCTGGGCCTGGCCAGGATGCTCTGTCCTGCCATGGAAATGCACGTCTGCGCTTAGAGATGCAGGGAGAAATGTGTTCAGTTCACATTTTCAAGCGAAGCTCATTTGCCCTCCATGATTCACACACTTGGGGTGGAACTCAGCCAACCCTCAAAATGTGCCCTTCTCTGAATTTTGTGATGCAGTCTTCCAGGCAAAAATAAAAATGTATACAAAACAAGTCACATGGCTCCCCCAATCTCTATTCTGATGGGAGCAGCTTTTGCATCTCATTTGGAAACCAAGGACCCAGAGTCTGGAGGAAGAATGGGGAGGCACGCAATGCCAGATGCTTGAAGTCCAGTGTGAAGTTTCCACAGTCTGTGTTGATTTGGGGAGCCATGCCATCAGCTGGTGTTGGTCCACTGTGCTTCATTAAGTCCAGGGTCAACGCAGCCGTCTACCAGGAGATTTTGGAGCACTTCATGGTTCCTTCCACAGACGAGCCTTAAGGGGATGCTGACTTCATTTTCCAGCAGGACTTGGGCACCTGCCCACGCTGCCAAAAGTACCAAAACCTGGTTCAATGCCCATGGGATTACTGTGCTTGATTGGCCAGCAAACTCGCCAGATCTGAACCCCATAGAGAATCTATGGGGCATTGCCAAGAGAAAGATGAGACACATGAGGCCGAGCAATGCAGAAGAGCTGAAGGCTGCTATTGAAGCATCCTGGTCTTCCATAACACCTCAGCAGTGCCACAGGCTGATAGCATCCATGCCACGCCGCATTGAGGCAGTAATTGATGCAAAAGGGGCCCAAACCAAGTACTGAGTACATATGCATGCTTCTACTTCTCAGAGGTCCAATATTGCTCTATTTGCAATCCTTGTTTTGCTGATTTCATTTAATATTCTAATTTTCTCAGATTGTTAATTTGGGGTTTTCATCAGCTGTACACCATGATCATCACAATGATAACAAATAAAGGCTTGACATATCTCCCTTTGCATGTCATGAGTCTATCTCATATATTAGTTTCACCTTTTAAGTTGAATTACTGAAATAAATGAACTTTTCCACGAGATTCTAATTTTCCGAGTTTCACTTGTACATCCATCTGCAACGGTTAACTGAGGCCTGTTTTTAACTTTCTTGTGGTATTTATTGTCTTATATTTTATGCCGTAAGCCACTTTGGTACATTTTTTGAATGATGCAGAGGCGTGCAATTATTTTTGCAAATGAATAAACAATGCAGCACCAACAAATATCTGCAGAAATCAAATTCTTTCTAAAATCTGGAAGAAAAAATCAGGTCTAGGGCTGGCCGCAGCCCTCCTTCTCCCTTCTTTGGAGTGGTTTCTGAAACCACCCCTAAATGTTCAGCGCATGCAATTTCACCTACAGGGATTTAGCAGCTGCAAGAATACTAGGGTTACAAAATAGCTTAGGACAGCCTTTGCCAACCCGGCAGCTCCAGAGGCTTTGGACGACGGGAATTGTAGTCCAGTGGTTGGGAGTTCAAAGCCTCTGGAGGGCACCAGGTTGACGAAGGCTGCCCTGCGCAGCTGGAGGCCGATCAGATTCCTAGAAAGGAACCAGGGGCCTGACCCTCCTTCGTTGTAATTCCTCTGAACGGCCGAGGGATTTGCAACCGGCCTTTGGGCGCTGCGAGTAAGAACAACACGGCAGCCAGAATATTCGTCCCAAAATTATACCCTCGCTGTGGCCTTCCCAAAGAACGCCAAGTCCCAGGGGAGGAGAAGAGGGTGAAAATAAAATTTAAAAAAAACCTGGAGATGCTTGGCCTACATTCCCCTCTGGCAACCGCACTTGGGACTATATATAGCTGCGGAAACCGACAGCCTCTCTCCGTGTCATGACTGAAACGGACAGAGGACAGAGCAGGGCAATAAAAGACACACCAACGGGTTGTTTTGAGGTTTTTCTGCTCTCTCTGTGTGTGTCTCAGTCACATCAGACATGTTAGAAGTTTGTAGGACTGCGGAACTCCCTGCCACAGTGAGGCAGCGAGGGCCACCAGCTTGGCCAGCTTCAAAAGACGACCAGGCGAAAGATGAAAGAGTCCCTACCAGAGAGGAAGGGCAAACTAAGCTGATGGACTACGCCAAAACGCCAAAGCTGACTGGAAAGCTCAGGAACCAAGAAGACAAAAACTTTTTAAAAGAATGGGGGAAAGGGCTGCCCCGTCCCGCCTAAGTCGGCTTGGCCTGTCGGGGGTCGTTAGCAGCCGGCCACGGCGTACCGCAGGCAAGGCCAGAAGATGCAGAAAGTGATGGTGCAACCCATCAACGTCATCTTCAGGTACCTACAAAATAGGTCCAGAATTCAGGTGTGGCTGTATAAACAGGGATTTGATGAATATATGAACTTGGTTCTGGACAATGCTGAGGAGATTCACTCCAAGACAAAATCAAGGAAACAGCTGGGTCGAATCATGTTCCAAGGAGACAATATTACTCTTCTACAGAGTGTTTCTAACTAGTGCTTAGAGGCAGTCTTTCAAATCAGAACCAGTGAAGGCGGTGAAGGTCCTGTGTGAGTGTCTGGAGGCGGTTGGAGGATGGATGGCGACTACCAGACTGCGGTTGAATCCTGACAAGACAGAAGTACTGTTTTGGGGGGACAGGAGGTGGGCAGGTGTGGGAGACTCCCTGGTCCTGAATGGGGTTACTGTGCCCCTGAAGGACCAGTGGCAAGGGAAATTGATGGACTATGCGGAACAGGCAAAATTGACACACAAACTGCGTGATAAGGACAAGTGTGACTTTAAAGAAGAATAGGAACCTTTTACAAAGTACTTAAAGAAACAACAAGATGAATTGGACTCCTTGGCAGGTTTTGAATAAACATACACAAATTTATTTGTTAATATAATAGATGGATAACTTAGAGATTTTTACATTTTTATAACATGCAGAGAATAATATGTGTCAATAAATCAGAAAGAGGAACTGAGGGAAGTCGTAGGGGGGAAGGAGGGGTATGTGGGGAAGATGGGAGGGGGAAATGGGGGGAACACAATTGTTGGAATAATTTGTTATGTAAAAATAGTCAATAAAAAAACTTTTAAAAAGAAATATTCATCCATCACCGACGATTACCCCTAAGTAGAGCTTCCATGTTCAGGGGAATTCTACCTCAGAATTCCAGGCGCTAGATGGCAAACTACCGATTCAGATACAGATAGGTAGCCGTGTTGGTCTGCCATAATCAAAATAAAAAAAATCCTTCCAGTAGCACCTTTAAGACCAACTAAGTTAGTTCTTGGTATGAGCTTTCGTGTGCAAGCACACTTCTTCAGTGTATCTTCAGTGTATCTGAACAAGTGTGCTTGCACACGAAAGCTCATACCAAGAACTAACTTAGTTGGTCTTAAAGGTGCTACTGGAAGGATTTTTTTTATTTTACCGATTCAGAGTCAGACCCTGACAGCAAACAGGACATGAATCAAGGCAATAATGAAAGCAATACGCCTAAGTGCAGAAACGGCTTTAATCATTTCCTGAACCCATGGCAGGGTGAATGACACAGCAAGCGATGCACGGTGTTGCTGGTGTTGCTATGGTAACCCCCTGCACCTGGCATCCTTATCTCTCAGCATCCAGGCACGGGGATGTGGTCTTCAAGACCTGAGCCCAAGCGCTGTGCAATTTAACCCATTGTTCACATTGCACCAACAAGATACCAAAAGCATGTCATCGTGCAACAAGGAAATACATTTCTCCATATCAGTTTTCGCATTCGCCTGCTTCTCTGTGTCTTTTCTCAAGCCCTCCGATTTCCCACCCACCGCCCCTCTTTCTTGCACAGCTCTCTTAGACTTATTAATGGAACTCTTCAACAGCCAATACTCATCCCTGCTTTCCTTGCTCTTAAAAAAAAGAAAAGGGAAAAAGCTCGTTTATGCCTAATTGCTTCTGGCCTTTGCCAAACACACACAGAAATCAGTTCCATTTATTCTTGTTCCTCTTCTAAATAAGATTGCGAGCCCCACTGGGCAGCGTTTGCCTTGTTATGAGTTTTACGCAAGTGCCTGATGTTTTCCGGCGCCAGACGAATCATCATAGTTGTCATAAATATAATTTTAGAGAAAATCACTGCTGTCCGGCAGGAACAATGCAGCTGGTTTCAGAGGCCCTTGGACTATATATCTATCTGCATTTGTAAATGCGCATCGATTCTTGTTTTGAGCAAGAGATAGCTAGAGAGAGGTTTATAAAATTAAACTTTGCATACAGAGAGTGGAGAGAGAGGCTTATCATTTGCCCGAAAATAAATGTTGGAAATGTAACGAAACTGAAGGCACATTTTTTCACCTTTGGTGGACATGCCCAAGGATTAAGACATTCTGGGAGATTATTTATAATGAAATGAAAAAGGTATTTAAATATACCTTTTTGATGAAACCAGAGGCTTTTCTCCTGGGCATGGTCGGCCAATTGGTATCAAAGAAGGACAGAACTTTCTTTATGTATGCAACAGCAGCAGCAAGGATACTCATCACAAAATATTGGAAGACACAAGATTTACCCACCCGGGAAGAATGGCAGATGAAGTTGATGGACTATATGGAACTGGCGGAAATGACTGGCAGAATCCGAGACCAGGGAGAAGAGTCGGTGGAAGAAGATTGGAAAAAATTTAAAGACTATTTACAGAAATACTGTAAAATTAATGAATGTTAGAAAAATGTTGGAATGAAGTTATATGGCTTTAGTAGAAATGTTATAAGGAATTAAGTACAGATAGATTAATAGAGCATTAAAGGAAAAAATAAGCTTAGAATGAGTTAAGATAACTATAGGATAAAAAACAGAGGAAGATGGAAAGGAATTGCTGAAATAATTAACAGTGGAATACAAAAAGGGAGGTGTGAGGAGGTCATGGAAATAAGTGAATGAAAGATGGGATAAAGAAATTGTTTGATTTCTTTGATTGTTTTTGTTTTGTTTTGTTAATTTAATGTATTGTATTGTATTGTCTTTTTAGTGTTTAAGTTTTTGGAAAAATAATAAATATTATTTTTTTAAAAAAACAGAGAGTGGAGAGAGAGAAATGCTTCTCAATACCAGTGGCTGGAGCTCCATGAATTTGTCACGTCCTCTTTTAGAGCCCTCCAGGTTGCTGGCCATTGCTGCCTCCTGTAGCAGGGAGTTCCATAGTCTGACTCTTACATCGTTTTAACAGTCATGCAGAATCCTAGAAACCGTGGTTTGCTAAGGTCATGCGCCCTGAACAAACTACAGTTCCCATGATTCTTTGAGGTAAGGCACCACTCTTAAAGCGATACAAGGGTGCTTTAATTTAATAAATAAACAGAACGCCTTTTAAATGTGTTTGTGGGAGGGGGATATTGGTTTGTGCTCCCCCCCCACTTGCCTTTATTATGAATTTTGTGTTTTCATCTTGTACAGTCATACCTCATGTTACGTTTGCTTCATGTTATGTTCTTTCAAGTTTCGTCCCAGGGTGACCCAGAAGTACCGGAAAGGGTTACTTCCGGGTTTCACCGCTCGTGTATGCGCAGAAGCACAAAATGATATCACGCACATGCGCAGAAGCGGCGAATCACAACCAGCGTGTGCGCAGATGCGCTGCTTCGGGTTGCGCTCTTTTCATGTTGCGAACGGGCCTCCAGAACGGATCCCGTTCGCAACCAGAGGTACCACTGTATTTTGATGTTGCGAACTGCCCTGAGTTCTACGGATGAAGCGCAGTACAGTGGTACACCAGGTTAAGTACTTAATTTGTTCCGGAGGTCCGTTCTTAACCTGAAACTGTTCTTAACCTGAAGCACCACTTTAGCTAATGGGGCCTCCTGCTGCTGCCACGCTGGCGGAGCACGATTTCTGTTCTTATCCTGAAGAAAAGTTCTTAACCTGAAGCACTATTTTTGGGTTAGCGGAGTCTGTAACCTGAAGCGTATGTAACCCGGGGTACCACTGTATACAAATTTAAGACAGAAAGAAAGAAATTGTGATGTACGCTGCAGAAGTGACCCTAGCAACTTTATCAAGACCTTCTTGTCATATCCCGAGAGAACTTATGTCTTCTTCATTGGAACAGGATGTCCTTGCTCCCCCTCCGAAGTCCGAGATGCTATTTATTATTATCTATTAAAAATGCTAAAA
Organism: Podarcis pityusensis; assembly: GCF_964106645.2. Lineage (NCBI taxonomy): Eukaryota > Metazoa > Chordata > Lepidosauria > Squamata > Lacertidae > Podarcis > Podarcis pityusensis. The sequence continues at coordinate 73,774,451 of NC_138034.1, forward strand.
TTCCCTTCATCCGGACGGATCTGAGGGCAGTGCACAATAAACTCAACAGTCACAAAGTGCAATAAAACATAATAAACCCCCCATAACACCAAAAGCAGAAACAATTATAAAACAATGAAACACCCATCAAGACAACGAAGAAAAGAAATAGGGAATCGGCAGGAATCAAAACAGAGGAAGGCAAGATCCGACCTTTTCCGCCTCGCCAACATCCCGCCGGTTGCGTCCTCCTGAGATCCATCGCGGCCGGACAAACTCTCCCTGCGGTGACAGTCCTGAGGGTAGAAAACAGAAACTCAAAGGTCCAGTTAAGTGAAACAAATTCTTCAACCCAGATCCCTTGCCAGAATCATTTAAACCTCTGCACCTGCCCAGAGAGAGAATGGACCATTTTAGGGATGGCAAAACTGAGCTACAGGAAAACCAGCAGGAAGGGCCCCCCCAAAAAATTGGTTTGGGGAGCAGAGCAGGAACCGAGATTTATCTGGCAACCAAAGGCAAACTCAAAACTCAGCTCTCTTCCCCTTTGGGGTTATTTTTTCTGCGAAATACCTGCAGGGGGGAAAAACCCACAAGAAAAACAGGGGAAGGGGACCGAAAGCAGGAAAGAAAACTGTTCTTGCGGCAGAGCGATAGCATCTAGATCTGTCGTCCAGATAGCAGAAGCTGAAACAGTTACAGGGAACTCGGAAATCTGCCATGAAGCACCGACTTGAGAAGTCTCCAAAACAACCAGAAAACAACTTGGATTACTCAATGGCAGAGGGGGGGAGAGCAGGGTGCTTTGAGACATGATGAAAACTCTTAAATAGTTTTACCTTTGATCCCAAACACCTTGCAAGTCGAAGAGAAGTTGATGGACTATGCAGAATTGGCAAAACTGACATACAAATTGCGAGACAAGGACAAGTGTGACTTTAAAGAAGAATGGGAACTTTTTACAAATTACTTTAAAAACCCCCCAAAATGAATTGGACTCCTTGGCAGGTTTTGAATAAACATACACAAATTTATTGATTGTTAACATAATAGACAGATAATTTAAGGATCTTTACAATTCTACAATATGCAGAGAATAACAGGTGTTGAAAAATCAGAGAGAGGAGCTGAGGGAAGTTTTTTGGGGGGAGGGAGGGTTTTTCTTGGGGGGGGAGGGGGAAAATGGAGGGGATGAAGATGATATGTTTTGATAATTTGTTATGTTGAAATTCTTAATAAAAATTATTTTTTAAAAAAAACATCCAAAGGACTGAGCACCCTCCCGAAGAAGGGGGCTTCATAATATACTGTTCCCTTATCAGTTAAGACGATACATATGCATGGAGTACCTTCAAATCATTTGGGATAACGCCCTACTATGATTCCATATAAGGACTCTGGTTAATTGCATATTAATTAAGCAAGCAAACAAAGGACTCTCTGAGCACCTTCATGCATCACGCACAAGGTCCTCTTCTGTATTATGCACATACTTTGGTATGTGATAAGAAGATAAGAGAGACATCACCTTGCCAACAAAGGTCCGTATAGTTAAAGCTCCGGTTTTCCCAGTAGTGATGTATGGAAGTGAGAGCTGGACCATAAAGAAGGCTGATCGCTGAAGAATGGATGCTTTTGAATTCTGGTCTGGAGGAGACTCTTGAGAGTCCCATGGACTGCAAGATGATCAAACCTCTCCATTCTGAAGGAAATCAGCCCTGAGTGCTCACTGGAAGGACAAATCCTGAAGCTGAGGCTCCAAGACTTTGGCCACCTCATGAGAAGAGAAGACTCCCTGGAAAAGACCCTGATGTTGGGAAAGATGGAGGGCACAAGGAGAAGGGGACGACAGAGGACGAGATGGTTGGACAGTGTTTTTGAAGCTACCAGCATGAGTTTGACCAAACTGCGGGAGGCAGGGGAAGACAGGAGTGCCTGGCGTGCTCTGGTCCATGGGGTCACAAAGAGTCGGACACGACTAAACGACTACACAACAACAACAACAAAGATAAGGAGTAAGGCCTTTAGGACAGAATGTCTCCTGATACAATTGGGCAACTCTTTGGTGCAAGATTAGCTGCCGGTCTCTAATGGCCACAGCACCTCCTTTCTACAGAACTGCAAGTTGCAAGCCACCTTGAGCATCAAGCTGGTGGAAAGGCAGAAGGTATGCACAAGGTATGGGATGCAGGTAGCGCTGTGGGTTAAACCACAGAGCCTAGGACTTGCCAATCAGAAGGTCGGCAGTTCGAATCCCTACGATGGGGTGAGCTCCTGTTGCTCGGTCCCTGCTCCTGCCAACCTAGCAGTTTGAAAGCACCTCAAAGTGCAAGTAGATACCAACTGCACTGGGTCCCGGTGGAGTACAGGGTCAGGTTTAAGGTGCTGGTTTTGACCTTTAAAGCTCTATGCAGCCTAGGACCCTCGTACCTATGGGATCGCCTCTCCTTGTATGCCCCACAGAGGACCTTAAGGTCCACAAATAACAACACTTTGGAGGTCCCGAGCCTCAAGGAGGTTAGATTGGTCTCAGCTAGGGCCAGGGCCTTTTCAGTACTGGCCCCGACGTGGTGGAACGCTCTGTCACGGGAGACCAGGGCCCTGCGGGACTTGACATCTTTCTGCAGGGTCTGCAAGACAGAGCTGTTCCGCCTGGCCTTTGGTTTGGACTCAGTCTGACCCTTATGTTTCCCTCCCCTTATGGTTTTGATCTATGGGCGACTTTTAAAATGAGGCTGCATTTTAAATTGTATTTTAACCTGTATTTTAAATTGGGGTTTTTTCCCCCTCCCTCTCTTTTCCCCTTATTATGTTTTACTGTGATTTTATATTATTGGTGTTAGCCACCCTGAGCCCGGCTCTGGCTGGGGAGGGCGGGATATAAATAAATTTTATTATTATTATTATTATTATTATTATTATTATTAGTGTGGTGTTGATAGTGCCAAGGCTGCAGGTTCGCTCCCCGCAAGGGAGAGCTGCAAATTCCTGCATTGCAGGGGGCTGGACTAGATGTTCCTCAGGAGCCCTTCCAACTCTGCCATCCCATGTTTCCAAAGAAACCCAGCTCTGCCCTGAACAGAAAGGCAGACAAAATCTTGAGACCCCATTAACCTTGACTGGCCCAGCATCCTAGAGGAAGCCAAGCACCAAGGAAATTAGTCTGGGATTGGTCCCCCGAAATAGAACAGCCTGCCCATCAACCTCACATCTGTGGTCAGGAGGACAGAAAGTGAATACACAGCCACTCTGTGAAATTCAATGGGATAACTTGCTAAAGGGCTTTTTAAAAATAGGCTTAAGAAATGGATCTCCCTTGCCACTGCCACCGCCTCCCCAATTTCCTGCCACCGCTCAATTAAACATTCTCTCGGTGACTTGAAAAGCCTATTAAGGATAAGTAGATCTCAAAGGATCGTAAGCACCAAAGCACATGAGCCCAGACGTCGGTTCAAACGGCTACGCTGTACCTCGTTCACGATCCCACGGGAGACATTTTCCTTTGCAAGCTCTACTTAAATGAGTAAGATTTGCAAGAGGTCATGCACTGGTTAATTTAACCAGAGAAAGGAAGTTTGCGGGGGGGGGGGGGAGATGCCTGGGACTCACCCCACAGTGTATCATCTTATAATTTTAATCCGTTCTAGTATTTTAACATTTGAATGCTGCAAGGTAGACTTGTAATTATTTCTTGATTTTACTCTCTATCCTTCGTAAGCTGCTTTGGGGGTTTGTTTGTTTTTACAGTCATAGACTTGTAGAGTTGGACGGGACCTCCAAGGTCACCTTCAACCCCCTGCAATGCAGGGATCTTTTGCCCACTGTGGGATTCGAACCCACAACCCTGAGATTAAGAGACTCCTGCTCTACCAACTGAGCTTCCCCTGAGATTCAAGCCTTGTGTAAATTTTATGAATAACAGCTCAGGTAGTTTGAGCGTGGCGTCGATCACGCCAAGGTTGCAGGTTCAATCCCAGCATATGGGACAGCTGCAGATTGTATTGGCAAAACCTATTTGGTGTTTTGCTGCTTTCCAACTAGTTGCAGGACCTTAGCCAGACCTAGCAGAGTAAACGCAGAATCCACGGAAGCAATTGGCGACTTGGCTGCAGACAGGATAGACGAAGCAGGAACCAGGAACTTGTAGTTAGGTGTTTATTATATACAGTGGACTATTTACAGGAACAGAACACGGATCTTTAGCTTGCTCTCTCTGACACGACTCACAACTCCTACACTGACACACAGAACTACTGAACTCCTGCACTATGAACTAACACATTCCAGTTAGTAGGCCATTAATTATCACTCCTTTGAGAAAGCTTGACCAATCATGGAGCTGTCTCCATGTCTCTGTTATCACCAGGCAGACTTACTCCTTCACATGACCTTTTGGCTGTCTGCCAAACCTTAATTGATTCTGTGTGAGTAGCTGCACGTACACAGTTTCCCAACTGATTGCAGGGGGTTGGACTAGATGACCCTCAGGGTCCCTTCTACCTCTACAATTCAATGGTTCTGTGAAATAACAAATATAACAAAAGCTCTTGCAGTGGTTAGACTAGATCTGTATCTATATCAGTATATTAATGGAGGAGAAAAAGCTGTTGATGACTGTGGGAATGTTCAGGAATGCAGGAGAGGACATATTGTCTGATAACAGCCTTTCCAACTTGTGCTAACAAGTTCACAATTTAGCAGAGTAACATTCCCCTTTTTAAACTTGCAGCGGATGCGTTTGCTGAGGCTCGCTAAATCCTCTATAATAACTGTTCTGGTATTTTCCCCATATTCCCTCATAAAAGATAAGACACGATGCAGTCTTCTATAAAAGCATAAAAAGGTTTACTCACACACCATTCTGTTCACAATAGGATCCCAGAAGGCAGACTTAGCTTAGAAAAGTAACATATACCTGGAAACTATCTCATAAGGAGACAGTCCCTTTGTCCCCTCTTAGCTGGAGGCCAAGAGAGCATCTTTGGCTAAGCAGACTTCTTTGATGCATGTAGTCAAAAAGAGAGAGATGGTTGTCCTGCCCTGTGCTTTTGTTGTTACCTGCACAGGTGAGGCCACGCCCACCTCTAGTCACACGCAGAGGAAGTCTGTCCCAGTCCAGAAGGAAACAGGAAGTTGACCTGCTGGCTGGACAAACATTCTTCCCCATGTGTAAACATGTTCACTCTAGGAATGTTGTACTTGACTGCTCTTGTGTTTCACATCCCACAGTGACTGCTGTCCATGAAGCTCTGCCTGCATGAGCAGAGCCAGCAATGCTTCTGAATGCCAGGGACTGGAAATCACAGGAACGGAGAGTTGCTTTTGGGCTTGGACCACTGAAAGCCAGTGTGGTGTAGTGCTTAAGAGCAGTGGACTCGTAATCTGGGGAACCGGGTTCGATTCCCTGCTCCTCCACATGCAGCTGCTGGGTGACCTTGGGCTAGTCACACTTCTCTGAAGTCTCTCAGCCCCACTCACCTCACAGAGTGTTTGTTGTGGGGGAGGAAGGGAAAGGAGAGCATTAGCCGCTTTGAGACTCCTTCAGGTAGTGATAAAGCGGGATATCAAATCCAAACTCTTTTTCTTCTTCCCATAATGGGCATCTGGTTGGCCGCAGAACAGGACCCTGGACTAGATGGGCCATTGGCCTGATGTCTATCAGTGTTTTTAAAAAGAAAAAGTCTTCCTCTAATAACTCTCAGGAGTGTCTTGCCCAGGACATCAGGGCATCGCTTGGCACCTAAAAGACTACTGTCCATGAAGCTCTGCCTCTATAGTCAGAAGCAGCAATGCTGAGGGATGCAGGTGGTGCTGTGGTCTAAACCACTGAGCCTCTTGGGATTGCCAATCAAAAGGTCGGCAGTTCAATTCCCCTCGATGGAGGATGCAGCCTCATTTCAGTAGAAACTCAAATCAAATCAAACCTACCAGTTCGAAAGCACGCCAGTGCAAGTAGATACATAGATACCGTTGGCGGGAAGGTAAATAGTGTTTCCGTGCGCTCTGGTTTCCATCACAGTGTCCCGTTGCGCCAGAAGCAGTTTAGCTATGCTGGCCACATGTCCCGGAAAGCTGTCTGTGGACAAACACCAGATCCCTCAGCCTGAAAAATGAGATGAGCGCCACACCCCATAGTCGCCTTTGACTGGACTTAACCGTCCAGGGGTCCTTGACCTTTTACCTTACCTTCTGGAAACCACAGGAGGGGAGAAGGCTCTTGGGCTCAGATCCTGCTTGTGGGTTTCACACAGGTAACTGGTTGGCCACTGTGAGAACAGGATGCTGGACTAGAGGGGCCACTGGCCTGATCCAGTTACATGGCTTTTCTTAGGTTCCGGTGACTATACAATCATACCTCGGGTTACAGACGCTTCAGGTTGTGTTTTTTCAGGTTATGGACCATTGAAACCCAGAAGTACGGGTTACTTCTGGGTTTTGACGGTCGCGCATGCGCAGGGGCCCGGTCTTATTCAACATCTTTATCAACGACTTGGATGATGGACTCAAGGGCATCCTGATCAAATTTGCAGATGACACCAAACTGGGAGGGGTGGCTAACACCCCAGAGGACAGGATCACACTTCAAAACGACCTTGACAGATTAGAGAACTGGGCCAAAACAAACAAGATGAATTTTAACAGGGAGAAATGTAAAGTATTGCACTTGGGCAAAAAAAATGAGAGGCACAAATACAAGATGGGGGACATCTGGCTTGAGAGCAGTACATGTGAAAAGGATCTAGGAGTCTTGGTTGACCACAAACTTGACATGAGCCAACAGTGTGATGCGGCAGCTAAAAAAGCCAATGCAATTCTGGGCTGCATCAATAGGAGTATAGCATCTAGATCAAGGGAAGTAATAGTGCCACTGTATTCTGCCCTGGTCAGACCTCACCTGGAGTACTGTGTCCAGTTCTGGGCACCACAGTTCAAGAAGGACACTGACAAACTGGAACGTGTCCAGAGGAGGGCAACCAAAATGGTCAAAGGCCTGGAAACGATGTCTTATGAGGAACGGCTAAGGGAGCTGGGCATGTTTAGCCTGGAGAAGAGGAGGTTAAGGGGTGATATGATAGCCATGTTCAAATATATAAAAGGATGTCACATAGAGGAGGGAGAAAGGTTGTTTTCTGCTGCTCCAGAGAAGCGGACACGGAGCAATGGATCCAAACTACAAGAAAGAAGATCCCACCTAAACATTAGGAAGAACTTCCTGACAGTAAGAGCTGTTCGACAGTGGAATTTGCTGCCAAGGAGTGTGGGGGAGTCTCCTTCTTTGGAGGTCTTTAAGCAGAGGCTTGACAACCATATGTCAGGAGTGCTCTGATGCTGTTTCCTGCTTGGCAGGGGGTTGGACTCGATGGCCCTTGTGGTCTCTTCCAACTCTATGATTCTATGATTCTAAGCGCTAAATCGCGCTTTGTGCATGCGCAGAAGCACCAAATCGCAACCCGTGTATGCGCAGAACACGCCGCTGCGGGTTGCAAACATGCATCCCGCACAGATCACGTTTGCAACCTGAGCATCCACTGTATCTAGTATTGATTAAGAATTTAGAATCATAGAATCATAGCATTGTAGAGTTGGAAGGGACCCTGAGAATCATCTGGGGAGACCCAGCCAGATGGGCGGGGTACAAATAATAAATAATAATAAATTATTATTATCTGGTTCAACCCCCTGCAACGCAGTGGTCCCGGATGGGGATCGAACCTGCAACCTTGCCGTGATCAGCACCATGCTCTCAACAATGAAGCTAACCAGGCTCATTTAGTCTGATTCATTTGCAGGTAAAGAAATGCAATTGCAACACACTTCGTAATCAGCACCACGCTCACCCTGCAGTTACCCACAAATTGCTGATTGGAAGAGGAAAGGGGAAGCAGTGAAGAGGAGGAGAGAAGAGAGATCAGTCCAGCCTCTGCCAGTCTGGTCTCATCCAGAAGTTTCGGACTACAACTCCCATCAGCCTCAGAGAGCACATACTGAAGGCTCGGGTAACACAACAAACAGATCCCGTTCAAAAGGAAGGGAAGAGGGAGAGGAGGCTTTTCCAAAACACCTGTTCATTCAGCACCCATCCTGCTTTGCTGGCACAAAGCTGATACAGTTGTTCCATTATATCCAGCCCTTACTGAGCATCTGTTCCAATTTCTGTGCAAGAAAGGCTTATTTGACAATGAGCGTTTGTTTGGCTGTCATCTTGATTTCCTTGCATTGTGCTGACACCGCTTCATAATAAGATTATAAGAACATAAGGAGAGTCTGTTGGACTCACAGGGACCAACCAGACGCCTTTAGAAAACCCGCAAGCAGGATTCGAACACAAGAGCCCTCCGCCTTAGTGGTCTCCAGCAACAGGGGCTGAAACATCAGAGAAGGATTTCAGTTCAAAGCGTTGTAAATTTAAACAGGGAAAACAGTTAGAGGAAAAACGGGACTCCATGTTGCCATCTGGTGGCACAATGTTATATCGCACATACAATGCATAGACAGTAAATCACTTTTTCTTCACCAGTCTAGCTGAGTCCTGGGATTCAGACACATTGCTGCCTCTCATTGTGGCAATCAATAGCCCTCTCCACGAATTTGTCTCATCCTCTTTTGAAAACCATCCATGTTGGTGGCCATCACTGCCTCTTGTGGCAGGGAGTTCCACCGTTTAACTGGGCACTGCAAGAATAAATCGGCCCAGTGTACCTGAAGGGGCGTCTCCACCCCCATCGTTCAGCCCAGACTGAGGTCCAGCTCCGAGGGCCTTCTGGCAGTTCCCTCCCTGCGAGAAGTGAGGTTACAGGGAACCAGGCAGAGGGCCTTCTCGGTGGTGGTGCCTGCCCTGTGGAACGCCCTCCCACCAGATGTCAAGGAAATAAACAACTATCTGACTTTTAGAAGACATCTGAAGGCAGCCCTGTTTAGGGAAGTTTTTAATTTGTGATGTTTTATTCTGTTTTTAATCTGTTGGGAGCCGCCCAGAGTGCCAGGGAAAACCTAGCCGGATGAGTGGGGTGAAAACAATAAATTATTATTATTATTATTATTATTATTATTATTATTATTTCTTTTACATGCCCTGAATCTTCCAATATTTAGCTTCATTGAGTGTCCAGGAGTTCTGGCGTCGTGCGAGAGGTAGGAAAGTTGTTTTATTTTTTAATTTTATTTAACATTATTACAAAATATTGCAAATACATACGTACATATACCGGTATATTTCAGATATGCACACATATATATAAAAGAACAAAAAAGAAAAAAGAAAAGAAAAAAGAAAAAGAAAGAGAAGAAGAAGAAGAAAAGTTGGAAGAGTTTCTTCCAAATTTATTCTACAAATCTCTCAATAATAAAACTCTAGCAAAGTTCCCTGCCCTGTTTTGCCTGTCCACGGATCTAAGCGACTTCCCTGTCCAACATCACAAAGACAGAGAGGGAGACTCTGGGCTGGACAGACACTTCTGAATCTGTCCCAGACTAGACCATATAGAGTCATAATGGAGCGTAACTAAACTCTGGCAATCCCAAGCCAGAAGAAAGGAATTTCCCCCAGAAACACATTTACAGAAGCTGAAACATCAGCAGCTGCACAGCATCACAGCCAACAAGGCACACCAGCGCATGGGCGCCTGTCGTCGTCCCCCAAGAACACCCATTGCTCTTCGCGTAAGAACTGGCCCAAACCACATTTGCACCATGCGCTTAAAGCGGCATGGTACCACTTTAAACCGTTCTGGTTCCCACTTCTGCATACTGGGAGCTGTGGTTTCCTAAGGGTGCTAAGAGTTGATAAGAGACCCCCAGAGAACTAGAGTTCCCAGAACTCCCTGGGGAAGGGGGCTGATTGTTAAAACACTCTGGGAACCGGCACCCTTAACAAACTACAGCTCCCAAAGGGACATAAGAGAAGCCGCTGGATCAGGCCAGTCTGCCCATCTAGTCCAGAATCCTGTTCTCATAGCGGCCAGGCAGATGAGCCCCATTACCTTTCTACCTTACCTGCCTGCAGGAAACCCACAAGCAGGATTCGGCCACAAGAGCACTCTGCAAATCTGTGATTTCCAGGAACTGGTGTTCAGAAGCATCGCTGCCTCATGGCTAATAGCTATCTTCCAGATTCTGCTTAAAGTGATAATGTTGTACTTTAGATGAACTGTGTGAATGTGCCAAGTGTGAGAAACTCAGATATGTCAGCTAGGCACTGAGTGGCTCTTTAAACCAGGATTACAGATGCGAAAACTGAATGTCTGGTTGCCAGTTTGGGGGCAGGCGGCTCAAAAGTCGTATTTTTCAGTACAGTCATATCTCATGTTACGTTTGCTTCATGTTGCGTTTTTTCAGGTTGTGTCCCATGGCGGCCCAGAAGTACCAGAAAGGGTTACTTCCGGGTTTCGCCGCTCACACATGCGCAGAAGCGCTAAATCTTGCTGCGCACCTGCGCAGGTTGCGAGCTTTTCATGTTGGAACGGGCCTCCGGAACGGATCCCATTCACAACCAGAGGTACCACTATACAGTGGTACCTCGGGTTACATACGCTTCAGGTTACATACGCTTCAGGTTACAGACTCCACTAACCCAGAAATATCCCGGGTTAAGAACTTTGCTTCAGGATGAGAACAGAAATCTTGCCCTGGCGGCGTGGCAGCAGCAGGAGGCCCCATTAGCTAAAGTGGTGCTTCAGGTTAAGAACAGTTTCAGGTTAAGAACGGACCTCCGGAACGAATTAAGTTCTTAACCCGAGGTACCACTGTACAACTTTTTGCTTCCTGAGAATTAATTGTGATTGTGCAGATAAAATATAATGGAAAGAATTCTGCAGGATGTGTTGCTAGTGTGTGAAAACAGACAAGATCCACGGATCCCCAGGCATGCGCCTCCAGATGGTGGAGACGTCAGGTGCCATCCTGACGCCTGGGCATCTTCACTTGGTCACAAGAGGTTTATAGCCAGGTGCAAAATGCAACCAGCACCTGGTGAATTTCTAACGCTGAATGTGACCCTGGAGTTTTCCGTCTTTGGGCAAATCCTTCCTGCAAGCTGTTCCACTGACAAATCCTTATACAAAATGGAACTCTGGAGAACCGCTATCCAAAATCCCAAGGAAGGGGAGAATGCTATTGGACTCAGGTTCTGTTTGTGGGCTTCCCATTGCGGTACCCCCTTGATCACTGTAACAACACTGTGTCCAAGGCAGCTGTCTGCCAGCTCCATCTGGTACGCAGGATGAGATCCTACCTGCCCGCAGACTGTCTCGCCAAAGTGGTGCACGCTCTGGTTATCTCCTGCTTGGACTACTGCAATGCGCTCTATGTGGGGCTACCTTTGAAGGTGACCCGGAAACTACAACTAATCCAGAATGCAGCAGCTGGACTGGTGACTGGGAGCGGCCACTGAGACCACATAACACCGGTCTTGAAAGACCTACATTGGCTCCCAGTACGTTTCCGAGCACAATTCAAAGTGTTGGTGCTGATCTTTAAAGCCCTAAATGGCCTCGGCCCAGTATACCTGAAGGAGTATCTCCACCCTCATCGTTCTGCCCGGACACTGAGGTCCACCCTCCAAGGGCCTTCTGGTGGTTCCCTCCCTGTGAGAAGTGAGGTTACAGGGAACCAGGCAGAGGGTCTTCTCGGTGGTGGCGCCCGCCTGTGGAACACCCTCCCATCAGATGTCAAGGAAATAAACAACTACCTGACTTTTAGAAGACATCTGAAGGCAGCCGTGTACAGGGAAGTTTTTAATGTTTTATCATGTTTTTAATATTCTGTTGGGAGCCGCCCAGAGTGGCTGGGGAGGCCCAGCCATATGGACGGGGTATAAGTAATAAATTGTTGTTGTTGTTGTTGTTGTTGTTGTTGTTGTTGTTGTTGTTCCAGCAGCCAAGCTTTTCTCTGGTTCTTATGCACCACCTTCTGCCATCATTCAAGCCACCCAATCTGCCAATGGGCACAGAGAGGCAACCAATTCTCCAATGCACCTCCAAGTAGAGGGGCTCCCCAGACAAACTGAAATTGCACCCCCCCCCCTACCAGATCAAACCATGGAGCTACTCCTAATTCATGAGCACATAGGAGTGTGGGTACATTTCAAGGCTCCCAGCAAGAATTGCCAAAGTTTTGTCTAAACTCTTAAAACACGGCACCCAAACTCGAAGCCAGGTGGTGAATGGGACTGATTCTGCACACTGGTGATTTGGGGTGTCATTCCTTCCTGCTAGCTGTTCGTAGTGCCCAGATACAGAGGTGAGGGCCTCCAGTAAGTGTAGTTTTCTCTCCAAACCCAGAAATAGCCCCTCACCAGATCCATCTGGATAGTTAGCCTTGGTGAAGACTTGACGTTTCCATCCCCAAAAAAGTTTTTGAGTTTCTGCTGAAATGAGGCTGCATTTTAACGTTGTATTTTAATCTTGTTTTTAAAGTTGTATTTCAATCAATTGTTTTATATCTGCTGTTAGCCGCCCTGAGCCCGGTCTTGGCTGGGGAGGGTGGGGTATAAATAAAATTTATTATTATTATTTATTATTATCTGCACCCAGCATCTCCTAAGAGCCACACCTTGAGCTCTCTCTCCTCTCGCCCACCAGGTATCAACGTGAGTGGCCCCCACCCCAATAGCCAGGAACACTCTTCCTAGAGAAGCCAGGGGTCTCTCTGGCCCCTCTCTCCAAAAACAACCAGACCTGTTAAGCCTTCCTCCTGTGCTCACATTCACCCCAAAGAGCTCCTATCCGTCCAAACTCAGATGTCGGGGTGAGGGGTGCCTATTCATCCCAAATCCCTCAATCTCACACCCCACCCCCGCCACAAAACGAAACAAAACAAGAGCGAAGACCTGTTTCCATGCCCAGCCAGGAAGACTCACCCTGCACAGCCAACACCCCGGAAAAAAACCACATGCCCAAAATATCCCTTAATATGACGGATCCATAATCCCAACGCGCAACGGCAGCGTGGAAGCTCGTTCTTTCGCCCCCTCCCAGATGCCAGGGTGAGGGGCACCCGCTCCCCCACAACCAGAAATCTCTCTGCTCTCTTGTTTCTCATCCAACCTCGGGCTAAGCGCTGCCCTTTTAAGCCACCAGCGCCTGCTAACCTTCTCCTACCGTGGAGACAACCGGCTGAAATCCCCCCTTTCTTTAACCGGGGTGGGGAAGGAAGAGGGGGAAACCCCATACTAACCCCCCAACCCAGCCACCAGCTGTTCTTTTTACCTTGCACTTTGGAGATGTCAACGTTGCTGGAGAGAAGCAGCAGCAGAGGGAGGGTGGAGAGCAAGCGCTGCCCGCTGAAAAGACCCCGGAGCGCCCCGCGCGCCCAGCTCCCTCTCTGCGCTCCCGTCTCCATGCCAGACGGCTCCCCTGTCCGTCTCCTTCGAGCCTCTCCTGCCCTCTCAACTCTCTTCCTCTCCTTCCCTCCGCTCAGTCATCACATCCCTCTCTCTGCTGCCCTCTCGCTCCCCTCTTCCCCTCCTGCAGAAGCCTCTCTCTCTTGCGCGCGCGCGCTCTGGTTTGGTCTCTCCAGCTCGGAGTTCCTTGGCTGCCGACTCTAATGAGAACCACATGGGCTGGGAAGAGCCCACCTCGCTTAGAGGAGCCCTCCTCCTCCTCCTCCTCCTCCTCCTCCTCCTCCTCCTCTCCTGCCCCAACAACCCCACCCTGCAAGGAGATCTCAGCTCCGGGATCCTTTCTCTCCCTTGCAGAGGCAGGCGTGCGCTTTCCAAGAACGCGCGCATGTCCAGGCGCACGCAGGCAACACCCTGGTCCCCGCGAAGCCCGACGCGCCCCGGCGATCTTGGCAGGACAAAAGTTCAAAGCGAAGGTGGCCAAAGCTCTTGGATAGAGACAGGCAGCTGTTGCAAAGCGCAGAGAGCTCTGGCTCGGCCCCAGAAGCAGCTGCGAAACGCCGGGTCTCAGGGCGCGAACCCACACATGCCCCAAGTCCCGACATATTTAACAAATCAATAGGCTGTTTGTTTCTCCTGTTCCGTTTTGTTTTTGAAATCCTTCATGCAGCGTGGCGTAAGGGGCCCGCGTGAGGGTGGCCGTTTATGCAGCCCTGCCACTACAAAGCCCATGATCCAGCGCCAGCACAACCGAAACATAATAAAAACCCACCCTCTGAGCTCGCACAGAGTTCTTTTCTCTCGTCTGGTCCCTAGCTAGCAGAAGGACAAGGCTTCAGGAATAAACTAAGCCAGCATTTGTCATCCTCCCCCTGCAAAAAAAAAACCACATTCCTAAGTTTACATTTTGGACACAGTTCAATATAAAGCAAAACTCCATTCAATGTCTCTGGGACTGAATGGGCTTAAGCATGCCTGATTCTGCTTTTTGTATTTTAAATTTGCACTTGAGATAACTTGGTACAATTGAATGAGCTTGTTTTCTTGCCACCCTAAGCAACAAAGAAGGGAAGTTAAATCAAGCTTAACTCTATTTGTTGCATGTATATCCCACCTTTTCCCCAAGAATCTCAAGGGGTCTTGCGTGGTTTTCTCTCCCCCACCCTCACTTAAAGTGTGTTCCCTCAAAGCATCATGGGAACTGTAGTTTGTTATGGTGCAGCCGTGTGAGGGGCCTCCGAAGGACACTCTGCCTCCTTAGCAAACTACAATTCCCATGATGCTTTGAGGGAAGCCGTGACTCTTAAAAAAGCCGTGACTTTAAATGCTTGGTGTGAGTGTGGCCCTGATGGGTTACTGGTAAAACAACAGGATTTTTAAATTAAAAAACACAGCCTAATAAAATCATTAAACTTTCCAGAAACAGTTGAAGATGTTTTTGTTCTCTCAGACATTCCCAGCTGGGTAAATGGGTCTTCAGGACAAATATCCACTTCTTAGCGTTTCAGTTTTGCTTCTGGTGTATTGCTTGTTTGTTTGTTTATGTGTGTGTACTTAACAGTTTTTAATGATCTCATGTGCAAATCACCTTGAAACGGTGATTTAGAAGGCAAATATTATTACTTATATTATTACAGACAATGCTTTATTATTATTATTATTACCACTAAATAAATATTATTGTGAAGTAAAAATATGATTACTAAGGATGCCTTATTATTACTAAGACAATCATGTTGTTATTAAGTGTAATACTCCTAATAACAACATTGCAATGCCTCACTTTTTGCTCTTTCTCTGTTGTGGAGAAAGGTTGGACTGCGTGAGCTTTGAACTCAGCACTGGCCTTCCCCCCGGAAAAGATTTAGAGCAGAATTTAAACCGAAATTCGGTGTTCCCTCACTTCCTCATTCTCCTTCCACTGGGTTTTCTGACGATGTGCTTCAGCTCCGAAGCTTTCGCGAACGAGCATCGTGGATCCTTGCAATATCCTTATTCTTGCAATGCCGTTTGGACCTTCCCATGCCGATTCGCCTCCTTTTCCCACGATCATTTAACCTTCGGGAGGCAAGACCTTTTTGCTTCTCATGCTGTCTTAACCCTCGCTCTGCTGCAGCCCTGAACGGAAAGCGTAAGACATCAAGTGTTCAGGCCGACGAAGAACCAGTAATAGGGACTGGTCCATGGGGGCGAGGGGGGCACAGCCTTACCAACCCCCATCTGCCCACAGCCAGTCCCACCTGCCCGCCTTCCTCCCTAAAATCAGCCAGGGTAGGGCTTTGCCCATCACTGGCTCCTGCTCTACTTATTGCTGGCCTCCATGCCTTGCTGCCCTAGTACTCTCAATGGGTACCAGCCAGTCGTTAAGACTACAAATCCCATGGTGCTGTGTGGCTGCACTACAAACATGCCTGCACACAGACACATTAAATAAGTTGGCGTTCTTGTTATTAAATATACCAAGAAAAAAGCACACCAAGAACTCAGGCCAGTGTAAGTTTCAATAGTGGGAGTGGTCCCTACTCGCAAATCAAGTCAGTTGTAACAAAAACCAATCCATTCAAAAGTATGTATTCTGACAAGAATTACAAACTCAAATAGAAATTACAAACTCTTAACAGAGATTACAAACTCAAACTCATAAGAATATGTATAACACAATAATTTGTTACAGAATTAGAAATAAGAGTTAGAAATCACTAACATGATCTTTACCCATAAACTCTTATTTCTAATTCTGTAACGAATTAGCTCAGTTTCACCAGCAACAGGGACTCATCTGCTCTTCCCTGCCCTTAAGTAGCAACAGGCTGGGAGGTTGGGGGGGGGAGTTATGATCATGTATTCTTCCATTTCCCCCTCCAAAGCAGGCCAGGGCATAGATGCACAAAATTACATTTCCCCTTAGAAAGGGTCTGCATATGCCAATACCATGTTTAAAAAGGTAAAGGGACCCCTAACCATTAGGTCCAGTCGTGGCCGACTCTGGGGTTGCAGCGCTCATCTCGCTTTATTGGCCGAGGGAGCCGGCGTACAGCTTCCGGGTCATGTGGGCAGCAAGACTATGCCACTTCTGGTGAACCAGAGCAGCGCACGGAAACACTGTTTACCTTCCCGCCGGAGTGGTACCTATTTATCTACTTGCACTTTGAGGTGCTTTCAAACTGCTAGGTGGGCAGGAGCTGGGACCGAGTAACGGGAGCTCACCCCGTCGCGGGGATTCAAACCGCTGACCTCCTGATCGGCAAGCCCTAGGCTCTTTGATTTAGACCACAGCGCCACCCGCATCCCCATCATGGCTTTATGAAGGGGCAAAAACATAAATTCCAGGAGTTCTGCTTTCTGAGGGGAACATGATACTTCTGGTTCCTCAGTAGGTTTCAGCGCCCTCAGAAAAAGCAATTCCTGGGGTGCATTGGGGGTAAATGAGGAAAGCAACAATGTATTATAGTTTGTTCTAAAGGCTGGTATCAAAGCCTGTAATTTTAATTAAGTCCACAATGCCGGGTAGCAGACTTTTCTTAAGGATTGCAGTCTGAACCTTCTACTTCTTCCTAATAGCTGAAGTACTTTATGGACAAATGGTTATGTTCATAGGTGCCAGCAACAGCAGTTTGACTGGCTAAATCAGCTGTGGGGAACATTTGACCCTCCAGATGTTGCTGACCTCCAACTCCCTTCATCCCTGGCCATGTTCAGCAACATCTGGAGGGTCAAAGATTCCCCACACTTGGATTAACCCCCACTCCCAAGTGTTAGTAGCTATCAAAAACCCTCTCCTCCATCAATATCTCCAATCCTCTTTTAAAGAAAGAACATAATTTATTCCCACAAATAATGGGGGGGGGGGAGGAAATACCCTTTACTATCCCATTCTTTTCAAGCCACCTCTATTTCTTGCTCCTTCTTGCTGTCTTTCTCCTTTCCTAAAATCTCCTGAATTTCCTTCTTTCACTGCTATTTTTTCATCACTTCCTGCCTGCCGATTCTTTTCTCTTCTTCGTGTTCTTTCAGCTGCAAAAATTTCTGGGGGCGGCCAGAGCTGCTGTACTTCTGCAGAAGGGGAAGAGAAGCTTAAAATACATCCTGGCCACTCCCCCCCATCTCCCCCCCCCCCAATACAGTGGTACCTTGGGTTAAGTACTTAATTTGTTCTGGCGGTCCGTTCTCAACCTGAAACTGTTCTTAACCTGAAGCACCACTTTAGCTAATGGGGCCTCCTGCTGCTGCTGCTGCACCGCCGGAGTACAATTTCTGTTCTCATCCTGAAGCAAAGTTCTTAACCCGAGGTACTATTTCTGGGTTAGCGGAGTCTGTAACCTGAAGAGTATGTAACCTGAAGTGTATGTAACCCGAGGTACCACTGTATATAGAAATGAGCAAACCAGTGATATTTTAGGGAGCAGGCTGGCAGGCAAGGCCCATTACTTGCATAACAGGAGCCTACACAACACAAAACACTGTTGTTGTATGTAGGTTTTATTTTATTTGTTTTTTATCTTATATTCTGGAAATGTCTGTAACCTGAAAAGTCTGTAACCTGTAGCGTATGTAACCTGAAGCGTCTGTAACCCGAGGTACCACTGTATGTGATTCCTGCACCCTGGGTCAAAGTCCTCCTCCATGCCTCTCCCAGCTGGTGCCAGGGGGTGTGTACGTCTAGAAGAGGTTTCAGGAAGCATTTAAACCAGTGCCCTATTTTCCTTTCCAAATGTGCCGTCCAAAAAACACACATTGCCTCTGCCAGCTCCTTCCTTGCCACAAGCAAGCTGACCTCTCAGGCGGGCTTGCAATTCTTCCTTCCTCGCAAACCATCATTTTCATCATCTCTTTATTGCAGTCGGTGGACCAGAAATAAACGGAACACGCCGCCACAAAACCTTAAATGCAAAAAAAGAGGAAAAAGTGCTAATGTAGAAACAAGCAGCTGGATTTATTATCTACCGTTTTTTGCTGAGAGATGGAGAATGGAAAGGCAGTTCGTACCACGCAGCCCCACCCATTTCCTGAGCTGATACACTGATGGTCAGAACAGTGATTCAGCGGCTGTTACAATGATCTCATCTCACTGTACAAAAAAAAAAGTGTATGGAGCACTCAGCAGGATCAGACCCAAACAGTTGGTCTGCCCGGCCCGCCCAGTATCCTGTTTCCAACCCAGTGGGTCAGATGCCTCTGGGAAGCTCATCACGCGTGCGGCTTTCTCGGCACCAGATCTGGGATCAGCACAAAGAAACAGACCTTTGCACAAACAAAAAAAAGCCACAAGGAACAAGAACACCACACTGCTCTAGTTAACTGGCCGAGAAGAGGCCGCAACCATTGGCTCAGAGCTCTTAAGGAGCACCCACCCATTGTGAAAGGGCAGGAAAATTGCCCCAGCATGCATGGGTAAATCCAGTGCTATTTTTCTTTTTAAAATGTTTGCGGGTACTCTCATTTTGACTCAAGAAAAATCACCATTTTATAGTTCATATTGGGAAAAATAAATACAGTAAAGGGACAACAGTATGCTGTCTAGGTTTGTCATTGCTTTTCTTGGGAGAAAAGCAATGACAAACCTAGACAGCATTTTAAAAAGCAGAGACATCACCTTGCCGACAAAGGTCCGTATAGTTAAAGCTCTGGTTTTCCCAGTAGTGATGTAGGGAAGTGAGAGCTGGACCATAAAGAAGGTTGATCGCCGAAGAATTGATGCTTTTGAATTATGGTGCTGGAAGAGACTCTTGAGAGTCCCATGGACTGCAAGAAGATCAAACCTATCCATTCTGAAGGAAATCAGCCCTGACTGCTCACTGGAAGGACAGATCCTGAAGCTGAGGCTCCAAGACTTTGGCTACCTCATGAGAAGAGAAGGCTCCCTGGAAAAGACCCTGATGTTGGGAAAGATGGAGGGCACAAGGAGAAGGGGACGACAGAGGACGAGATGGTTGGACAGTGTTCTCGAAGCTACCAGCATGAGTTTGACCAAACTGCGGGAGGCAGTGGAAGACAGGAGTGCCTGGCGTGCTCTGGTCCATGGAGTCACAAAGAGTCGGACACAACTAAACGACTAAACAACAGCAACAAAGATTCACAAAATGTTTAGGGGTATGCGTACCCCCAGAAAAAAAGCACTGGGTAAATCATGTACAGTTGTACCTTGGCTCCTGAACACCTTGGGAATCGAATGTTCCAGCTCCTGAACAATCGAAAACCGGAAGTGAGTGTTCCAGTTTTCGAACGTTCTTTTTGAAGCCAAATGTCCGACGGGGCTTCCGATTGGCTGCAGGAGCTTCCTGCAGCCAATCAGAAACCGCGCTTTGGTTTCCAAATGTTTCAGAAGTCGAACGGACTTCCAGAATGGATTCCATTTGACTTCCGAGGTACAACTGTACTAATTTTTGTTTCCCATTAACCGAACTGATGGGCCGAACGATGGAGAGACTTGTGATTCCTGGTGGGGGAATCAAGCCATGTTTGCCTTGCCAAGGAGAGAAAGGAGATTATCAGGCAGCAAGTTCAGCAGCTTTGCCAAGAGCGAGAAATGTCAAGATGTACGGAATTGCAGTGTGCCTTCCCAGATCTATTTATTTGCTGGGCTTGCGCATTCGCACGCTCCCAGTTTTCCGCTCAATTCATTTTTCTCAGGTGCAGTTCCAGCCAATATTCACAAAGGCCCGAAAGCTGCCAAAACCTCACATTCTTCTGTTTGGCGTTTCCGCTGTGATATTTCACACCGCCGGGGGAAGGTTCTCCTTCAAAGCCCAAGTGGTTTCCTAGGCACGTTTACCTGGGAACGAGCCCCATATGCAAGCCTCACATCTGCACCGATCTGCACATTTCTTGGTGTCGCTCCCTTGTTTTGATTTTCACAGAGGGCCTTCTGGCGGTTCCTTCCCTGCGAGAAGTGAAGCTATAGGGAACCAGACAGAGGGCCTTCTCGGTAGTGGCGCCTGCCCTGTGGAACGCCCTTCTGTCAGATGTCAAGGAAATAACTATCTGACTTTCAAAAGACATCTGAAGGCAGCCCTGTTCAGGGAAGTTTTTGATGTCTCACTGTGTTTTAATTTGCTGGGGCAACCCCGTCAGATGGGTGGCATAATAATAATAATAATAATAATAATAATAATAATGGCATTTATATCTCACCCTCTTTCTCCAAGATGGCATACATTGTTTCCCCCCTCCTCCTTCCATTCCCACAACAACTTTGTGAGGTACGATAGGTTGAGAGTGAACAACTGGCCCAAAGTCCCTCCGTGGGCTTCAGTTTAAAGAATTAAGATGCTTAATCTTTGTTCAATTAAAAAGCACACAGCATCTAATGTCGTGCATTACGATTGCCACCCGAGACAGAAATATCATTAAGCGATCCACCCGATTTTTCTGACGGAAAAGAAGTTAATAATAAAGATAATAATAAAGATAATAATAAAGATAATAATAATAATAATAATAATAATAATAATAATAATAATTTATTTATAACCCACCCATCTGGCTGGGTTTCCCCAGCCACTTTGGGCGGCTTCCAACCAAATATTAAAAACATGATACAGCATTAAACATTAAAAGCTTCCCTAAACAGGGCTGCCTTCAGATGTCTTCTAAAAGTCAGATAGTTGTTTATTTCCTTGACATCTGATGGGAGGGCGTTCCACAGGGCGGGCGCCACTACCGAGAAGGCCCTCTGTCTGGTTCCCTGTAACCTCATTTATCGCAAGGAGGGAACCGCCAGAAGGCCCTCGGCGCTGGACCTCGGGGTCCAGGTTGAAGGATGGGGTGGAGACGCTCCTTCAGGTATACTGGACTGAGGCCATTTAGGGCTTTAAAGGTCGACACCAGCACTTTGAATTGTGCTCGGAAACGTACTGGGAGCCAATGTAGGTCTTTCAAGACCGGTGTTATGTGGTCTCGGCGGCTGCTCCCAGTCACCAGGCTAGCTGCCGCATTCTGGATTAGTTGCAGTTTCCAAGTGACCTTCAAAGATAGCCCCACGTAGAGCGCGTTGCAGTAGTCCAAGCGGGAGATAACTTAAGAGAACCACTGCTCAAGATGCAGTCTTAGATATCTCCTGGCCCCTGCCCATAAGAGCTAGAAATCAGATATTTTAAAAAATAGAATAAAAGGAATATTTAAAAGATTTTGCAAGGCGCTAAATTTTGCTGAAGCCAAACCCCATGCATGTGTTTTGTAGCACATAAGCCATTTGGGGAGATTTGGGAGGTGGGAAGAGCAGCAGAGATGGATGTGTGCAGTCTCCTATATCACCACTTTAAGGGCCACAGAAAGGTCTGATGGAAAATTCAATTATTTTTTGTTGCTTCTCAGGGCAGAAGTTACCCTTTCACGCTTTCTCTCAACCCCACCCTCGGAAGTGGACATCCTGCAAGTATGATGAAAAACAGCAGCAGCTAGAGAACGGAAAGAGGGATGATGCAGATGAAAAGAAGAAACACTGACATATTTTCAGAAAACTGGTGAGTCAGTGGCTCATCACCACCGGAAGGGAAGTGGTTATCTCCAGAAAAGAGGTTAATTTCATCTGCAGGCCGAGTTTTGAAATAGCTGCATAAGCTTTTGAAGATACAGGTGGGATTCCTCCGTGCTGCTGGGCAGGCCCAGCAATGCTATAATAAATTAAGGACCGCAAACTATAGACTCATTTAGGATGCAGGCATTTCACAGAAGGACCCCAGGTAGCGGATACCTGCAAGCAGAGCTAATGCAAGGAGAAGTCTGGTTTGGACGCTGCCGCTGGTGCAGAATTCAGCAGTTAGCTGAGAATCTGTGCCCACTTGCTCCTGAGACAGGTTCAAGGCCCTTGTACATTTCCGAGCACAATTCAAAGTGTTGGTGCTGACCTTTAAAGCCCTTAAACGGCCTCGGTCCAGTATACCTGAAGGAGCGTCTCCACCCCCATCGTTCTGCCCAGACACTGAGATCTAGCGCTGAGGGCCTTCTGGCGGTTCCCCCCCTGTGAGAAGCCAAGTTGCAGGGAACCAGGCTGAGGGCCTTCTCGGTAGTGGCACCTGCCCTGTGGAATGCCCTCCCACCAGATATCAAAGAGAACAACAACTACAGTGGTACCTCGGGTTACATACGCTTTAGGTTACAGACTCCGCTAACCCAGAAATAGTACCTTGGGTTAAGAACTTTGCTTCAGGATGAGAACAGAAATTGTGCTCCGGCGGTGCGGCGGCAGCAGGAGGCCCCATTAGCTAAAGTGGTGCTTCAGGTTAAGAACAGTTTCAGGTTAAGAACGGACCTCCGGAACGAATTAAGTTCTTAACCCGAGGTATCACTGTAGCGGACTTTTAGAAGACATCTGAAGGCAGCCCTGTTTAGGGAAGCTTTTAATGTTTCATGTATTACGGTATTTTGATATTTTGTTGGAAGCTGCCCAGAGTGGCTGGGGAAGCCCAGCTGGATGGGCGGGGTATAAATAATAAAATTATTGTTGTTGTTGTTGTTGTTGTTGTTATTTATTTACAAAGCCTTGAACACCCGAGCCCAGCTCAGTCACCGACATCATCTGCAGGAGCACCGTTGAACATGCCCCGAGTTGGTGAGGCTCGCTTCACAACCATGAGAAACCAAGCCATTGTAGTGTCATGGGCCCACGTGTTTTGTTAGCCCCCAAATGGAAAACGACAGAGGTTCCAATTTAAAGAAGAATGGGAACTTAAGTCTGCAGGCTGCACATATTCCATCAGCTTAACATATAGAATAAGAGAACAAGAAGAACGTACATTTAGAGAAGACTGGAATTTTTTTAATTGAATATATGTTGGGGGGGGGGGGAACTGTGTACACTTGAAAACGTGGGCAGCATTAAGATAAATTCCAACAGTGTAAATGAGTCTTGATGGATGTAATAATGGAATATTGAATGGTTTAGTTTATGTAAAATATGCAGGGATTTATGATATGCAAAATGAACCACGGAAAGAGAAGAAGGGAAGTCACTGATATTTTAAGGATGTTTAAACGAGTATTCTAAATTGTAAAACAGAAAATTCAATAACAATTATATGTGTGTGTGTGTATATGTGTACATAGTATTCTGGCATTCTGAATGTGCACAAGTATTCTGGCAAAAGTTAACTTCTGCCACCGGGGTCTGCCCTGTTTCTTCTGCTGTGGAGGCAGATGCAACTAATTCATTCAGTTTCTCTGCAATCACCATATCTGCTTTGATTCCCTCATCATCCAAGGGTCCAAACACTTCCCTAGCCAGTCTCCTGCTACTAATGCATATAAACAACTGGTTGGTGCTTATGTTTTTAGCAACATGCTCCTCAATATTTTTTTTTCGCATCCCTTTTTGTCTGCTTGCATTTCTTTGGCCAATGTTTATGTTCCTCATTTGGACAAGACTTCCATATTTTCCCCAGGAAGCCTTCTTGCATCTAATAGCTCCTTTGATTCCGCTTCTGAACCATGTCAGCCTTGTCTTGGCCCTGGTGGTACCTGCCATGATCTGTGGTACAAACCCCCAACTGAGCTCCTCATATTGCATCTTCCAACAATATTCAAGCATTTTTTGAGTGAGTGACTCTCTTGGTTTTGCTTTTGCAACTTCCGTTTTCTGCCAGTCCCCATTTTGAGGAAGCTTCCTGTTTTGAAATCAAACGTGACCGTGCTAGATTTTCTCGGCAGTTGGCCATTTAATTTACCATATTTTCCACTCTATAAGACGCACCAGACCACAAGACGCACCTAGTTTTTGGAGGAGGAAAACAAGAAAAAAAATATTCTGAATCTCAGAAGCCAGAACAGCAAGAGGGCTCGCTGCGCAGTGATTCGCTCCATAAGATGCACACACACATTTTCCCTTACTTTTTAGGAGGGAAAAAGTGAGTCTTATAGAGCAAAAAATATAGTAATTTAATAGCACTATGGTCACAGTTGCCAACGGATTCGACAACACATAACACCTTGCATCAGGTCCTGGGCATCACTTAAAATTAAGTCCAGGCTTGCTGTCCCCTTGCTGTATTCCATGCCCAGCTGAAAGACTGAATTACTTAGAAGGTGCAAATCTCTCTTGAGCTTCTGGGAGTAGGCTGTGCTTTGCACAGGGTTGGGCTCTGTGGCCCCCAAGACGCTGTTGGATTACAACTCCCATCTGCCCCAGCCAGGAAGTTTCAGGGATGATGGATATTGTAGTCCAATACCTGGAGGGCTACTGGTTCCCCATCATTAGATTAGAAGAATCCCTTAAACAGAATTGTGGGCTTTGATAGGCTGTCAGGAGGTGCCGTCAAGAGCTCACTGGCTATCTGCCTAGTGAAATCGGAGACTCGGGGAGAGCTTTTTCACTCCTCTTAATCTACAGTGTTGCTGCTGACCTTTAAAGCCCTAAACGGCCTCGGCCCAGTATACCTGAAGGAGCGTCTCCACCCCCATCGCTCAGCCAGGACACTGAGGTCCAGCTCCGAGGGCCTTCTGGCGGTTCCCTCCCTGCGAGAAGTGAGGTCACAGGGAACCAGGCAGAGGGCCTTCTCGGTAGTGGCACCTGCCCTGTGGAACGTCCTCCCGCAAGATGTCAAAGAGAACAACAACTACCAGACTTTTGGAAGACATCTGAAGGCAGCCCTGTTTAGGGAAGCTTTTAATGTTTAACAGACCACTGTATTTTAATCTTTTGTTGGAAGCTCCCCAGAGTGGCTGGGGAAACCCAGCCAGATGGGCAGGGTATAAATAAATAATAATTATTATTATTATTATTATTATTATTCAGAAACACAGGAAGATGTGGATTTACAGCCTCACATTTTGAATCGATGTTGCTCAGATTGTTGTTCCACCCCCCTGGCAGTTACTTCCTAGGGCTCAAATGCCTCCTGTGGCCTATGGTGGCTGCCAAGGGAATCTCTCTGCCTCTGTTTGGCTTTCTGCCCCGAGACTGAAGGGCACGTCTGGTGCGAGAGGAAGGAGGGAGCTCTCCAGAGACACCAGGTCACTTAGCTGCTGTATCTAACACATCAGACTCCTGTCTCTGTTCACTGCTATCTTGCTCCTGGTTCTTCATCATCCATTATTTCCCAGTTTCTTTCTTCTTCTGGGCTGTGTCCCGTCTCAAACCACCACGATCCCAGGTCCATACTCTCTCCCCCTTTCTCCTCTCTGGAAGGCTCTTAAGAGTGTACAGTTCACATCATTTCTGGTTTAGAATTAAACCACCAAACAATGGCGCAGAAAGATCTCACATCAGTCACACCAGATGAGGAAGGCCTTTGTCGTTCAAAGCTGGTGTCTCAAACTAGTACAGTGGTACCTCTGGTTACGTACTGCATTCGTTCTGGAGGTCCATTCTTAACCTGAAACTGTTCTTAACCTGAAGTACCACTTTAGCTAATGGGGCCTCCCACTGCCGCCGCATGATTTCTGTTCTCATCCTGAAGCAAAGTTCTTAACCCGAAGTACTATTTCTGGAAATAAAAAAATTCCTTCCTGTAGCACCTTAAAGACCAACTAAGTTAGTTCTTGGTATAAGCTTTCGTATCTGAAGAAGTGTGCATGCACACGAAAGCTTATACCAAGAACTAACTTAGTTGGTCTTTAAGGTGCTACAGGAAGGAATTTTTTTATTTCGACTATGGCAGACCAACACGGCTACCCATCTGTTACTATTTCTGGGTTAGTGGAGTCTGTAACCTGAAGCGTCTGTAACCCGAGGTACCACTGTACTACCGCATTGCCATCTTTGAAGACTTTGCAGGCAGCAAACTTCATGGATCGTGCTACTGAACCGCTGGTGAACTCCCAACGCTCTTTTATGCAATTCCGCTTTTGCAGCATAAAATCCTATCGCCGGTGCAAGAGAACAGGGGTTTCAGTGTGACACATGAAATCTCCTATAAAAGATTACTCGCAAGTACAACTTGCAAACTCAAGGGAGTTTAGGCCAGAAGTATCTGGCAGGCTAGAGAGCTCACGGGTTGCATGTGCTAATTCAGCTGACATGCCTTCAGATGTTTTTCCTGTTTACAGAGTCTGGCTGCGTTCTCTGCGGGTAAGCGAGCATTCCAACTTCATATGGGTGTAAAGAGAGCCCTATTGCAGTTTCTCCCTCCTCCTCCCTCTTTCAAGATTTCTTTAGATAAGAGTCAGATATCTGAGTTCAGAAAACAGAAAGACTTCTCAGTTAAAGGCAAACGCCCGCCTTTCCTCAAGTATCTTGCTTTCCACTTTTGTCATGTTTAATCAGGTCAGTAGTCTCCTGCTGTGAAAGAGCAAAGAAGTTAGAAGACTAGATCACATGTGGTGGACATGTGAGAAAATGAAACAATTTTGGGATATGATTTATAATGAGCTGAAAAAGTTATTTAAATATACATTCCAAAAAAAACCTGGAAGCTTTTTTACTGCTTGATAGGTGAAGAAATAGGAAAAGTAGACCAGAGATTATTCATGTATGCCACGACTGCCGCTAGAATCTTGGTAGCCCAAAAATGGAAGTCACAGGAATTCCCAACAGACAAAAATGGTAGAATATGTGGAATTAACAAAATTGACTTACAGAATTCGTAACCAAGAGGAAACAAAGTTCAGAAGAGAGTGGAGTAAATTTGTGGAGTATATAATAATTGTAGAAGTCTAAAGACTGTAGCAGGATTAAAATAAATCTTATGATGTGGATAGGATGTTATTAAGAAACTGCAGAAAGAAAAGTGGAAAATGAAAACCTGTTGGAGGGAGGGAAGTCCGCGCTTGGCAGAGCGATGAAATAATGTGGGTTTAAGATTATGGAACTTTACTGTATTTGTTTTGTTTGTTTGATTTATGTTAAAGAAAAGTCATAAAATGCATTTTTTTTAAAAGGAGACTAGATCACTTGTGCTGTACAAGGGGATGAACTGAAAAGATCACAGTCTGGATGACTTATGATTCTGTTGGCATCCATCTCTCAAGAGACAATGCAGTGTGCCTCTGGGGGTGAAGCTAAACTGTTGGAGAGTAGAGACTGAGACAGGAGAGACATGTTTTGTTGCAGCTGGGGCAGATTAAGGTGTCTGGTTGCGCTGCTGCAGATCCACCACGGCCTTTCTTCTCTCTGAGCTCCTCTGGTCACTGCTGTCTGTCTCCAGGAACTGCGGTCATCGGCAAGGGGTTCTCGCACGGCAGAGTTGGTGTTACCAGCCTTCATGTAACATTTGCAGCCATCTTTGTAACGCAGAGTCGGTCTGCCAACGGGCCTGGTGGCTGAAGCCAGCTCCCCACAGAGAGAGCTCCTTGGGGATCCTGCCATCTTCCATGCTGTGGACATGGCCAAGCCAGTGTAGACATTGCTGAGAGAGGAGTGTGAACATGCTGGAAATGCAGTGACTTCTGCAGGGCGCAAACCTGGGCAGTGTGTCTGGAGGTCCTGGGCTGTCCGGACGGCAAGATCCTCCCCCCCTCCTTTTGGGCCTTGCTGGTGTTGTCCCAATGAAAGCAAAAGAATACATTTGGAACCAGCTTGGCTGCAGAAGTTGCCGGAAGGAGGCACAGAACCGTCATCCAACCGTCTTAGGGACTCCAGATTTGTACAGGGTTAACTCCTTAGCCTTAGGGGGTATGGATTGTTCCTCAGGGTTTATCATCTCTATTTACCGCTACAGCAGGTGCAGAAACTGCCTTCTTGACCCACTATTAGTCTCATCCGCTTAATCTGCCAGAGTCTGTCTTTGTTTGCAGGGGATAGACAAGTCCCTAACTTGCTGAGGATTTAAGACCCATTGGCTACCCTCACCTGGTTTAGCCAACCTAATAAGAGGTCAGCATTTACAATTAAACAGCAATTAAATTAAGATTTATATGCTGTTATGCCTATTGTTTGCAGGAATATAGAAGGTTCCTGTGTGGATTAAACATGTACTTAGTTTTGCACGAGCAATCTGATGTGTACTAGCACAGACCTGCCGTAGTGGACCTCTCTTCAATCTGCCATGGAAATTTGTTTTCCCTTGTTCAAACCAATCCCAAAAGGGCCCATTTTTCTGTTGACCCTGCATAGCTCCAGCTACTTCCAATCCCCATCAAGCTGAACCCCACCCTGCTTTTTGCAATGTCCTCGGTGTGTGCACAGGCAACTCACGGAACGATGCACAGCTGCCTTTGGCCAGGATTCAACCCTATAAAAAAAGGATACTTTGCCCAAAGGAGAGCCCACGCAGTTCGGAGGGAAGGAAGCGTAAGATGCAATCAAGAAGAAAAGGAAAGCGGCTGTGAGGAGCCACAAACATATCCTTAGTAAGGAGCAGTGAAACAAAGTTTTTTGCATTGGTATATTCAACATTATTACAGTGGTACCTCGGGTTACAGGCGTTTCAGGTTACAGATTCCGCTAACCCAGAAATAGTACCTCGGGTTAAGGACTTTGCTTCAGGATGAGAACAGAAATTGCGCAGCGGTAGCGGGAGGCCCCGTTAGCTAAAGTGGTGCTTCAGGTTAAGAACAGTTTCAGGTTAAGAATGGACCTCCGGAATGAATTAAGTTCTTAACCCGAGGTACCACTGTATCCTTATCAGTTTAAAACACAATCACAGAAATAAGGTGATTCCTGAAAATAGGTATCTCAAGTACCAAAAGCCAGGGTAAAGATGAATGAGGATGACTTTAAGGAAGCACTAAGCCTAGCTGCAGAAACCCTGGAAACCAGAAATCTCTTTTCCCCTGCCTCCCACATGTTGGCATGCACCTGCATCAAGAGACAATGGAGTGTGCCTTCGGGGGTGAAGTCAAACTGCTATGTTAGCAGCACCAAAGTGACCTCCCTGAGGTGCAAGCCTGGAGGTCCTGGGCTGCCCAGCTGACAAGACCTCTCTCTCGGCCTCGCTGATGGGGTCCACAGGAAAGCAGAGCAAGACGCCTGGCACCAGGAGTTGCCAGAAGGAGGTGTACCAGGCGCCATCCAACCGTCTTAGGGACCCCACTTATGTAGGGCTTAGCTCTTTTTTGTTTGTTAGAGCGTTTATTAATTTTCCAATAAAAAACATCCAATTAACATATCAAATCATAATCCAATAAAAAAAATAAAATTAAATTAAAAAAAAGATCAAATTGTCTTCCGAGTTGTAATTTTGATTTTACGGCTTCCCACAGTCTGAACCTCGAAGCATATCCAAATCTCAGTCCTGCCTCTCATCATGTTGGGCTTAACCCTTAATCTTTTCTCCTTCCAAAGATAACCCGCAAAGCAGCGGAGGTTTAGGTTCAGAGTTTTCCTTCTCCTAGATGGGCTCCCTTCCCAGGCTGACAAGCCTCACCTGCCCCATGCTTCCCTCTACAACATGGGCAGAAACTCCCTTCTTAACCACTGGACCCACTATTGGTCTCGTCTGCTCAAACTACAGAAGCCTGTCTTCATACAGGGGAAGCCCCTGACTCACAGAGGGTTTGAGACCCATCAGCTCCCATCACCTGCTTTAGCCGGCCAGTCGAAGCTGTTCCCTAGGTGTGGCTGCTGTCGCATGCTGGCAGTTTCTAGGAGCCAAAGGTGAGAGCCGAGTGCAGAGTGGGGACCAAAGGTCAACAAACTACCCCAGAAGGAGCACGACAGATTCCCCGCCAGAAGTACTACCCCTCTCCTAACACCCTGTATACCCTCACATGGAGCAACGCCAAAAGAAAACGAAAAGTAGAAGTACTGGAAGAGTCTTCAGATATTTAATTTTTTCAGTAGTAGAAAAAGAAAGATACAGGGGAGCAACTCAACTATAAAAAAGTACAAAACACCCCAAAATTCAAGTATCAAATAAATTAACAAACAACCACACACACACATATACAAACAAACAAAACCCACTGATTGCATTGTTCTGATAAATTAATTCTAAGCTACTATGATCTCGGAGAGTAAATGCACACTACTAAAAGTCAATTATTTATCGGAAACCTGTTTTTAATCCTCGTGAGATTCAAAATATGTAGAAGCAGTCAGATTATGCTAGGAAGGACACCTCAAAATACTAATTAACATTAATGAAACCTCTTTTGCATAATTGGAAAAACCACCCGAGTAATCTGTTCACACACTTTTCATCTCAAACAGGGAAGGTGGTGAAATATTCAGTAGGTGTGATAGGTTTTATTGAAATAAAAGGTTGCTTGCTTGTTTTCGACATCACTCCCAAGGTACTTTTCTTCCCAAAATATGGTTGGTGACTTTCTGCGGAAAAAGAAAAAGATAAATCTGTTAGGCTTATCATCACTGCGATGCCATAATGATACCCATGCAGAGAGGGCAAACCTCCTACTGTCACCAAGCATCCATCCTCTGCCCACCCATCCTGTGCCGTGGAAACGGAAGCCTTGAGAGGATGGGAGAGAGCCGAAAAAAGGTGTAGCACAGGAAATTATGGACGTGACAAGAGCCCAGCTTCTGGGGTTCAGTCCAAAAGTCCTTCTAGCCCAGCACTCTGCTCTCACAGTGGCTAACCAGATGTCTATGGGAAGGCCTGTAAGCAGGACCTGAAAGCAACAACACTCTCCCAATTGTGATTCCTGTGATGGCCTGGGATTCGGACTCGGATGCTGAACCTGAGGGATCCCAGCCTGCACAGGAGTCCCCGCCTCCAGAACCAGCTGAGCCAGGGCTGGGGCATGAGCCTGAAGGGTCCTCACCTGTGCTGGGTCCTCAGGTGCAGGCACCAGTTGAGTCTGCTCTGGCTCCTGAGGTGATGGAGGACCCACTGCCTGCAGGTGCTCCACTCTCAGCCCCGTCATAGGAAGCTGAGGTTGCCTCTGGGTCTGGGAACCCTCCAGCCTCTCCTGAGCTGCAGAGGCTCAGGGCAGAGAGGCGGAGGGAACTAAGTTCCCGCAGGAGGAGTGCTCGCCTCCAGGCCAGGAGAGGCGAGTCAACAGAGGATCGGGGCCGCCCTATGCCTCGGGGCAGATAAAAGCCGGCCAGCCCCAGTCCCAAGTTGCAGGAGGAACATTGTTGGTGGCTATTTCCTGCCTGAACCCTGTCCTGCTTTCCTGCCGGAGCTCCTGACTTGCCCTGGCTCCCTGCTTGCAAGCCTGTTCCTGACTTCACCCGACTCCCCGCCCTGCACCCAGCTTCAGCTACTACAAACTGCCTCCCCGTTGTACCTTTAACCACGGACCGGACTTGGACCTCGCCTCTCGGGTAACCCACGGGACCAGCACAATTCCCAACAAATAGTATTCAGAAGCATACTGCCTCCGAAAGCATGGACAACTAGCTTTTGGAGAAATTATCAAAGCGGTTAAAACACAGTCAACAAAAAAGGCCAGGGTCCAAAGAGCCATTTCGGCTTGTGCTTGGTTTTTTAAAGCTATGAATTGCTGGCCCTCATTGCCATGGTGGGACGCTGCAGGCTTTGAATCTGTGGCCATTTCATTATGTTTACTGCAGTGCCGCCCTGTGGCGAAAAGTCAAATTCACAACTATATTTCCCCCCTGTTTTTCCAACTTTGGTGGTTTACCATGGCTTGCTGAAACAGAATCTTTTTTTTGGTGGTGTCAAATAGTGCAGCAAAAACGCCTGCTTGATGTTAACACGCAGGGAGTCACCTGCCACATTAAAAGACTGATTCCTTGCAAATGTTGGTTCTTAACGAGACGTTCTGATGACACTTTAATTTAAACGCATGTTAAAATACAGGCTGGGGGTGGGGTCTGTTGATAAAGGCTGGTCTTTTTTTATTTACAAAATTCACAGCATTGTTCTGGTGGGTGTAACTCCACTGGATATAGAATATTTTAGTCCAGGGTGCACACCTGGTCAGGATTTAGTAAGGTCTTGATTTAGAGCTTCACGTGCACTCTGTTGTGTTCACTGGGCTTCTGGCTTGTGGGAGGACTTCACATGCAATGGGAAGAAGCCCATGGGCTTTCCCTAATGTTATATTGCAAACTGCCCTGTGATTATATTGTAAACTGCCTTGTGATCTCTGGAGAAAGAGCTGCACCGAAATTTATAAATTAATAAGTAAATAAATATTCACAGCACTCTTACGTAACGACCTCAATTCTCCCTCCCAAAACCAAACACACAAACACGAACAAGCAAACAGCAAGGAAAGTTCAATCAGTTCTGCTTTGACATTCTTCCCAGTCCACTCCCTGTGCCAGCAGCAGAGGCAAGAAGGTCAACAATGCTGTTTTTATTTTGTTTGTATTAAATTGCAGTGCAAAACTTGCATTTATGGGGGCCCATAACGCGATTTCATAAAAGTGAGGGATTGCCAGCTACCGAGATGCTTACGCTGAGAATTTATGGACCTTTTCTGCGTTGCAAATTGCATTTTATGTACGGGAACAGTTAACATGCAGCCGCTTTGCTGAACGCATCATTAAATCCCGGGCCGTGAGAAGAGCTTTCTCCAGGAACCTTGTCCCTACAAGATCCGTTATGGCTTCTTACCCTCCAAGCTACTTTAGGAATCTACTTGGGGCATCAAATGCCGTCAATGCAAGCCTATAGGGCAGGTTTGTGTGGGGGTTCTCCAGATGTTGTTATGCTCCAATTCCCATTGGCCCAGCAGCCAGCATGGCCAATGGACAAGGATGAAGGAAACTGTAATCTAATGACAACTGGGAGCCCCACAAGCTTGACACCCCCTGATATAAGAGATCCCAACCCTGCCCCTCCTTTTTCATTTTTAAAATAAATATTCTAACTTCCCTGGCTTTTTTCTGGCCCATGTAGGACCAGTCTGGATAGCTAGCCTTGGTGAAGACTTGACATTTTCATCCCCCAAAAAGTTTTTGATTTGAGTTTCCACTGAAATGAGGCTGCATTTTAATGTTTTTATGTTGTATTTTAATCTTGTTTTTTAAGCTGTATTTCAATCAATTGTTTTTATATTTGGTGTTAGCTGCCCTGAGCCCAGTCTTGACTGGGGAGGGCGGGGTATAAATTATTATTATTATTATTATTATTATTATTATTATTTCCTATTTAAAGCCTGGAAAGGCTGCAGGATTAGCATGCTGAAGGTCTTCGGTTCAATCTCTGATGACTT
The DNA here is from genome assembly GCF_964106645.2 of Podarcis pityusensis. Classification (NCBI taxonomy): domain Eukaryota; kingdom Metazoa; phylum Chordata; class Lepidosauria; order Squamata; family Lacertidae; genus Podarcis; species Podarcis pityusensis. Next base: position 73,807,728 of record NC_138034.1, read on the forward strand.
CAGTTAAAAGGAAGTAGGACTGGGGGTTGGGGGAGACTCTCTGCCCCCAAGCCCTTAGCAGAGCCATCACTGGCCAGAGAAGAGTAGACTAGATGGACCAATGTCCACCTTCCTTGTACTGCAGCTTCAAATGTTTAAAGGGAAAGATGTAGTTCAGTGGTAGAGCACATGTTATAAGAACTAGGTTCAATCCCAGAATCGTTCAAAGGGTTTTAGGTAGGAAAGCCAGAAAAGGCTTCAGCTGGGGATCTTAAAGAGAGCTGATGCCGGTCAGAGTAGATGGCACTGGTGAAGGTAAAAGGTAAAGGACCCCTGGACAGTTAAGTCCAGTGAAAGGCGACTATGAGGTTGTGGTGCTCATCTTGCTTTCAGGCCGGGGAGCCGGCGTTTGTCCACAGACAGCTTTCCGGGTCATGTGGCCAGCAGGACTAAACCGCTTCTGGCGCAACGGAACACCGTGACGGAAACCAGAGCTCACGGAAACGCCGTTTACCTTCCCGTCAGAGCAGTACCTATTTATCTACTTGCACTGGTGTGCTTTCGAACTGCTAGGTTGGCAGGAGCTGGGACAGAGCAACAGGAGCTCACCCCGTCGCAGGGCAAGCCCAAGAGGCTCAGTGGTTTAGACCACAGCGCCACCCGCGTCCCTTTATGCAGATGGCACTGCAACCGGTTCAACTCAGGAGGCAGCAACTACACATGTTCATGTGCAGAAGCCAGGCGTTCCTGATTGCATTGGCGCATGGCAGCAGCATACCTTGGCAGTTTCCCTCCCTCTGCCCCTCCCAGGCAACATCACCTTTTAAATGAGTGCTTGTTTTGTTGACCCGGGCGGTATATGGAGGGTTGAAAAGTGTGGTCGCCGGGGATAAATCAGGGCATTTGAAGAGAGCCTCTGGTCTGCCAAAACTCCCATTTCCCCACTGAAAAACTGAATCAGGTGAAGTCTGAACATAAGAAGAGCCTGCGGCCCATCTGGATCTCACAGTGGCCCCCAGAACAAGAGCACTCTTCCTTCCAACAAATTTGCTGTGGCTGCTTTTGGCGTCTCTACAGATTTTAGGGACTGGGGCAGGGGGAAGGTCGTCATATTTGATGCATGGAGCTAATCTGGGCAGCAAGCCAAGTACCGTATTTTTCGCTCTATAAGACGCACCAGACCATAAGACGCACCTAGTTTTTGGAGGAGGAAAACAAGAAAAAATAATATTCTGAATCTCAGAAGCCAGAACAGCAAGAGGGATCGCTGCGCAGCTATCCCTCTTGCTGTTCTGGCTCCTGGGACAGCTGCGCAGCCTGTATTCACTCCATAAGACGCACACACATTTCCCCTTACTTTTTGGGAGGGAAAAAGTGAGTCTTATAGAGCAAAAAATACGGTACTTTAGATGGAAACTGCAGGAAACATTTCATTGTGACCATCTGATCACTGGGGAAATTCTGTTTATCCCAATGCAATGAACTTCCTTAACTCTCTTGCTCTCCAAAGGACACTCAGAGAAGACTGGGCTGTTGTGGAAGCAAGTGGGGGCTGGGAGAAAGTATCTCAGCACTACAATGAGTTACTATGACTTTAATGCATTGTATTAATTGACTTGCAGCTGTTGTTTGCTTTATTTATATGCTACTGCGTTTGATTGTTGTTTTAATTCTACTGTGATTACTGCGTGCCGCTTTGAGCTCGACATTAGCTGTTGGAAAAGCAGTACAAGTATAAACCAAATCAAGGCACCTACCATTTTATACAGCTGAGCCTTCAAACGATTTGTAGAATAGTCGGATTTTCTCTTTTCTTCTTCCCGTCTTTTTCGTACCTCAGGCAGCTGCTCATAGATGCTAAGAGAGCAGAAATAAAATGAAGGGATTACTCTAAAGAAATCAGTCCCAAATGAATCAGCCATTGCCCTGCTGAGTGAGTGCAGGGTTATATGGAGAAGAAAGAGGGAGCTTAAAAGAGCCAAGGTAATCTCTTTGGTACTCGGGTCCGAAACACAGACCTGACCTGCTGGATCTCAGGTGATCTGCTGAAGCCTAAAATTGATTAAAAGCCTCTTTTGAGCCTGACTGCTCTTCTTTCAGTTACACCCTTTGGCCAGTGCCAGGCTGAAAGCTTTTCTGACAAATCCCAGATTCAGGATCTGCTGTGGGCCCAAATTGCAACAACTGACCTCTCTCAGTTGTGGTTTTCCAACTGATCAGGCTTGCTAGCCCTCACAGAAACGGCCCCAGACCATTCTACAGAATTCCTTATTTGGCTCATTTACTGTAAAATAAGCACCAGAAATCAGGGCTGTAACAGGACTGAAACCTGGATTTACAGGATTTCTAGCTGGGGACTGGACCTGAACTGCCATCCTCCACCCACAAAAGCTGAACATTTCAAAGAGTGTTGGTTTTTAATCAGGATGGGCAAGGTTCCTAAGCCCATGGACTTGTTGGGATGCGTCCGGGGAGACGGGGGCATTTGGCAGGCCTCCAGCTGTATCCAGCCACCGGCCGGCAGCTGGGTGAACTCCGGTTCCCGGAACAGCATCAATCAGCGACTCGAGCCTCTGATAAGAGCGTGCTCAGCTTCTGAATATAATAATAATAATAATTTATTATTTATATCCCGCCCATCTGGCTGGGCCTCCCCAGCCACTCTGGGCGGCTTCCAAAAGAATATTAAAATACTATAATACATCAAACATTAAAAGCTTCCCGAAACAGGGCTGCCTTCAGATGTCTTCTAAAAGCCTGGTAGTTGTTGTTCTCTTTGACATCTGGTGGAAGGGTGTTCCACAGGGAAGGCGCCACTACCGAGAAGGCCCTCTGCCTGGTTCCCTGTAACTTGGCTTCTCGCAGTGAGGGAACCGCCAGAAGGCCCTCGGTGCTGGACCTCAGTGTCCAGGTAGAACGATGGGGGTGGAGACGCTCCTTCAGATATACTGGACCATGCATGAACATATCAGCAGAGTGAATAAATCTTCACAACAGAAGTGGTGGACAGAGACATGTGTAAGCATTATTTACAGGCGTTTATTCAGCATAAAGGTAAAGGTAAAGGGACCCCTGACCATTAGGTCCAGTCGTGGCCAACTCTGGGGTTGCGACGCTCATCTCGCTTTATAGGCCGAGGGAACCAGTGTACAGCTTCTGGGTCATGTGGCCAGCATGACTAAGCCGCTTCTGGCGAACCAGAGCAGTGCACGGAAACGCCGTTTATCTCCCCACCGGAGCGGTACCTATTTATCTACTTGCAGTTTGACATGCTTTCGAACTGCTAGGTTGGCAGGAGCAGGGACCGAGCAACGGGAGCTCACCCTGCCGCGGGGATTCGAACCGCCGACCTTCTGATCGGCAAGTCCTAGGCTCAGTGGCTTGACCCACAGTGCCACCCGTGTTCCTATTCAGCATAGTTCAGGAACAAAGGAAAAACATGTCTGCTTCCCTTCGTGTCCAGCAAAACAGCAGTATAGGCAAAAGCAATATACAAACGGAAGTTCCCAGCAGAACTGTGCTGGAAGTAAACAGGCATGTGACACACAACAGGCATGCTTGTTCCTTTTAAGGTGGAACGGAACTATATCCTAACAGGGCCCCTTAAAGACAGATGACAGCTACGGTTGCTTCTCGGGGCTCTAGCAACAGCCAGGATTCCAGCTGTTAGAGGAGAGCTGTTAGCAGCTGTCCAGTGGGAGCCAGGAGTCAGCAGTCAAGGTGGAAGGCAGACCTGGGAGGACAGCCAAGGAGTCAAAGCTAGGAAAGGCTTACTGTTGCCTAGACTAATTCCCAGCCTTTCCCAGAAAGCTTTTATAGTTTGTCCTAGTGAGAAAATGCTCTAAGTCAGAGGGAGCCCTGGTGGTTCATCGCACGGGACAGATGTGCACAGAGAGCTGTGCTTCAAGCTCCGACATCTCCCAAGGCCCCTGCCCAAGAGAAAGGAGTGACGGCAAAGAACTCGGTAAAGATTGCAGGAAAAGCAAAATGATGGTTGAACGGTTGCAGAAGCAGAATAAAGAGTAATTACGCTTACGCAGGAGAATGGCTGTGAATCACTCCCAGCGCGTTCCTTAAAATACACCCCCCGATTCCCAGCTCCAAAAATGAAGTATCTATCAAATCCCCTTTAGCAGTTAAAGGAATGAGCTTGTTAGAAAGAAAGAAGAGTTATCTGCTTGAACATTCCCTGGGGGGGATCTGATAAATATTGCAGAGAAGAGTAAAACAAACAGCTCATTTGGAATAAAGACAGGATGTGTCCCTCGGTGATTACGTTCTCACCACTTCATCTGTCCCCACAATCCAGTAACCTGATCATCTGTCTGATCCCTCCCTCCTATGCACATAATACATATTTGGAAAACTGCCATTAATAAACAAACGAAGTCAAAGCCAGTTTACTGCTGAACAGAAGATCAGGCTTTACAACATACCATAAACAAATCCCTATTCTTTAGGCATTAAAATACCCTGGCTAAAAATGTATGTATAGCCAAAGCTGGAAAGATTTCTGTTCCTGTAACTCTTGTTCCCACAGGAGAGATATCCAGAGATGGCCTAACTGCAGAACAAGGCAAGATGTGTGCCCCAGGGAGATAATTTAGGGTACCATTGAAGATTAAGAGACAGGTCTTACCTTGTGATGAGGTGAGAATATTCTCCGGAAAATATTCTTGAGAATGAGAATATTCTCGAGAATATTCTCTGCTAGAAAATTCTCTGGAGAATATTCTCCACAAACTGTAAATTCTAATGTAAGAACCAGTTTTACAACCCACATTTTTAAAAAAGCGAGTAAATAATACGTCAAGCTGCGATATTGCCAGGGTAAGAAATGAATAATGTTTGAGAAGTCAATATAAATTTATAAACATTTGAGACTTGTTACTTAAAGCCTATTTTTTAAATAATTTTTTTTCTTGTGACAATTTATCACTTATAATTTAAATATGTTGTGTGTTGCCTTACTTGTCTAAGCAGATAGTACTTTGCATTTCTGATGTTATGAAACTTGTCATTACTGATTATTTGTGTTTTATTTTCTGGAAATAATAGCCTTTGTTTTAAACTTTATATTGATTTTATTAGTGTTGCACTGAACATACTGTATCATGTAGATATGCTTATTAAAAGAACATACTCAAGTAGTGGACCTGAGGTGTTTTTTAAAAATTCCTTTTACTTTAAAAGCTACATTTCATACATACACAACATAATTAGAATTCAAAGTTGATGGTAAATTTACGGGTTAGTGGCAGGCTTAGTGATTAATCTGAGTCATTCACGTTGAATTTTCAATTTCAAGTTTGGTGCAAAAAATCAAAGAATGTGAATTCACTGCATTACCCCATTGAATAAAAGTATCTGTACAGTTTTTGGTTGCCATCTGAACAAGTTTACCCATGAATAAACATGTATATTAACTAATTATATCATTTTCAATGCATTAAAATTATATAATTTTCAATGCATTAAAATGAATATTCTCCTAATTTAAATGAAAATTTGCTAATATTCTCATTAATCGAGAATATTCTCGAGAATATTCTCCAAAAGATTATGCTCAAGAATTTAACATCACTAGTCTTACCCATGGTGCACAAGCCAGCAGAAAGGTGTTTTACACATCTCCTGTTCATTTTAAGATAGCCTGTGAGCAGCTCTAATGGACTAAGCCAAAGGCCCATCTAGGCCAGTGGGCAAACAGAAGCCTTTGGGAACCACACAAACAGGACCCCAGCACAGCAGCACTCTCCCCACATGCAATTTCTAGCAACTGGTATTCAGAAGCACCCTGCCTCCAACAGTGGAGCTAAACCAGGCAGAGGGAAACTCGGCCCTCCAGATGTTTTTGGACTACAACTCCCATCATCCCTAGCTAACAGGACCAGTGGTCAGGGATGATGGGAATTGTAGTCTCAAAACATCTGGAGGGCCGAGTTTGCCTATGCCTGAGCTAAACTGTGGCCACGGTGGCTAGCAGCCATAGTCAGTCTTATTGTCCATTAATTTATCTAATCCATCCAAGCTGGTGGCCATCGATAATTCTTGAGGGAGGGAGTTCCGCACTTTAACAATGTGCTGTGTAAATGATTCCCTCCTTTCGTCTGTTGTGAATCTTCCAACAATCAGCTTCATTGGATGCTCTCGGATTCTGTTATTATTAACTGTCCTTCGGTATCAATCAGCAAATTTGTCTACTATACTGCTTACCCATAACACTTCCCCAAGACCTTTTCCATCACAGCGAGGGAGCTGTCATCCTGGGAGTGGGATGCAGCTCTCATGAACCCAAAGGCCCTATCCATCAACCTCTCTGCCTCTTTTAACTTCTCCAGGCCTGCCACTTTCACCTCCAGGGAATGACATTTCTGCTGGGTTTTGCCCCACGTAAATTAGGGGTGGAGAAATTATGTGCTTTGGATTTTCAGGCCCCAATATCTACGGCCAATCTTGTGCCTTGTTCATTTTCTAACTCGCGTTAGAAAATAAATATATGAGGTTTATCCATATGCAAAAATATAACAGGGTTGTCCTCCAATCAAAAGCAGCCTTACCGTTTTGATCTCTGAACCATTTCATTCTTGGAAATTGCTCTTCTCTTCTGCATAGCCCTGTAGTCTAAACAAAGCAGGAAAAATGATGAGTACAGCACAATTCAAAACGTTAATGCGCCAGACAACTGATCTCATCCTCCAAGATGCTGTGCCAAGATAGAAGCTCGTAAGATCTGGTGATGCTAAGAGTGGGCCATGGGAGAGACATCAGTCCTCAGAAACAAGGTCTTGTGAAGGGTCAGCAAGGTTTACCTCACCTGGGCTGGTTCACTCCTGCGGAGATTGCTCTGTGGGCTGGATTGCGTCTGCGCAGACGCAATTTCCGGCACCGCGGAAGCAAGTCCCCGCTCTGCGCTGTTTTAGCGCAGTGTGCGGGGACTCACCGAGTGGGCGGCTCAGTTCGGGGGTGGCTTGTGGGCTGTTTAAATGACCCCCATGGGGCGCTTGTGGCCCATGGGACGCAGGTTGCCAACCCCTGGTCTTGTGCTTCATCCTCTGATGTAAAGACCATTGTGCCAATCTGACCAGGAGACGGGGGCTCCTCCCTCCTGACCCTTTTTGGACCACAGAAGCCGTAGAGGGTCAGGTTCAAGGTGCTGGTTTTGACCTTTAAAGCCCTTTGTAGCTTAGGGCCCTCATATTTATGGGACCGCCTCTCCTGGTCTGCCCCGCAGAGGATCTTAAGGTCCATGAATAATCATAGTTTAGAGGTCCCAGGCCCTAAGGAAGTCAGACTATCCTCCACCAGGGCCAGGGTCTTCTCAGTGATGGCTCCGAACTGGTGGAATGCTCTTGGTGGTTTGTTGTTGTTTTTTAAAAACTACTACTATAATACAAATATATACATACACACACACACACACACACACACACCCCTCGTGATTTTGCAACTAAGTAAAATTAGCATACCATGGGCAAGTGGAGCAAAAATGGCACTTGCTCTAGCTTTGCTGCTTTTCTAACACCCTTTACCACCGCAAGAATGTGCCTTGCTAAAGAAAGAAAAATCCATGGCAACAATCATCTATGAACAGCCACTCTGCAGAAAAATGGCCATGCAATGCTCAGTCACAGGTTGCATCTATTTTTAGTTGTTTGGGGTTAAAACAGGGCAGCTCTCAAAGCCTACAGCACACTGCCCATTAGCCTTTTCTGAATATAAAACTGGTTACTTACGCCATGCCGTGCCCTACAGAGAGACACGACATGCGTCCATCATTGCTGCTAGGGAAATATATGACAGCCTTGGTCCAAAGATGTGATATAACTGTGCAGGAGCGAGCGGCGCACACAGAGTCTGGCTGCTTGCTGTTTCTGCTATGGCAGTTTCCACTGCCAAATGGAAGGATGTAAGAAAAGCCTTGCTGGATGAGGCCAGTGGCCCATCTAGTCTAGCATCCTGTTATCACAGTGGCGAACCAGATGCCGCAATGGGAAGGCCACAGCCCTCTCTCCACGTGTGATTCCCAACAACTGGAATGCATAGTGTGGTAGGAACTTTGAGGTCTTAGATATATGTTAAATGTTCATAAGTGTACCAACCAAGCACATACATAGATCAGCACAGGAAGACCAACCTGGAACCATTTTGATTTGCAAACTGTTCCAAACTGACCAAATGTTTTCTCTGCAAGGTCAAATGAAAATGGAAAAGCCTCCCCATTGTCTTTTCCTTCACAAATCCTGTCTTAAGGGTATGTCTGTGTTTGAATAGGGTGTGAGCCTGTGACCTGGTCCAGGAACTAAGTATTTATCACTACAAAAGACTAGCCAGGCTTCCCAGGCAATCCAATCAAGTAACCTGGCAGACAGGAGATAAACAACGACAGGAGAAAAACAACATTCAAATTTCTGTTTTAAGGCCGCCTTTTCTGTGATGTAGGTGCGATGTATCTGAGGGGTGGTCTTAGGTTACACCCCTCCTGTGATGTGTGTATGATGTTTCTGGGGGTGGTCTTGATCTACAGGGTGGGAATTTCAAAAGTCTTTATAAGGCCTTGCGCACCATTTTTCTGGGTTCCTCCTCTCTCCTGCGGGTGAGGGGAGCACTCTGTTGCAACAGATCAATAAAGATCAAGCTTACTAGCTGCTTTGCTTCTCAATATTCTCTGGTTGGCCTCTGTTATTCTCTCCTACCAATAGGGAACCTATGTAAGGACTCTATATGGGCTCTTGGATACCCCATAAGGGAAAAGGGCATATTTTTGTTTACAACAATAGGGAGCTTAGAGAGACAAGCTGCTTGCCTCTTCAGCAATGGCTTGCCTCTTCAGCAGCAAAGGCCTTGTCCAGCTTTTCCCAGACGCATAACACCCCTCCTTTGGCATGCGACCCATGTCTGTAATAAGGAAGGCACCTCTGTTAGGAAGATGGAAACTTCTTCTCTCTTCACGAGCATTAAATAATTCTTCTCTCTCGCCCTGGAGCATGCTCTGCAGTTTCCTTTCTTCCATTATTAGCTTGAGGCGCTTCACACGCTCCCCGGAGCTGGAGATGAAATCAGGACGGTGCAGTGCAAGAGACTCCTGAGTTGGAAAACAAAAATAAGAGCTGCTTCAGAAGCTCCACTTAAGGCTGAGGAAATGTCAAAAATAGCTAACCCCATTAACAAAGCACTGAAAGCATGCCTCAGAAGAAGAGAATTATGCACGCAATGTACAGAATATTGCATCTACAAAAGGCGAAGAGATCTCTCTGTGGGTCTTGTTAACAAATGCTTTGATCTTGGACAACCAATTGGAAAGATACCAGGCTGGGAATAAGTGTAGCTACATTTTTGTAAAAGGGATAAGTACTTAAGCTTAAACAAGCTGGTTGGAGTGTGCACTTGGGACAAAAAGAAGTCTCCGTGCAATGAGGGAGGCCTCTCGGTGACTGTAAATGAAATGGATACATGGGGAAATTAACACGGTTCAATATTAGTCTTGGGGAGGGGGCTTCACAAGAGCCTGCTGGCTGCCAGATCTGCCAAAGCACAATGGTAGCAGGATGAGAGCGCTTCCCCCATCCTCACAACCCCCTTGCCATCAGAAGCGTAATGTCAAGCGCAGGAAGCGTGAGAACTGTTTGATTTGGACTGGAATTTGAAGGCAGGGATAAGCTGGTGAATGCAGACAAACAGCTTTACATTTCCCCTATTCCATCATCTGAACCAGTGGGGGCTGTGCAAACCCCACCTGCCCAGCAGTTGTTAGCATCATCTATTCCCTGCTGGCACATGCCATGTTTATGCTAAAGAAGGATGGCCCCATCTGGCAGAAAAAGACCGGCCCTTGGAGCCATTAGAGTTAGAATAAGGGTAGAACGGAAGGCAAAGTAGGTTCTATTCCAGCGGTTCTCAACCTGTGGGTCCCCAGATGTTGTTGGACTACAACTCCCATCCTCCCTGAGCTCTGGCCTTGCTAGCTAGGGGTGATGGGAGTTGTAGTCCAACATCATCTGGGGAGCCACAGATTGAGAAAGGCTGTTCTATTCTATTCCTGCCCAGCCCTTACATATTTTAAAGAGAGAAGGGGACAAGAGTCCTCCCCCACAACAAACACTCTGTGAGGTGAGTGGGGCTGAGAGACTTCAGAGAAGTGTGACTGGCCCAAGGTCACCCAGCAGCGGCATGTGGAGGAGTGGAGACGTGAACCCAGTTCACCAGATTACGAGACTACCGCTCTTAACCACTACACCACACAGACAGACACATAGATACACACAGAGGCACACATGCTGCATCTGTTAAACTGATGGGTGGCTCAGTTCATCTGACAACCAAAGCACTCGCACATGGGACAGCCAAAGCCAGGCAAGCAGTCCAAGGCAGAGCCTGGATTTTACCTGCAGTGTCATTTTCACAAAAGGTGGGGGCGGCTTATTCTCAACGTCTCTCGGTGGAGCCATCAGACGCACCTGCAGCTCGCTGTGATCCTCCTGCCAGTTTTTCTCCCGGAGGGGCTCTCGCCAGGGCTTTGGGTCGGGCACGGCTTCAAACCAGGAGGGACCAGGATCAGAAACGTAGCTGGATCCGCTTCCCTTTTTGAAGTCAGGTTTCAAATCCTTTGCCGAAACAAACCAGGAAACTCCTGGGCAGGGGAAAGAAAAACGCTTTTAAAAAAAAGGAATGTAAACTGTTCATTCCCGCTGCAGTTCACTTATAAAAGACAGGAAGGCACAAAAACAGGGGGCTACTTCCGCCGTTGCCCCCTTTTGCTCTGGGCTGTCCTCTGCAACTGTAAAAGGTCCAGGACGATGCTCAGAGCAGACATAGGCACATCACAGTTGCATATATAATGTATGCCACTCCCCAAATTTAGGGATTTAGCAAAGATAAAATGGCCCAGAACAAAGAGTGAAGAAGCATGGAAGCAGCAAACAATCCTGGAGAGGAAGTCAACATTTTAGTACAGTGGTACCTTGGGTTAAGAACTTAATTCGTTCTAGAGGTCCGTTCTTAACTCTGAAACGGTTCTTAATCTGAGGCATGCTTTTGCTAATGGGGCCTCCTGCTGCCGCTGGTGCGCGATTTCCATTATTATCCTGGGGCAAAGTTCTTAACCTGGAGCAACCACTTCCTGGTTAGCAGCGTTTGTAACCCGAAGGGTTCAGCATTTGTTTTCTTTGTTGAAAGAATCCTTGGGGAGGTGGAGATGGCAGAGAGAAGCAGCGGTGAATCCTTGGGCTTCTGGTTCTTGTGTCACGGCAGCTTACTGGGAGGGAAAGGGGGTTGGGGTTGTCGCTGTGCAGACACTCTGGCAGAGGAAACCCAGTGCCCCCACTGGTATGCCCACACAGTGATGACCCTCCCTGCCATCTCTCTCCCTAGAAGCCACAGTGACCAGAGACTCCTGATGTGCATGCTGGTTTTTGAAGTACCATATAGTCATTCTTTCCTCTTGCATCTGAGAATCTTCCCCTCCCTTCTTTATACCACCAAAAACAATGACTGGGCTATGATTTGCATTGTCTAAAACCAGAAGTAAGAAGAAATAAAAAAACCCAACAAGGTATGGAAAAGTAAATACAAAGGGTATTGGATTTACTGTCAGTGTGTGGTCAAAGCTGAGGAACAAATATTTTCCCCTCATGCAGTGTTTGTTTAAAACATCTTGCTCTGTATAGTTTTAATCTGCTATTTCATAGCTTTAGGAGACAGATAGCAGAAAATCCCCAGATCTCCAGATGATGAAATGAAATCTGTTTGCTTCTGGTCCCAATTTATTAGCACGTTTAAAGCCTTAAATTGTTTGGGGTGTCTGAAGGCCTGTCTTTTGTACTGGCACACAGCAGCCACCAGGTGAGGACCTGCTGCATGTCCTGCCTTTGAAGGTGCAGAGGACAAGGGCACAGGATTGGTCCTCTTCCATGGAAGCATCCAGGCTGCGGAATTCACTGGCCCAGGTGGTTTGGCAGGGGGTATTTTGGCAACCATTTAAACCAACTTTTGAGGGCTGCACTCTCTCCCTGATTTTATTTTTTGCAGGTTAAATAAGTGGTTTTGCTGCTGAATTGTTTTTTGTTTTATTCCTCATTGTTCTAATATGATATGATGTTTCCATGTTTTGCCTGCAGCGCTGACAGCCCTTTCAAAGATGTGGGGTGTGAATTATTATTGCATAAACAAAACAAAATAAGAGCAACCTGTGGCAGTGTAATATAGAACCCTTTTTCTTCCTGGCCTGTGTCTAGCATGTTGTGTTGCGCTAAACAAGTTTAAGACTGTGGTAGTAGCAGTATCTGCAGGGCCAGCGTGACTGCAAAAGAAAACCAAGCAGGAGATCTGGGGTTGGGGTGGGTACTCCCAAGAGATGCCTCTGGGGAAGTGAGCCTCAGAATTTCTTGGAATTTGAAGCTGAGCTGCACTTCCTGGATTAAGCAAGGCAGGGGCCCTCCAATCCCCTACTCCCTGGGATTATGCAAATTGCAACACAACATCATCTGGTAGGCCAGAGATTCCTCACCCCTGGATTAAGCAATGCAATCTACCTGCTTTTGGGTAGTTTTGAGACCAAGAGTGTTTTGGAGATGAACATATGAACTAGGATCCCACACACCCCATATTGTATTTACTTACAGTGGTACTTCTGAATGCGAATGGAATCCGTTCCAGAGCCCTGTTTGCATCCTGAAGCGAACACAACCCGCATGCACCAGTCGTGATTCACCACTTCTGTGCATGCGTGTGACGTCATTTTGTACGTCTGTGCATGTGGCAAAACCCGGAAGTAACGCGTTCCATTACTTCCGGGTCGCCACAGAGCGTAACCCGAAAATGCTCAACCCAAAGTATGCCTGTACAGTGGTACCTTGGGTTACATACGCTTCAGGTTACAGACTCTGCTAACCCAGAAATAGTACCTTGGGTTAAGAACCCCTTTCGGACAGGGACTGTGTTGTATTTTGCTTGCTCTTCTGATCAAAGGGCAGTAGCTACATAGCATACAGTGGTACCTCGGGTTACAGACGCTTCAGGTTACAGATGCTTCAGGTTACAGACTCCGCTAACCCAGAAATAGTACCTCGGGTTAAGAACTTTGCTTCAGGATAAGAACAGAAATCGTGCTCCGGTGGCGCAGAAGCAGCAGGAGGCCCCATAGGCTAAAGTGGTTCTTCAGGTTAAGAACAGTTTCAGGTTAAGAACGGACCTCCGGAACGAATTAAGTACTTAACCTGAGGTACTACTGTATTTGCAAAAGTTAACCTGGAACTCTCATTTATTTTTTGCTTATGGCCACATCCTAGAGGCAGGCTGACGCAGGCTCGCCTGCCTTCGTCTTGCCCCGAGGCTCTTTGTCAGAATTGTCCGACTCCCCATCCCTAGTGAAACCAAAGATTCATTCTGTGGATAGCCGTGAGCAAGCCTATCAACAGGGGCAGGACAGGGAAATCGGCTACAGAAGAAACAGTAGCACATGTAACTCCCTATCAATCTACTGGTGTGTGGGTACAATGGTGCGTTTTACAGCCACCTTTTATTTGTTATGATGTGTGCACGCTCTCCTCTACGTGCACCTAACTGCTGGTTTTTATGGCACCACAGCAACAACAGACAAAAGTCTGGAGGACCATGCGAGTCCTTCCTCATTCACAAAAGATGCAACACTTGTCAGAGACCTTGCCGCCACCGTGGCTTGTTCCTCCTCGGCTTTTTCTCTGCAAGAAGCCTGCCATGCTGCCTCCTCTGCTTGCCCTTGCTTTCCAGAAGGAACCCATCCAGCTGAGCAAATTCGCCCTCCGTCCCACTCTCGGGATCTTCCCGCAGCCTCGCCTGGCTGGGTGTCGGAGTGGGGAAAGTCAGGCCGACGTCTCGGGTGTGCTTCTTGGTGGCGCTGTTCACAATCTCAAAGTCTCCTGGGGTTCAAAAGAAAGGGATTTGATAGTGGTACGTTCTAAACAGGTTTTATGCATGTAATTCTATTTTAATTCTGCTGGTGTTTAATTGTATTTTAACAATTGATTTTTCAATGTTTACCACAGAGGGCCACACAGTGCAAACTGATTATGGGCTGGCTTGACACGGTCTGCTCTAGACACATTGAAAAAATACGCACATTTGCATAATATAATATATATAATATATGCATTATAAATAAAAGCACACATTCTACTCATGTAAAAACACCAGGCAGGCCCCACAAATAACCCAGAGATGCATTAAATTCTGGAATTAGATCCACACGTGAAACCTGCTCAAAGTTAATAAAACAGAAACAAGATATGAAAAGCAAAGATCCTGACTTTTTTTACTTTTGGTTTCTGAGTCTTTAAAAATATGAGAAATATACAGTATTTTTGGACAGAAACTGGAATGTCTAGGACTTGCAGCAACATCTCCTTCCTTGAGATTCTGAAGGATGCTCAAGCATCAATGAACAGTGTGAAGAGCTATGCAGAATGAAGACTGACACATACACACAGCAAAATCATCAGATATAGTAGCCTAGTGTCAGGGAACTGCCATCAGTGTCCGAGGGAGAGAGCCAGCTCCAGAGGGATCCCAGAGAGCGTCCCGGGAGTGGGAGAGGCAGCCCGTCTTCTGGGGAAGAGAATCAGCATAGCTCCAGTGGAGAAGGGGGGCAGATGGGGGAATCGGCAAGGCGGTCCCATGACTCCTTGCCGGGGATCAGCGGGGAGAGGAAGGGTCCTCCGCTGCCTACGCCCTCCTTGCGCAGAAGGCTTCCGCGCAGGGAGAGTAGGAGGAGACTTGGCGTCAAAGAGCTTCTTTGCTGGAAGAAGTTTAAGAAACGCCCACTGACGGATTCTGCCAGCGATTGAGACAGTCACGGGCAAGTGGCTGCCCGGACAGGAAAGGTTCACTCAGGCAACCCAGCCAGAGGTTGGGACAAGCTTACACACGAGCAACCCCTAGAACCATTACACCTAGCTACAGGATTTATTTCTTCCATGTATTGATTTTGTCACGTGTGCTTCCATGTTCGTTTTCTGAATATACACACTTGCTTTCCCCCCAATATACATTAGTCTGTAGAACAAGAAGCCCTGCACAGAGCCTGGGTCCAATCACTGAACATGTTGCTGAAACCACACAATGGGATCAGAAATTTCAGAAGACCCTTCTAACTCATTTTCCAACGTGCACGGGAATGAGAACAGAATGCTAGACTAGGTGGAGCTCTGGCCTGATGCAGCAGAGGACGCCATATCTTAACAGGGAGAACCTTGATTTAACCCAGGGGTCAGCAAACTTTTTCAGGGGGCCGGTCCACCGTCCCTCAGACCTTGTGGGGGGCTGGACTATATTTTGAGGGGGGGGGGGATGAACGAATTCCTCTGCCCCACAAATAACCCACAGATGCATTTTAAATAAAAGCACACATTCTACTCATGTAAAAACACCAGGCAGGCCCCACAAATAACCCAGAAATGCATTTTAAATAAAAGGACACATTCTACTCATGTAAAAACACTGATTTCCGGACCATCCGCGGACCGGATTTAGAAGGCGACTGGCCGGATCTGGCCCCCGGCCCTTAGTTTGCCTACCCATGCTTTAACCAAACAAAACACACCAAGAACCATGCCTGCCTTATGAAATGTGGAATTCCTGCATCCCTCACCCTGCCTCAGAGAAGGAGGGCTGGAGCACATGTCCTCTTAGGTCCCCTCCAACTCGAAAACTCTTCATTCTGCCAATAATGTATAGACCTGCAGAAAACTGGAGGATGTACATGGCTCCAGTTTCGATAGTGGTGAGGATAGTACACGGTTGTATATAACTGGCCTCCGTTTTTAGATAAGTTTTGTCACAGAACAGAAATCACACAACAGATAAGAGCAAGATTCACATCATCAAATAAGGAGTGAAGCTCCAGCCGTCTGAGCAAGAGAACTGACAATTATTTGCAGTAGTGAGAAAGTTTACGACTGTGCTTGCAAGTGGGGAAAATACCACACAGAACAAGTCAGTTCTCTGACCCAAGATTTATTGCGAGACCAGAGTCAAGAAAGCCCACAGAACGAACAAAGGAACTACCTGCTAGCATCAAAGAAGCCCGTGGAGGGAAGGGGAGTGCCATTTCACCGGAGTTCAACTTGTTATCCGTTTTTTGAAAGGATCTGAGCTGCAAAGATGTGCAGGCGGAGAAAGCTCTGCAAGCACACCTGGCTGACTGAAGTAAGAGCGAGGGACTCTGAAAAGGATCACAACAAAAAGGCAAGAGCGCAGACATGAAGGCAAGAGTCGGGATGAGGGCTGCTCACCTGCCTGGACAGCCTTGTTCAACATCCGCCTGCTCCGCTTGCTACTGAGAGCAGGGCTTGGTCCAAGGGAGCTGCTGATGGTAGAAACGGAATCCGAAGAAATGAAAGAGTCCGTTGCCTAAAGGAAAGAATCAGGCAGATGCATGAAGGTCTCAGAGGACTGCAAGTTCGTTTGTCGGTGTTTGGAAAGGAATCAAATCAGCCAATCTCGCTCACACGCACACGAAGAGCACCACCTTGGCTCTGAGAAACAAGCCAGCTAGCTTTTTAGAACACAATGTCCACATCCACTTCCTTCAGAAATCGTCACTTCTGTGGTCGTGAGGATGGGGCAATTATCCCCCCTGTTCATGGCTTCCAGCTTGGATGAATGTAAGTTGCTTGGTGGGGAAGTATGGAAGGAAAGTTACCGGTCGCCATCTGGGGTGAGACCCCAATATAAGAAACCACTTTGGCATATAAATTAGCAACAACAGGGGACATGATGCCCCCCCTTTTATTATGTCATGTTGAAGTATGACAGGATTATTATTATTATTACAATTACTATTATTATTATTACTACTACTGCTGCTGCTGCTGCTGCTACTACTACTAAAATTTGTATGCCACCCTTTGTTCTGAGATATCATGATGAATCACAGAATAAAACCACAAAGTACGTAACAAAAACAAAACAAAACAAAAAAGCCCATTCCCACAAAAACATTTAAAAGGACGTGGGCTGTTAATCAGCCAAAGGCCTGGTTGAAGAGGAACATTTTCACCCAGTGTCTAAAGATGCACAATGAAGGCACAGCTAAAGACCATTTCACCTGCTGCTTATGAAAGCTAAAGGACAACAAGGCTGACCTTTTCATACTCTTAAATGCAGAGGCCTCAGCTCAGCTGATGCAGTGGAGGAGGAGAAAGACAGAGAGACCCCAATGAAGATTAGCCTGCCTCCGCCCACCTATCTTAGCTGATCTTCAAATTAAAGGCTAGTTGTCACTCTTTCCTTTCACCTGTTTTATGCAGATAATAGATCACAGTATTTTTTTTTTGCTGTGGATTACCCTACAGGTTCCTACGCCACATACTTGGGCTTAGGGCCCTCATGTTTACGGGACTGCTCTGTCCCACGAGACCAGGGCCCTTCAGGATTTAACCTCTTTTTGTCAGGCCTGTAAGACAAAGCTATTCCGCCTGGCCTTTAATTTGAATTGAGCCTGATATTTTATTTCCCTTCTCTTCCCTCCCCCTCCCCTTTTATGAAGATCAACCGCTCTGAGACCCCACAGCTAATTCTCCCCTGGCCTCCTCGCTGGCCCAAGCAGGACTAATTCAGCTAGCTAGCCCTGGTGACTATCTAATGCTTATTAGATGGATTTCCCCTAAATTGATTTCTGAACTTTGAATTTTGTTATTCATGTTTTTATACTGTATTTTATGCTGCTTTTACAATTAAGTGTTTTAAATTTGTTGTTAGCCGCCCTGAGGCCAGTTTTTGAACCGGGAAGGGCGGGGTATAAATAAAAATTAATTATTATTATTTATTATACTTACCTGGGTCTCTTTTCTTTTTGGCTCAGCATGAGCCGTTCTTTGGTATTCTGCTACCCTGTCTTTCCTGCTCCCCTTGGCATACTTCTCTGAGCGCGTCTTCTGGTGTCGGATGGCGCTGTAGAGCTGGGACAGTTTGGGGGACACCTGCACTCTGTCATGCCCAAAGGCCCGGATCAACCTCTCTGTGTCGATCGTGGAAACGGAAACACTTGCCTCCGTCCGAGACGCAGTGTCCGTCTCGGGCTGAGTCACTTCTGAATCGGAGGTGATGTCGGTTAACACAATGGAATCTTTCACAGGCCTCATTTCAGAAGAGGTGTCGCTCAGAATTGCCGAATTCCGATGCTGCTCCATATTTCTATCCATGTGGTAAAGAGCTGTGGCGCTGCCAACTTTATAATGCCTAGATTTTGATAGCCGTGTATTGCTGGTGGCCTCTGGGCTCTCTTCCACCTTTCCTCTGGGGCTATGGATTGCAACTCTACCTTTGTACGCCTTATTTCCTTGGGAACTGATCTTCTTTGACTCTTTTCCCTTTGGTTCCACTTGGACATGGACATCTTCATCCTTGACAGGCACCAGGGTGTGCCTAACCGGGTTTTGCAGAAGCCTGGCTAATCTATCAAGCCGCTCTACCAGAGACAGCTCACTTCTGCTGCTGCCACTCGGACTACGTTGCTGATGCTGCTTCTGACGCTCCAGGTATTTAGCCCAGAGCTCATCTAAACTGCCTGTGAAAGGAGCACTTTGCATCGCTGGGAGATCGGCTACCCGCTTCTCTTTTAAGCTGCTCCTTTGGCTGCTTGGAAGAAGCTGGTCTTTGGACAATTTGTGGCCACTTTTCCTCCCATCAGGCTGTTGTAGTTCCTTACTTGGAGAGCCTCTCTCCAAAGTCTCATTGAACCTCAATTCCTCCAGCACACTGTAATCTGGCTCAAAATTTGGTGGGGAAAACCTCTCCTCTCCTGTTGGCTGGTGTGGAGAGAAAACAGCCTGACCTCTTCTGGATGTTCCGTCGTACTGGAAGATGTCTTTTGAAGGAAGGGCTGGGCGCTCTTGCACTGCATACTGTCCCAAGGCATCATTCCCAGCAAGGAAGTCAATTTCATGCTGCAGAGGCACTGGGTGATGCAGGTAAAACTGAGCAGATCTGAACACTGAATGGGTAGCTGCCACAGATTCCAAGGGATTTGGGACTTTGGGACTTCCTAAAGGGGGAAAGGAAGGGAAAAGAAAATGAAATATTTAAGCTCGGCTGGAAAGAAACAGCTACAATACATGATGGTCCTCATTCTAAATTGACAGTGCTATTCATCAACTCTAGGCGCAGTCTCCTTACATGTTTAGTTTATTTTCTTTTTACCCATTAATTTGGGGATTTGTATGCTGCCTTTCAAAACAGGACTCTGCCAAGGTGAGATACAATTAGAAGAATGTGTCAAAGCGTACCTTGAAAAAAGTAACTTTAAAAACAACTGTGCTTAAGGCGGCCAACAAAAATAATACAAATTATACAAAAAAAGAAGATAAATATAATGAAAAAGCATCAATACAAAATGAAAAACATAAACACAAGGGAAGTGAAACAAATAAAATTAATAAGCACAACGGTTAAAATCCATTTCAATGCACTTCCAAGTCCGTTTATGGGCCAGAGCAATAATAACAGTAATAAATGGAGTTGTATAAATGAACTCAGAGAAGACTAGTTTCTCTGTGCAAGCAGTTGTCTACTCCTCTGCTAGACCAACAACAAAAGTAATTGCTTATGCCTAGGCTAGTGGAATCTTGTCAGGGAAATAAAACGGTAGCACAAACTCTTTCCTCAAGCTGAAAATAAGGCTGTGCAAAATGGACGGCTGCCTGCATTTATTCGGGCTATTGAATTTAGATTATCTAGTTATAGGCTGGGTCCCCCCCCCCCTTCTCTGGCAGAACACACAGCTCTCCACACACACCCTCGCCTGAGGCATGAACATTTTTTAATGTGCTCATCTCCCCAACGTTCTTCTGTCCTCCCTTCCTTCTAATACTAACATTTCAAGAGTTCTGTATGTCACTCCATGGCAAGAGCTGATCAAAGGCAAGAATTCTCCTTCGGCTTCTGAGCATGTTGCCGCACTGAGATTTTTTAATGTGGAAACGCAGCCAGTTACGAACCTATAAAGTTTGCATGGAAAAGCTCATATATTCTGTCCACACTCTCCCTAAAATACTACGTTGTTCTGCTCTAATTCTTTTGGCATTTGCAGATTCTGTTTAACACCTTTCTTTCCTTCCTTCGGCAGTGAGAGAAACTTTGGCTGGCTCGTTCTGCACTGCCAGAGGATACTGAGTGAAAGAGCACAAAGAGAAGACCAGGTTTCTGGGTTCAGTTATGTTGCCAAGCAGTGGGTCCAGAACAGAAGCATTGGTTTAAGGCAGTGGTTCCCAATTGGTGGTCCATGGACCCCAGGGAGTTTGCCTAACACACCCGGCGGGTCTGTGGCACCATTCACATAACAAAAACTACCATAGAGATTGTAATGGTTCTAGGGGTTGCTCGTGTTGGGATACTGCCAGGGAGACAAAGTCCATCATGGCCCCAAGCCGTCTGCCGGACGATCCATCGATCTCCCATAGGCATGCAGTATCAGCAATTAGCGACATGAGTTTCTAGAAGATTTCTTGCCACATTCCAGAGCTCATGCACACTCTATCAGCAGATAATGCACAGCCAAAAGTTGCACTCAGGAGAGCATTATTTACAAGTTTATTCAGCGTTGATCAGAACACAGAAAAACATGACTGCCTGCTTTAGTGTCTACGACACAGAGAGAGAAAACGAAAGCAACAGAAAACATAAACATCCTGTGAACAGGAAATACGCAGACTCTGTGACTCACAGCCTGCTCCCTTTTAAGGTGGAACGGAAATATCCTAACAGCTCGTGCGTAAGCTTGTCCCAACCTCTGGCTGGGTTGCCTGAGTGAACCTTTCCTGTCCGGGCAGCCACTCGCCCGTGACTGTCTCAATCACTGGCAGAATCCGTCAGTGGGCGTTTCTTAAACTTCTTCCAGCAAAGAAGCTCTTTGACGCCAAGTCTCCTCCTACTCTCCCTGCGCGGAAGCCTTCTGCGCAAGGAGGGCGTAGGCAGCGGAGGACCCTTCCTCTCCCCGCTGGTCCCCGGCAAGGAGTCATGGGACCGCCTCGCCGATTCCACCATCTGCCCCCCTTCTCCACTGGAGCTACGTTGATTCTCTTCCCCAGAAGACGGGCTGCATCTCCCACTCCCGGGACGCTCTCCGGGAGCCCTTTGGAGCTTGCTCTCTCCCTCGGACACTGATGGCAGTTCCCTGACAGAGATATTGAAAATTTCAAAAGTAGGAGATCCATGGCCACAAATGGGAACAGCAAGCACCACACTCACATATATAAAAACAGTTTGTAACTTTTTCTAAGTCTGATTTCTGGGCCAGAGGTGTGTACGATCTTCCTGGAGGTTACAGTTGGGGGAAGGAAGGGTTAACCATTTACTGCCCGCCCCCCATTAAAAAGACTAATTGTGGCTCGAGGTGTTTTTCCATGGATCACAGCATCTAATCATTTTTCCCTTCGTTTTCAGAAATCATCTTCATCCACAATCTTTTGCTGGTGAATAAAAAAGAGCATCCTTTTCATGCCATCCTAAAACTATCCTCCGGTACTGCTGCTCTGAACTGCTGTTCTGTTACTTTTGTGATTGTGTGATTTTGTAATTTTAGTTTAATATTTTAATGATACAGTGATACCTTGGTTCTCGAACTTAATCCGTTCCGGGAGTCTGTTCGACTCCCGAAACCATTCGAAAACCAAGGCGCGGCTTCCGATTGGCTGCAGGAACTTCCTGCACTCAAGCGAAAGCCGCGTCAGACGTTCGGCTTCCAAAAAACGTTTGCAAACTGGAACACTTACTTCCTGGTTTGGGAGCCGATTTGTTCAGGAGCCAAGCCATTCGAGAACTGAGGTACCACTGTAGTGTGTTTTTGTTTTCAACCAAGATATTTTTCTAGCTCCCCCGGAAGCATTTGGTGAAGGGCAGATTATAGCAACAGCAACAAGTTATTTCAACTCCCATAGCAAAACAATCATTCTTGGGACACTCCGGAGCTAGCACAATACATAAGAGGCTTCCAAACTGTAATATTCAGATGCCACAAAAGCAGCTCTTGTTCCACCTTCAGAGATATAAAAGAATAGTCACCTTTGACACCTTCCTGTGCTCCTGCATCTTCTCCTGTCCAAGCCTCCTTAGGAATAGCCCTTTTACTATAGATGCCCTCTCTGTGCTTGATAGCTACAGGACTTGGTGGAATCTCATCCCCTGAGCCAAGTGCCTGTGCTAGAAATTTTGGAGGGGTGGCATCGTTTGATCCTGTTAGGAGACAGAGAGTGGGGAGACCAATATATATGTATATATGAGAAAGAGGACTGGGAAAGAAAAAGTACATTAAAAAAAAAGACACAGAGAAAATAAACATCCTAGAGCAGCATGTTTCTGTGTTGTAACAGTTCTAAAGTCTACAACGGAAGCCGATTTATATTCTGGGTCAACAGCACTTGGTCACCTAACATTTTCCCAATTAAACGAGACATATCCCAACTCTATCAGTTAATTTAGTTCTTTTTAAAAATGGATGTATGCTTTCTAGGATTACAAGCATCCTCGTTACTGAACTCCACTGCGGTCTTGGATGGATGCTACAACAAGGTCCCCTATGTAGACAGACTTCGCGTCTGTGGTCAACCTCAGGTGGAAGAGATCATTCATTATCTGTTAGCCTGCCTCTTATTTAGAGATCCAAGAGACGGCTTTTTGAAACCTCTGTTCACACAAGCAAACAGGTACACCCTGGCAGAAACGGTTGGGTTTCTTTTGAGTGAAAATAATAGCTTCATAACACACAGGAAAATGAGTTAGATTGAATCACTTCAAGTTGTGGTGATTCAGAGGTTTAATCTGAAATCAAGCTAGATGGTGTCTCTGGTATCTTCTCTCTCATACTTCAGGGATGTTGGCTTATACTATGGATGAATGTTCTGTATTATTTGCTAGAGGTTTGTCATGACTTTCAGCTAGAACAATAAACTTACAAACTGAACATTACAGAACTACGTTCACAGAGTTCCAACCACTAGCTAGGTCTTCTTGGTTCCGGTTCCAACCAAACAGGATAGGCAAACAACAGAACCTAAAAGCATGTGAGGTCTAATTCTGACCAGTTCATCTTTTCCATCAGGGAGAAGCTCAAAGCTATTGCCTGCTTTGAGGAAGAAAGACTAATAAATTCATGCCAGTCTTGTGATTGAACTTAACAAATAAGAAGCACCGTCCAACACCTTAGAAAGATGGTCCAAATGAGAAGGAATCTGTTTCCCATTCAGTGGCAGGACTCAGCATTATTCAGAACTACTTTACAGGTCAAGTAGTAATAAAGGCAAGCATGCCTCTGAGTATGTACAGAGTACAGGTTAACTAAGCTCTTGTACAAATACAGGCAATGCAAACATTTTGGGTATCTGTTTAAACTGAACATTGAACTGCTTCCCAGAATACTTCACTGATACCTTACCTAAAGATAAAAACACATAGAAAACTGGAACAAAAGAGGGAAACACTGCTGGAGGGAGAGAAAGAACTGGAATGATGCAGCAGTTCAAAGCAGAACCAGGAAAATTAAAAACATCTGGGGCCCACCAACATTGGTAGAAAGAAATCGTGCTGCCTTTCTAGCTACTAAATTGTTCCCCCTGTCATTCAAATCTAAAAAGCCATTTCAAACCAAAAGGCAAAGCTTAAATGAAGCACGCATACGAGTTCTGTTTCTGCTCGACAACTGTTGTAAATCTAGACTATTGCAGCTCAACTCTATTCAACAAATTTAAACACAGCACAACAAACTGCTTACGCTCTTGCATTTTATGCAAAGTCAGTTCCTTGGCTCTGCTGAGAACAGCCATGGTACTGAGCAGCTTAGATAAAAGTTTGGAGCAACAGGAAATACCTGAGTGGGAGCTCTCCATGGTAGTCTCTGATCGGACCCGTGAGAGTCTGAGGGTTTCTTTTGGACAGGGAACGTAGTACATCTCTGAGCTCCCAGGTGGTTTATATGGCAGCAACCTTGGCGTACCTGCAGGCATGGAAAGCAAGGTGGACAAGACAAGGACGCAAACTTAGCACCAAATGCGATACTACTTTAACCTTATAATCTGTTGGCATAGCTAGGATCCTAAACGTATACACTTCGGTCCATGTAAAGGTCTGCAAGGAACAAGGCTCTCACCTGCCTTGTATGACTTTTCCATCCCACAGAAAATGTGGCAGTGGATTCACAAGCTAAACTGGTAGATTTACTCAAATATCCCTCAAGGAGAAAGTAGGTCTCACAACTGAGAGGGGATAATATATAATATGAACAAGGCTGCCTTGCTCATTAGGCATAGCTCTTCAGATCAAAGGACAGTAAATTAAACTTCTCACCAGCCTGCCTGTTCAAAACTGAGATGTGGCTCATGGGAGCAGCTGCAGAACCCAGCATTTCATGACTCTTTCGATGAGAAGGTCTCAGAGCTTCCACGTCACCGCTGTCATTGCTAACAAATATCTCTGCAGAATAGGTTGCCCTCTCAGGGCTTTCTGTTGTTATCTGAGTGATGGCATCCGACGACATCTTTTCCGTTTGGGAAGAGGCCGTGGTTTTTAAGTTCTCTTCGGGACTCTGCCAATACGAACCTGGTATTCTCGTGCTTCCTCGGTCTGTAACTGGGAAAATCTGCCTGATCTCCAGAGGCTCCTGACTTGGGGCTGGTTTTGCTACAACTGGAACATGGGAATGCTTAAAGTGGGAATCTGGTGTAGGTGACCTTGGAAAGTATGCAGAATCCTGGGTGACTGTGAAACGTTCTGTGGGTTTCAAATTAGAGGTCTCTTCTAACGAATGACTCGGATCATTTAAAGTTGCTGGATGAGGGTCGCTTTTAAATCCACCAACTCGTCTCTTTTCAGCACCAGCATCTATTAAACTAGGAAGAGGCAATTCCACATGCTTTGGAGAGAGGGTCATATGGACACCAGACAGGGCTTTCCGGGTTGGTGATGAAGGAGAGACTGGAATGGTCGTTGAAATGTGATCTGGAGAGGAAGCGGATAACAGGCTGCTGCTTCCAGTGTCCATGGCTTCAGCCCTGCATAAATATTGATCAGAGGCAGATTTGCTCTCTTTTGTCAACGTACTTTCCCTGCCTGGAGGAAAGTGTGGCTTAGGAATACCAGCAAAGCTTCTCGAGACATCTTGAGAAGCATCCTCTGCCTTTTGTTGAGGTGGGTTGACGGGACGGAGAGGATCACCCATAGTTTCTCCTGGGTTAAATTTATTATCAGAAGTGTTAACTGAAGGCCTGTCGTATCTATTTAGCCCAGTAAAGCCTTGGTAAGCAGCCTGGGTTTCTTCCCGATTCTCTGTAACTGAGCGGACCTTTTGATCAGTGCAAATCGGCTGGGAGTTCTCCATAGAGGCAGAACTCTTTTCCTGAGGATATGCCTCCTTGCTGACAACCATGGGCACATGACGATGGCTGTCTCCACCTGGACGAAATTCAACACTCTTATCTGGCGCATGAACGGCTGTCATGCTTGCAGAAGCGCAGGGTTGAGAAGTTCCCACTTGCAGCTTACTAGACTCCAGCTGTTCACTGCCAATCGACTGGGTTTCCAAAGGAATGGCTTCAGGAATGCTGGCACAGGGCACCCGGGAAGACGATGTCCTTTTACGGGATGCAAAAGTAATGGATGTAATTTGTTTGGCAGATTCTGTAGAAGAGGTGTCCGCAGCCAATTTTGCCTGTGCTGAGGCACTCGCTTCTTTTCCTGTGGCTGCCTTGGTGGTACCTGTCAGCCCCTTCAGACTTGTGTCTGTTGCGATAGGCAAGGGAGTGTGAACATTGTGGCTGGAGTCTGAGAGATTTTCTGAGTGTGCCCGCGGCTGGTCACTGAAATGACTTTGGTCACTGGTCAAAGACGTAATCTCAGAGTCATCCGGAAGGGCACGGTCAGTTCCACATACCACCCTAGGCTGGGCTGCACTTACTACAGGCCATTCAGCTAGTTGGGAGTCTTGTATCCGAATGTCCTTTTGCAGCTCACTGTCACTTGAAGTTTTTGAGAGTTCTGTGTCTGTCTTCAGAATAGAACTGCAGCTAGAAATTCTTTCATAGCTGTTTCCCCGCAGCCCATCCTGTCAAGAATCCGAGACAACAGAAAGTACATACTTTAATAGTAGAGATCCACAACAGCAAAATCAGTTCAACAAATTAACGTAAATATTTTTATATTTGATCTGTCACAATCAATGGGGCAGAGATAAAACCAATGAATCTTGCATGTACAAACAACTGCCAAATTAAGAAGATCAGAGGACTTTGTCTTAAAGAAGGCTTCCTAATCTAAACCTCAACAAATCTTTAACTTTAAAGAATAGAAAAGGAAGTGGACCAAATCTCTTGCCTTAAAGTCCCAACTTGGTGTCAGACTGCCTCCAAACGTGCCAAGATGTCACCATGGACAGAGAGAGTCAAAGTGAGCCCTGATTTAGTGGCACATATAAACTAGGGATGGAGTTTAACAACCCAAATCAGAAAAATATGACTACACAGGCACAAGTTGTGAAGGCACCAGTGCTATCCCACCACTTCCTTCTGACACTTCTAACAAATTTCTATCACTTAGATCTTGCATTTAAAAATAAAAGCATTTTCAAGGCTGCTTGCAAAGTTCAAACATCATAAACCCATCAAGATCAAAGAACAAGCAATGAATAGACATCAGTAGAAAAATCTAACAAATCAAAAGAACAGGGAAGTTTGTCATTAAGAACCTTTTGGAATAACAATACAGTTAGCCTACAAATTAGCCTTCAACAATTTTATTCTGAGATCTTGCGTTGAAGGGCAATGTTGTTGTTGTTGTTGTTGTTGTTGTTGTTGTTGTTGTTGTTGTTGTTGTTGTTGGATAACGTTCTGGGAATTGTGCCTAAAGCCAAAAGTTGCATATAGTCAAAACCCATTAGATTCAATGGCAGGTGGGATTGCCAAAGTCATTCTTCCTAGAACTACTTTCCTCCCCTCCTTTTGTTTTTAATTTTACCTTTTTTAATTTGCCATGTCCATCATGCTGAATGCACACAAGTTGAAGCCTACTGTAGTCCCACCCACCCCTCCCACTTTCACATCTAAAAATGTGGCGGCTTGGTGGATTTCCCCAGGGAGAAAATTGCACAACTGCAGTATCACCACCCAAATGTGCATTGTTCTCAGCAGAATGGAATTTATGAAAAGACTGATCTGCCTGATGCACAAAGTAGGTCTACGTTCTTGCAATCAGCACAATAAAAATGTAAAGGTTTTATTAAACGTCAGTTAAAGGCAACATTTAATTCTACACTTTACTGATAGGTGGTTTATTTCCAGAGGCACCTGTGGATGGCTTCACAGAGGCAGGCAATTTCTAATCTAGATTTGAAGACTATTTCCAACAGCTCCGGTGTCACCCAGTTTAATCTGTTTACTGAAATGCCAATCTAAATAATGCATGGGCAAAAGAGAACGGCGTAAGCTTTGAACTCCACTAGGCTCTCTTCCTAAAAAGGAATAAAGAAAACCCCTGGCATGTGAGGTTTGCAGCTTTACTGAAACAAAGCACACTTTTGGGCATGCTACGGATGAAGATTGCCCATTAAAATAGAATAAAAATTCTCATCTTTTCTGCAGTTAACATCAAGTCTTTTGTGAGCCAGAGAGAGAAATTATAAAAGCTGCCATTATTCCTTTGGAGGCAGCAATACAATAAATGCAAAGAGATATCCTCTTGTTTACCTGATGTAGTAAAAACAACTTATTTGGCACAAGTAAAAACAAAGAACAAAAAACACCAGCCTGCTTCAGTAAGAAAGGCTGAAACAAAACACGTCTTTTCAGAGCAAAGATCACACAGCAAACTGTCAGTCAAACAAACAAACAAGGAACCTCTTTCAGATGCATGCAGAAAATTCAGCAACTCCAGCTTCCTGAAAATTGTTTCTTGGAAGCAATTAGAGAAAAACAGTATTCAGGTGCATTACTCAACGCTTCAAAACATGCTGCAAAGCCTCACCTCACCCCCACGTCAGCACCAGAGGCAGAGGCATTGTTCTCTTACGCTGGGAACAGACAAGACAAACAGGTACAAAATCAACAGGCATTTATATCTATGAGTTATTCAAGAACGCAAAGCCAAGATGCTGCTGGCATTAAGGAGTTCTTTAATACAAAAGGTCTCCCTACTCCTCACCACCACTGCTGCACCCCCAACGTCAAGAGGCACAGTCGCTTCTCACATTACTTTGTCATACATGTCTATCAAAGACATGGGCAGGACTGAAAATGACTGGATAAGGTGCATGTTTGAACTTTTGAATAATCAGATGCAGACCTCAAATGTGCTTTCTAAAAAATATTCAAGAAACAAGCCAGCAGAAGCATCCCTGAGATGAATTATTATTATTATTATTATTATTATTATTACTGTTATTACCCAGCACGATAAAACATCAAACATTAAAAACTTCCCTTTAAAGGGAAGTTTTCATAACTAACCACAATAAAACTGCAATGTAAAAAGGTAAATAATACTTTATTATTTATACCCCGCCCATCTGACTGGGTTTCCACAGGCACTCTGGGCGGTTGTCAACTGAATATTAAAAACAGAATAAAACATCACACATTAAAAACTTCCCTAAACAGGGCTGCCTTCAGATGTCTTCTAAAAGTCAGATAGTTATTTATTTCCTTGACACCTGATGGGAGGGCGTTCCACAGGGCGGGCGCCACCACCGAGAAGGCCCTCTGCCTGGTTCCCTGTAACTTCACATCTGTCAATGAGGGTATCAGCAGAAGACCCTCAGAGGAGGAGGCTGGACAATGAAGGTGGAGACACTCCTTCGGGTATATGGAAGGCCAGGAAATCTGTAAAGTTATTGTTTGAGAGCAAGCTGTATGAGTAACCCTGAAAGCACGTATGGAGGTGGGATATGCCCTAGGCAGCCACTTGAGGCTCATTCCATTTCTTCTGAAGGGGATTCCTGCATTCCATGGGGTTGGTCCCTTCTAACTCTACAATTCTATGATTCTATGCCAACACCTGGGAATAAGGTCAAGGCTGTCCTGCCCACTCTGGACAATATATATTCCATAGTGGCGGAAGTTTCATAAGCAGGCAAACTAGCATTTGAAAGGTAGGGGTGGGTGTGCATTTCCTCGGGATCCGTGGTCAGGAGCTGTTTCCCAGTGGTGGGTGGGGCAAAACCTATAAACACACACAAAAGCTATACATACACAGAGTTACACAAAACACACCACAAAGCTAATTCATGCAGATTGGCTGGGGGCGGGGATATTTTTATCCCCATCATGGCAATGAGGAGGCCCCTCTTTGCTCCTTAGCTCATTGGTGAGCATCAGCTGAGAAGAAGGAGGCCCAGTAAAAGGCCAATTTAGGGGAGCGTGTACAGGGTGCAGAGCCTTATATAAAAGGATGTCACATAGAGGAGGGAGAAAGGTTGTTTTCTACTGCTCCAGAGAAGCGGACACGGAGCAATGGATCCAAACTACAAGAAAGAAGATTCCACCTAAACATTAGGAAGAACTTCCTGACAGTAAGAGCTGTTTGACAGTGGAATTTGCTGCCAAGGAGTGTGGTGGAGTCTCCTTCTTTGGAGGTCTTTAAGCAGAGGCTTGACAACCATATGTCAGGAGTGCTCTGATGGTGTTTCCTGCTTGGCAGGGGGTTGGACTCGATGGCCCTTGTGGTCTCTTCCAACTCTATGATTCTATGATTCTATATATAAAAAAAGGGTGTGCGGCCAGGGATGTCGCAACTACAATTTAGAATGGAGTGCGAGAAGCAGAGGGGCGCTGAATTGCTGCGTCGCACAAGGCGCCACGGACATTGGAGACCCCAAGATCCGCCACTGGCCCAGTTTTCTTCCCCATTGCTGCATGCTGGGTGGGGGAAGGGAAATCAGTGTGACATGAAGGTGTTGAAAATCAGGTCTTCTGCATAGGTCCTCTGATGACAGAGGGCACAGGTTTCATACCCATTGCAGCAAGATAGGGAAGGATTTTTTTTATGTCATTTCAACAATTTGTAAGCTGCTTAATTACAGTCATCTCTAGGCAGTGTGTAGGAGACTTAATATAATAAAACTAAGAATGGGTAAAAACTTTAATTATATTATTTATTATCAACTGGCAGTGTGGAAGTGAATGGTTACTGGCATCTGGCATTATATATGGCGATTCATCAGAATCAATGTCTTATCATTTCTGGCAATACTCCATAATGGAAGCCAAGCTGGGATGGAAAGAGGAAATGATCATTGGTGACTATGACACCAGCTGTGTGAACTTGCCCTCAAAATGTGGGGCAGATTACTACGGCTCCTTTGGATTTTGAGTATATTAAGGAAAGCAGGTATTCAGCTACGCAAGTCTCACTTATTTCCTGTTTATGCTTTTCAATTGACAACATACAATCTATTGTCTGGTTTTCATAACTAACTACAATAAAACTGCAATGTAAAAAGTTAAAGGGACCCCTGACCGTTAGGTCCAGTCGTGCCCGACTCTGGAGTTGCGGCGCTCATCTCGCTTTACTGGCTGAGGGAGCCGGCATACAGCTTCCAGGTCATGTGGCCAGCATGACTAAGCCGCTTCTGGAGAACCAGAGCAGCACACGGAAACACCGTTTACCTTCCCGCCAGAGTGGTACCTATTTATCTACTTGCACTTCGTGCTTTCGAACTACTAGGTTGGCAGGAGCAGGGACAGAGCAATGAGAGCTCACCCTTTCACAGGGATTCGAACCGCTAACCTTCTGATCAGCAAGCCCTAGGCTCCGTGACCCACAGCGCCACCTGCATTCCTAAACTGCAATGTAAGATGTACTAATTACAGTACAACAAAAAACTAAAAATGTGTCTGCGCATGCATGCATGCACACGCATGAATGCATACATACAACAAGCCTAATGTCAGTTTCACTGCCGAGATAAAGATAAAACACTAGATCCTCACCGACAGGGATCTGACAGGAGTCCTTGCAGATAGAAAGTCTGTATGTGTGTCACACAAACACTAATGATCTGCTGCTAATAAATAGACAATAGGCCAAATTTGCTTGTAATACTGAGTTACCGTATTTTTCGCCCTATAGGACACACTTTTCCCCCTCCAAAAATGAAGGGGAAATGTGTGTGCATCCTATGGGGCGAATGCAGGCTTCGCGCTGGGCTCCCTAGGCTTGCGGATAGCAAGCTGTTCTGGGGGCTGGGGTCGGGGGAAGCTCAGGCTTCCCCAGCGCCTGGGGGGGGGGGAAATAAATTGTTTTTTTCTTTATTTCCCCCCCCCCAAAAAAAAACTAAGTGCGTCCTATGGGGCGAAAAATACGGTACGTTTTAGCGCTACATGGATGAGTCCATGCCAAACATCAAGCTTGTGTTCTTCCCCTCCTTCTACCATGTGGCCAGCATGACAACTTTAGCAAAGTTTAGTTTCACTCTAGCAGAATCCCTGCTTAGCATTATGCTTGAACCAGGAGCCCCAATTTAAAACAAGCTGTGTTAAGTTTCATAACAAGACAACTTCACACCTGGCTTGAACTTGGCTTGTTATCTGTTTTATTTAGGGAACTTGTATACAGCTTCACATCTCAGAAAAACCTCTAAGCGGTTCACAAATATTTCAAGCAAAACAGAAACAAATTAAATGCAATAAAATACTGCAGATATAGATTTTTTTTAAAAAAAACCATGAATACATTAGAAGAATTCCATCATTAAAATAGCACAGTCAGCGACAGAACAGAGTAACCATCCTTGTTATGAATCTGATTAGCTTAAACTAGGTTCCTTGCTTCAAACATAATGCTAAGCTGGGAGTCTGTAAAAGTGAGACTAAACTCTACCCAAGTCTTCCTCCTGGCCATACTCTTCCATGTCTCATCCTCACAACACTAAACCATGGTTCAGAATGTATGCGTGCACACTGCCCATAACACTAACAGCTGAAGCTGTGCTAGCTATGGTACAACCAAGCTGCATATTCAGCTCACACCAGAAGGGCTATAGTTGGGTGGCAGAGTGCATGTTTTGCATGCAAAGTCTCTGCTTCAGTCCCCGTAACATCCAGAAAAGACCAGACTTCTCAAAACAGACATTCTGACTTGAACTGCAGTCAAGAAGAGCTAGCCTTCCAAATGCGGGGCACATACTGGAAAAGGTGACCTCCATAATATGCATATTATAAATGTTTTAACCAGTCATCCAGTTTCCAAAAATCCCAGGCTATGTGGAAATGCTATTAAAAGGTCACCAGGACTGTGCACATGGTAAAACCACACCACTGGGAAGAAATTATTGCTTCCACATTATTGTTCCAATTAGTGCAACACTTTTTTTTTTTATTCAGCAGTTGTAAGATGCTTGTCCACAAGCCAAAGCTTGTAATTCTGTCCTAACCCTACAATGCTACCTAAATCTGCCTCCTGGTTTCCCCTGGTTCCTTCTTACCTTAACATTTCCAGCTTTCCTGGCACTCAAAAGCTGCATTCTCTTGATCTCTTCTATCATCCGCCGGTCTTCCTCGTTTAGATCAGCCTCGGCGTCTGCAGGTTGAAGAGTCAGCTTCAGTTTCACCCAGGCTGCCAGAGAGATCACAGAAAATGAGAGTAGAAGTTGCTAATGTGTTGGCAGGTGGTCCACGTTCTATTAAGGTAACTGCTATGGACACACAAACCAAGAACGGTTATTAAACAGGGAGTTTGAAAGACAGCAATAGTAACGTATGTTCTGCTAAAATTTTGCAGGATTGATTTCTGATTAGACTGATATTTTCACTGATTCTTGGGGAAATACTTCGACTTCTTTTACATTTAAACAATAGCAATTGTGCTTCATGGAACTCCTGCGGTTCAATTACTTACCATGTGCTTTTTCTTCTTCCTCCTCAGCACTCTGAAGTATCTGGGCTGCATGCATTACAGGGCGTTCGTCTTCCAGAAGCGTTTTGACACGAGCAGCCAGCGAGTCCAAGCTACTGCCGTTCTCACTCTCTTGGGATGCAAGATCCCCTTTGCTACAGGCTACACGGGCTCCAGCTGAGACTTGTTTCTGACTATGTTCATTGTGCTTCTCCCCCTCCGCCCACTGTGTTGTGTGTAAAACGGGACGTTCACACCGCAGAAGATTCTTCACTTTAATACCCAGCGAGTCCACACTGCTGCTGTTTCCACTTCCATGACTGCCACCCATTTCTTTCCTGGTTTTCTGCAAGACTTGCTGACCTTCCTCCCAAATATTAGAGGCGCTGTCTAAGGACCCTGCGCTAGACGCAGCTGCTAATTCTTTGAGATCTTTGGGGGTAAACAACTTGCTGTCTACAAAGACGGGCAAGCTTTTATTTACTGTGGCACTATTGCAGCCTTCAGGCTCTGATCGCCTAACAGGCTTCACGGTCCTATGTTCTTCAACCGTTACTTGGGAGGGTGGCATAGACTCTTCTGGCAGAATTTGATCATTGCTGAGGACATCAGCAGCTGGCTGACCATCACATTTTAAGCTACCAGTGAAGCTAGCTGTTTTGGGGAGCACAGTGTAACTGTGAACACTTTGCCTAGCCAGCGTCTCATCCCATGACCACATTCTCTGAATTCCTGGGCTGCTCCCCTTGAACAATCCAGAATCTCCAGAGCCATCCATCTTTTTCATTTGCTTTAATGAACTGTCCAGGTCTGTGGAGGAGATGGATGAGGCGGATTTAAAGTTTCGGCTTGGGCTCCTAGTTTCTGCCTCTGCCAGAATTTTCTGGATCTCTTTTAATGTTTCAGATCCTATAAAGAAACAATCTTTTTCTCCTCCAAGAAGGACAGCTGATGAACTGATTTTTTGACTTATGCTTTCTTCATCTTTTCCATGAGCCAAAGAGCTAGGCGAGAGTTGGTCTTGACTTACACCAAGTTCCTTTGAATCAAATCTTTCCATCAGTCTCTGTACACATTTTAGAGATCTCCCCTCACCAGAATGGATGTTGGATGGCCATTCTGGGGTTACGTGACTCTGCTCTGCTGTCTTAGGAGGAGCGGAAGACTCAAAAGTGCCTTCTCTTGGCTCTGGAGTTGGAGTGCGTAGTTCCAACTGAGGGCAGACCATGCTGCCCTGATTGAAGCAGTCTCTGGAAGGCTGATGGGAGAACTCTGTAGGCAGTGGATGATCAGTACCAGGATCTGACCCAGCTGGGGCATGCACACTATGAATGGAAGAGTCAAAGCTTGACTGTATAGCATCTATCACAGAGGCCGAGTCTCCTAGAAGGAAAAGAAGAATGGTCAGAACTCCAAGTATCCCTTGCCAATGTTCAATAATCATAAGTCCTTGTCACGAACTGAAATAACATGGTTCCAGTTACAGATAGGTAGCCGTGTTGGTCTGCCATAGTCAAAATAAAAAAATCCTTCCAGTAGCACCTTTAAGACCAACTAAGTTAGTTCTTGGTATGAGCTTTCGTGTGCAAGCACACTTCTTCAGATACACACTTCAGATACACACTGTGTATCTGAAGAAGTGTGCTTGCACACGAAAGCTCATACCAAGAACTAACTTAGTTGGTCTTAAAGGTGCTACTGGAAGGATTTTTTTATTTTGAAATAACATGGTGTAGGTAATTATACCGGAAAAGTAAATTATTTGGAGCATAATAATCACCAGAGTCGAGGGACGTGGGTGGCGCTGTGGGTTAAACCACTGAGCCTCTTGGGCTTGCCGATCAGAAGGTCGGCGGTTCAAATCCCCACAATGGGGTGAGCTCCCGTTGCTCGGTCCCTGCTCCTGCCAACCCAGCAGTTCAAAAGCATGTCAAAGTGCAAGTAGATAAATAGGTATCGCTCCAGCGGGAAGGGAAACGGCGTTTCTGTGCGCTGCTCTAGTTCGTCAGAGGCGGCTTAGTCATGCTGGCCACATGATCTGGAAGCTGTACGCCGGCTCCCTCGGCCAATAAAGCGAGATGAGCGCCGCAACCCCAGAGTCATCCGCGACTGGTCAGGGGTCCCTTTACCTTTACCTTTTACCACCAGAGTCAGGTTCACCAACATACCCCATTTAAAAGCTTCCCAGTTGCTTATTGGTCTGTTTCCATATGGCATGGGAAGGAAGATAGTGCTAAAAAATGACCGTCTGATGACCCAGGGTTAAAAGATAACTGAAAGTACAGGCAGTGTTTATCAGTGTTTATCTCAAAGACAGGTAAAGAGCTGCTCGAAATTTTATGTAAGAAAACTGGGGGATTGCTGCCAAATTCGGGAAACCCTAATGAACAAGGGACTCTTGTCAGATCACCTTTCAGAAATAGGAAGTCAAAAAGGTAGCTTCACTGCAAATAAAGTGTGAACACCTGAAAAGAAGATTCACATCAAAGTCTTTACCAGTGTCATGAGCAGCAGCAGAAACCCATAGGACCCACAGAGTAACATGGACAGGGCTTTTAGTGTGGTTGACCCTGTTCTGTGGAGCAGCATTCCTGCCAAGATAGGACAGGCACCCACTGTCTGCAGTTTCCAGAAACTGAGAGTCCATTCTGACGGACTTTCCCAGTTGGGCAAGTGGATCTTTGCCACCAGTGTTTATTTGTTAGGGTGTTCACTTCAAATGTTTAGGTTGTTTTTGTGCTTTCAAGCTGCCTTGAGAGGGGGGTTTAGGAGGTGGCTCCATCTAGCTGAGATTTCCAGTGGCCAGTCAGGAGCTGCTGGGAAGTCCACAAACACGGCATGAGGGTAACTGCCTTCCCCAACAACTACCGTTAGTGATGATGGCTATTAGCTGCTGACAGACCCACCTATCTTCCACAAATGAAGCCGATTCATTTCCCGCCCTTACCTTCCGATAACTGCAGGCGTCGCGCTAACAAATCATTGGACGTCTTCAGTGTTCTCAGCTCAGTGGGAGAGAATTCTATTTCTCTGACTGGTCCTCGGGGCATAAATGGAGTCAGTATGGACGAAGGTGACTGATCGATGCCCAGGTTATGGAGGTAGACCTGATGCAAGAAGTGAACACGGTTAATCTGGGGCAGCAGTCAAGGAAGGACTGCCATGTACAAATAAAAATTTTGCCAACCACCACCATCCCACATAAACAGCACAAAACCTGAAAGGCAGAAATAATTCCACATGCAACTCTCGACAACACACAGCGTGGGAATCTGTTCATTCGGCTTCTGTTCATTCAATCACCAACACTACAAAACTTCTGTTTCAGGGTGGGGAACTGGTGACCCTACAGACACAGTTGGATTTCAACTCGCATCAGCCCCAGCCAGCATGGTAAATGGCAAGGGGTGATGGGAACTGTAGTCCAGTAGTAGTAATTTTATTATTTATACCCCGCCCATCTGACTGGGTTTCTCCAACCACTCTGGGCAGCTCAGTAGGATCTAGTTTCCCAGAGTTTGGCCACACCTGTACCTTCATTGGAGAGGAAGGTACTATAGAACTCTGAGAAACCTACTTTCATGCTCACAACTGGATTTAACCGGATTCTGATATGGTGCAAGCACACATGCGCGCGCGCACACACACACACACACACACACACACACACCTCCACATTCCTTTAAAAGCCCAAATAAGCAACCACTCACAGCCCCTTTTTTCCAGCAAAATTAAAAGCCCTTCCACAGCAGGCACACCATGTTTCTTCCTTGCCAGAAAGACATTAATTACCTGATACCTAAACTATATTTGGAAATGAAGGCGAAATCACGGAAAGGAAAATCTGTCACATCTGTGTATATTAAATGCATGATTTATTCTGATAAATCGGTCGTGGCACTGATTTACAAGACAAATTCCCTCAAAGACTGCAGGCAAGGTGGCTGAATCTCAGATGCCAACCACAGGGATCCAACGAACATTTTTGTAAATAAACCCTCAACCTTTAGGTATTTCTCACACCTCTTAATGAAAAGGTGCCAGGCCACCTTTTCCAGGCCAATAGGTGTCAAAAAGGCAAGAGACTTCCTTGTCTAGGCACTGGTATGCAGGGATTATTACTCTTTTGCACAGCACGACTTCCAGTGAAATGGGCATTACATTTGAAGGGAGCCTTAGCTCAGTTTCATCAGCAACAGGGACTCATCTGCTCTTCCCTGCCCTGAAGTAGCAACAGGCTGGGGGAAACAACAGCCACAAAATGTGCAAAACTAGGGGGTTAGGGGGAGTTATGAACATGTATTCTTCCAGTCCCCCCCCCCCCAAAGCAGGCCAGGGCATAGATGCACAAAATTACATTTCCCCTTAGAAAGGGTCTGCATATGCCAATTGCCACGTTTAGAGGTGTGGAATTATTTCTGAGCTGGTAAGGCCAATGTGTATGTTGTTGCACTATATTTGCAAACACTGACAGGACAGGGTGGTATGCAGGCATGAGTTCTGGGAGTCAGGCTGAAAAGAAGCAAGCCACTTGTTTCCTTTCTGCATGGGTCTGAAAGGGAAGGAGGGAATAGCCTTGCTTTCTCTGAGACTAACTCTACTCACCCTGGGGCCTTTGAACTGCAGTGGGAGCAGGGTTGCCCCTTTCTAAGCCAGAGGATAATAATAATAATAATAATAATAATAATAATAATAATAATAATTTATTATTTGTACCCCGCCCATCTGGCTGGGTTTCCCCAGCCACTCTGGGCGGCTTCCAACAAAGATTAAAAATACATTAAAATGTCACACATTAAAAACTTCCCTGAACAGGGCTGCCTTCAGATGTCTTCTAAATGTCAGGTAGTTGTTTATCTCTTTGACATCTGAGAGTTGATGCAGCCCATCTGCTCTAATACACCAGGTTTTGGATCAAGTGAAGGAGCTATAGGTATCCCCATCCTAAGTGTACTTTCTACTGCAAGCAGCGCAGTGTAAACAGATCACATTTCCACAAACAGGCAGGTGCACGCTCATGTCTGTGGGTCCTGCTCCAGCAAGTGATGAGAACATGGAAAACTGCTTTCTCACTCGGATTCCCCTAGTTAGACCTGGCAAGAAGATTGGTGGGGAGGGAATATAAAAAGAGGAAACCTTTCCTCATCTTTGTCCTGCCCCTCTTGCGCCATTTGGGGTGGGTGGGGGGTCTACATTCTTGAAAGACCAAATTGGTACAGCAGGAAAATCTGGCACAAAAAAAAAAAAAAAAAAGGTAACAGGGAGAGAAAACTGCTTATTCCTAAAGTCTCACAAATTCATAAATGAGCATGTATTTATTCCAGGAACCCACAAGGGCAAATATTAACAGGCAGCCACCATCAAAGTAATTCTTTTATTACCAAAGACCAATTTTCAGGCGCTGCTGTTAAAAAGGCAGGTGGGCATTCATTCCATGTCAGCAGTTTGCATGCTTTCGTGCTAGAGATAACTTGAAAAGAATAGAATATTTATAGGGTCTGAAATGTGCTTTGCCAGGAGTTTGTTGTACCAGCTTCTTCTGTTGTTAGAGACATGTGGGTGTGAATAATTTTCTCCCTTAGACTCCACTAAAAGCTGGGCTTGTGTCACAGAGTAGATTTCTGGCATGGAGTATCTCAGTATGTCTGCCCAGAAGGAAGAGACTGGAAGATCACAAACAGCTCTTCAATGCAATAGTCAGAAAACATTAAGCTCCTCACCACTTAGCCATCCTGTCTTGTTCTTCTCATTGCAAAGACACTGATTCACTTCTTCTGTCAGGCCAACAACCTCAGCATATGCCCTACACAATCCATCTTACAAGGAATGGCTTGTGCATTCTTGTTACACAACAGTCCTCACCGAAAGACCGTAAGGCCTCAGTTTTATGTACGTGATAATTTGTCCAAAGCTGCCTTCCTCCCATCCACCCTCGATAAAAATTGGGCAATTTACTATGCCACAAAGGAAGACCATTTTTCAGGCATTTTGTTTGGAATGCTTCAAAATGTGACACATTGAGAAGAACAAGGGCAGGGGGAAGGATTAGCAGATCTTACTAGTAGGCAGATATGGGGGGAACTCAGGAAACAGCTAATGAAGTTATTTTCTTTGAAAAAGGAACTAATTACTTAATTTTTTACCACTCCAAAGCATATTTTTTCTGTTTCCCATGACAATGCTGAGGTCTATATATTTTTTTTTTTACTTTTTTGTCCTTTTCTTTCACCACAATGGTGGTTTCTAATTTACAGTTTTATTTTTCCTATTTTCAAAGTGACAAAATATATAAAATATATATCCTTAGGCACCATAAGGCACTGGGCACATCCAAAAATGTCTGGGATAGAAGATTCTCTCTGACATGCTCAATTTTGTACATGCAGGATGATTCCTATTTGAAGGGTATTTCCACTCTGAACCTCCTATCTGCCACGGTAGAGTCCAGTTTCAGTCCCTTCTACAGATTTAACTAAGTACAGTGGTACCTCGGGTTACATACGCTTCAGGTTACATACGCTTCAGATTACAGACTCCGCTAACCCAGAAATATTACCTCGGGTTAAGAACTTTGCTTCAGGATGAGAACAGAAATCATGCTCCAGCGGCGCGGCGGCAGCGGGAGGCCCCATTAGCTAATGTATTGCTTCAGGTTAAGAACAGTTTCAGGTTAAGAACAGACCTCCAGAACGAATTAAATACTTAACCCAAGGTACCACTGTACTGTAGTTGCTATTCTGGTATAAATGCTACCTATGTAATTGACCTTTCTATGTTTGTATGTTCCATTACTGTTGACACTGGCTCCTTGGTTTCAGTGCTAATGCCAATACTAGAAAGATCCAATTACCCACCCGCTCCTTGGTTCAAGACTCCTGTCCCTTCCGTACATGTGGAGATAAGGACATCTATTTCGATGGAAGGAGAAGTATTTGGCAAAAAGTACCATGCATGCCTGTCTCCAACGGTTAACAGAGTAGAAAGACCCTCAAGGAATTCATGCGTATGCACTATAGGTATACCATAAGATAAGATGGCTGTGGAGCAAATGTACCAACTGTAACTGCAAACAAGGACGTTTTAAAATATTGTGGCAAAATTAACTTACAGGTATTCTTTCTTCGATGTTTATCTCCCTGTCATATGGAGTTTTGAATACTTCTTCCAAACTGCCATGCAACTTTCCAGAAACAACTGAAGATCGCATTGAAGAGCGTCTTGAAGACTGTCTTGAAGAAAGTCTCAAGTCAGCGCAGCTGCCTGTCCCAGGACTAGTTCTTTGATTCAAGCTATCTGGTGAAACATCACTAAAATGGCCCAAACTGATCTGGTTGGTACAAGGAAGAAAACCCGGCAATTCTCTGGTATTATCTTGAGAGCCATCTGTCTTTTCTTGGCTACCACTAAGAAAGCTGGCATCTTCTCTGAGGAGTTCAGCAACTCTTTCACTGGAAATAAAATTATCTGGATTTCCTCCAGTGGCACTTTCACCGATTTCGTCATCGCTGGAGACAGTGGAGACTAGAACAGCTGTATAATGTTGGGAATGTGCATCCTCAATGTTAGCATCACTCTGCTTGACTCCAGACGCTCCTGAAACTCTTCCCTTATCTTCTACTGGATGAAGATCTTCACTGTGGGACGTTTCATGACCCACTTCAGCCCTTGGCATCTCTCTGCTGATTGCAACCACAGAGTTTTCAGACTGAGACCTGGTAAGTGGCAGCACCTGTGGTGGGTTTTTATCATAAACATGCAGGTTGGTCATGGAGTTTGGCCCATAAAAGGATGCTGCCAGCCCTGCCTTAAGATCAGCCTGGCTCTGCTGCTTTAGCAAAATGTGGTTCAAGGAATCTGCTATTGCACTGTAGGCCTTCTGCCTAGGAGAAACGCCACTTGAGCCATGTAGAGCCAAGGCATCAGACATCCTCTCAGCTGAATGACTCATGTTCCATGCCCCAACCTTCTCCATGAAGTTGAGAGAAGGTAGAGACTGAATCCTACCTTTAAGAGGATATAGAACCTGGAGACTGCCACTGTTTTCATCTTTTGATGCTTGGCCACTTTGCAGGGCAAGCGGCTCTCCCGCAGAGGGTATGCAAGTATCATCCAGAGAAGGTATGCGAGGCTCTTCCACGGAAGGAAGGAATGTATTGGAACAAGAGTTATTTGAGAACTCCTCGTGTAAGCAAGGGAGAGAGGACTGAAGAACAGCTTTGACCGGGTATGTCATAGCAGGAACTTCCCGAGTCAAACTTCTAGTTGTAAAAATTCCTGGAGTAGAATGATGAACGGGATGTGCCAGATGTAAAATGAATGATCCCTCGTTAAAGGAAGGTGAAATTCCGACATCTTTATGTTCCCTCTCTATACTGAAGTCTGAATGCATTAATTCACTTTTGTCCCCCATCTGGATTTCTCCCATGTTACGGATATTGCCATGCTCTGCAGCTACAAAGACTGGCTGGTGGGGTGCAGGGACATGAAGTTTAGCGTCCGCAAAAGCCGCAACAAGCTTCTTTTGCTCCTCAAATGCAGCTTCAGAAACATGCTGCAACTCCTGCTTGCTCAGAAAAGGGTTTGAAGATATCCCAGGGATGATGCAAGAATCACCCAAACCCATCCTTTGCCCCCTGAAGGACACATTTGAAATGTCTGAAGATAATTGTTCTGAATTACCGGTATTTCTAAAGGGCTTTCCCTCCGAATAAGAGAGTGCGTTCAACGAATCACACTCAGGAACAGTTCTTCTTTCTTGCCCAGGTGGTTCTGCAAAGGTTTCCAACTCCCTTTCCCCAAGAACTACATTTTCCATTAGCGGGCTCATTTCGTTTTCAACTGGATCCTTTCCCAAAACACTTTTGCCAGACGAACTCTCGGAAGATAAGAAGCCAGAATGCTTGGATAGCCCCACCTCTTTCTCCAGAATTTCAAGGAGGACAGGTGCTGGCACACGGCTGTCCAAAAGGAACAGATCCTGTCCCCAAGACTCATTCGGAGGAAGAGACGTTGCCGACTGAGGATTTAGCTGCTTCTGTGAACCTGGGATTTCCAAATTCTCATCGCTGGAACCCAAGGTTTCAGTCCTTGCATCAAGGTGTTGTGTATGCTGCTCACTATGAGGAGCCTGTTCCCTGGGAGTGGGCCCAGAAAATGAAAGGGGATGCTGGGATAGACAACTGCCAAGGCTGGTATTGCTAGGTGCCATGCTGCTGAAAGCCAAGGGATGCTGAGACAGTTTAAAGTAATCGGAGAGAAGAGAAGAGTCTGAGCTGACATCTGTGGCTGCCAGCCGCACAGCTTCACTCATCCGCAAATGGCTTGAAGACTCTTCGGAAGCAACATTAGAAGCATCTGGAGTCCCTCTGAAAGAGAATTGGGGGTGGGGAGCCAGAATTACAATCCTGCATTGTGGTCTAGCAGAACCCAGAGAGAAAAGATTTCCAGGTCCAACACAGCTCAATATTCCCCTTCAAAAAGGTGCTTTAATAAGTCACTGTCTCTGACAACATAAAAAGGTAAAGGGACCCCTGACCATTAGGTCCAGTCATGGCCGACTGGGGTTGCGACGCTCATCTCGCTTTATTGGCCGAGGGAGCCGGCGTACAGCTTCCGGGTCATATGGCCAGCATGACTAAGCCGCTTCTGGCAGACCAGAGCAGCGCACGGAAACGCCATTTACCTTCCCGCCGGAGCGGTACCTATTTATCTACTTGCACTTTGATGTGCTTTCGAACTGCTAGGTTGGCAGGAGCTGGGACAGAGCAACGGGAGCTCACCCCGTCACGGGGATTCGAACTGCCAAACTTCTGATCGGCAAGCCCAAGAGGCTCAGTGGTTTAGACCACAGCGCCACCCCTCTGACAACATACAGGCATGATTTTGTTCTGGCCTTCTAATGATGAGCTTCTGGCCTTCTAATGGTTTTTGGGGGGTGAAGGTGGACCCCTTTGGCTGAAGCAGCACTAGAATGAAAAATCCAGTGGTGCTGCAGCGGTTAAAGCACTGGACTAGGAACTGGGAGAGCCGGGTTCAAATCCCCACTCAGCCATGAAGCTCACTGGGTTGACCTTAGGCCAGACAGCCTCTCTGCCTAATCTACTTCATCGGGTTGTTGGGAGGATAAAATGGGGAGAAGAATGCACTCCATCTTGTGCTCAGTGCATTAAACAACACAGCTAACAGAGTACAAGAGAACAGTAGGTTTACCCCACCTCAAAGGAGCAAAATCTGTTCCAGTTTGCTGAAAGAGGGTCTCGTTGAAGAATGTTCGGCCTTGCGTTGAGTATGTTGTCATCAGTGGGAGGTTGGGAGAGAGGTGACTGTCCTCAGCTTCTGTCAACATTACAAACACCATGGTTATGTGGCAAGACTGAAAAGTCATGGCTTGCTAATCAAAGCCTTACTAATGCAAGTGCCCTGCCAACTGGCAAGAGCTTAAAAAACCAAATATGGTTGAAAATGTGTAATACAGCAACTTTAAATGGCTAAAGATGAATCAGACTGAAAAACACAGATTTCACATATGGTATAGTTGTTTCTAACATAAAAAAAACTTTAAAATAAATTTTATGGTACAGCTTTAGGGGAATGTGTGACATGCCTCCTCTTAGAAAAAAGCCTCAAATGTCTGAGAGAAACATTTACGTGTATGTAACTCAATGAACTTTGCATCCCCTTTTGAGCATACACCAATTGGAGACCTGATAATCAACGTTAACATCTATAACCTGAAATCCTGCCCATATTTCAATGAAGCTCGTGCACATATGCCCAATCTAATTTTGGTGGTTCCTAATAGCTGCTCTGCTCTTCGGAGGAAGGCAACAAGCTTACTTAAAGAAATTCATTTTTGCCATTAACTCAGCAAGAAGGATTATTTTAAACAGTACAAAAAGAGTTTTAAATCTTTTAATGGAAAAAAAAACCCCAAGCTTCACCAAGTAGGATGATCTAATGCATAATGGGTCAAATGAAATGCAAATTAGAAATCAATGACTTTTTTTAGTCACATACTGTCTTAATACATGGATTTCTTATCTGTTACTTTTAAGTAAGCAAGAAAATGCTTCAATCATAAAAAATGTTGATGTAGAAGCCCCCCCCCCCCATCTATCCACAGTCTGTAGAATAATTTGATCACAGAGTTGCTAGGCATCCATCTGTCTCAGGAGACAATGGAAGTGTGCTTTTGGGGGTGAAGTCAAACTGTTGAAAGGTTGCATTGCCTGCTATGTCCGTAGAGAACGATACAGGAGAGACATGTTTTGTTGCAGCTGGAGCAGACGAAGGCAGACTTCGTGTTGTGTTTGAAGAAATCTTTGTGACACAGAGTTGGTCTGCCAATGGGCTCGGTGCCTGAAGCCAGATCTCCATAGAGCATGTCCTTGGGGATCATAGAATATGTTTGATTTTGGAGAACACAAAGCCTACGGCAGTGGTCAGCCTGGGCC
Organism: Podarcis pityusensis; assembly: GCF_964106645.2. Lineage (NCBI taxonomy): Eukaryota > Metazoa > Chordata > Lepidosauria > Squamata > Lacertidae > Podarcis > Podarcis pityusensis. The sequence continues at coordinate 73,852,001 of NC_138034.1, forward strand.
AGTTCACTGCCCCTCTGTGGGCCGGATCACGCGTGCACCTGTGATTTCCAGCGTCTGCACAGATGCAATTTTCAGCGCAGGGGCCAGTAAAATGACCCCCATGGGCTGCTTGTGGCCCATGGGCCTTAGGTTATCGACCCCTGGCCTACGGCAAAGCTGGGGCACTTCGTAAGAAGCAAAAAAGATACAACACAAGTGCAGTGTCTCACCTTCCAGCTTTTGGAAAAAGGTTTTGTTTTGTTTTGTTTTGTTTTGTCTGTCTGTCTGTTTTAACAACCTACACCAGGGGTCAGCAAACGTTTTCAGCAGGGGGCTGGTCCACTGTCCCTCAGACGTTGGGGGGGGCAGACTATATGGGGGGGGGGGAATGAACAAATTCCTATGCCCCACAAATTACCCAGAGATGCATTTTAAATAAAAGCACACATTCTACTCATGTAAAAACACCAGGCAGGCCCCACAAATAACCCAGAGATGCATTTTAAAGAAAAGCACACATTCTACTCGTGTAAAAACACCAGGCAGGCCCCACAAATAACCCAGAGATGCATTTTAAATAAAAGGACACATTCTACTCATGTAAAAACATGCCCAGATCATCCGCGGGCCGGATTTAGAAGGCCATTGGGCCGCATGCAGTCCCTGGGCCTTAGGTTGCCTACCCATGACCTACACCTTGATCCAAATCTCATAGATCTATCCAGGGCCAGAAAAAAAATGCTTTGGAGGCTAGATCTGCTATTTACCTTTCAAACACAGAATTCACCAACTTAAGCTCTTCTGTTTTCATGTTTATAAAAGAAATGTTTATGTATCAAGAAAGGCTAAAGAAACCAAGCCACATGGAAGTGCCTGGGAACCTCAGAAGCCACGACTGGGGTGAGAATGGGAGATGAGAGGCAGTGTTGGTGATGGGGCTCCAATGCTTTGGGAAGGTATCGTCCCTCACCCTTGGGGAATAGTTCCTGCAACTTATGCCCATTTCAGTCTCCCTGCTTGCACCACCTCTTCCTGACCGCCGGTCAAGCCTGCCAAAATATTTAAAAGAGCTTTGAAAACGTATTGCACAGAAGCAGGTTTGTGCGGGTTTCTTTCGTTTTCAGGATGCATCCTGTTACAAAATGGAGGATTTCTTGGCCCGATACAGAATTTGAATATTCAACCCAAGGTAGATAGGCTATAACCAAAATGCCAGAAATAGCAATGCCTTGAATATGCCACTGTTTCCAAGAGCTTGCAACAAGCTAATATAACCTTGTATTATGTTGTGAGTTTCCCAGCAACCAGGTTGCAAGTAAGAAAAAGCGTCAAAAACAAAAGGTCCATTTTCTGCCTCTCCATCCTTCTCTTTCCCCTTCTGTACTATACTGTTAAAAGGAACAAAATGTGCCTTATACAACTCAGTACTCTCTATTCATCCAGCAAAATATTAATACCCTCAATGCATTTTATACAAAATGAGTCATTAAAAATAAGGGACAAAGGTTACTGTTGAATATAAAGTTTCACACAGTTGTTCAATGTTGCAGGTGCTTTACAACTTTCCTGTTTAAATGCTACAGAAAACACAACAGAGAATCTTGAGAAGTCTTAAAGCTTAATGCACTTAGTGTGCAAGAAGTTTTTCAGGCCCTGACTAAGCAGAGCACATTCTCACGGAGCTATGAAAAGGGCAAATTCTGCACCACAGGTTATCAGAAAAGGGAACAAAAATAAAAACCCCAGTATAGTATCATAATGCCCTTATGCAAATATCTATGACATGGTCTGTGTACAATTCAGGTCACAATACCTCAAAAAGGGTATTTATACAGAGGTAGAAAAGATGCAGAAAATGTCAACCAAAATGATCATAACGCTTAAGCACCTTTCACTGCGAGGAAAGACTGTAACATTCAAGGCTTTTTAGTTTTAGGAAAATGGCAGCTAAGGGAGGACAAGCAAAACTTGCAGCAATAACTAAAAGGATATGCTTCATCGCTGAATGTTACAAATCTTATCACAGACCGTCTCATTTCTTAGGCCAAAATACACTTCCATATTTTCAAATGAGTTAACTGATGCCAAGCACAAAGTGTGAGGGGGCTTGGAAGACCCACTCAAGAGGACAACCTAGCAGTCACACATATGTCCAGCAAAGAAATTCCTCCTTCCCCCAAATATCAAACTCCCAAGTAAAGGATGCTTGAAACACAGCCATGTTTCACTATCTCACATTTCAAAACAAGGTCAGTGAATCAAACCAGAGATGGGCAACTTCTTCAGCATCTCAGACAGCACTGGAAATCTCATGAGCTGGAATACGGCAGCTGATTTCACATTAGGCTGCTTTTTGCATAAAGCTCATGCAAAGATGGCTGGCTGCCAGTTGTAGCTGGAAGGCACTGTGTATTTCCTCCCTTAACACAGGGGTAGACAACCAGTAGTGGATGTTGCGAGACCCAATACCTCAAAATTGCAAATTCAACCTTTCAGATGTCACAGAGTTTGAACACATGCTTTTTAATGCATTCTCTTCTCTGTAAGTCTTGAAGATAGTGGGCCTCAAACTGTGTTACTTGCCCAACACTTGGCTCCCAGTACGTTTCCGAGCACAATTCAAAGTGTTGGTGCTGACCTTTAAAGCCCTAAATGGCCTCGGTCCAGTATATCTGAAGGAGCGTCTCCACCCCCATCATTCTACCCAGACACTGAGGTCCAGCGCAGAGGGCTTTCTGGTGGTTCCATCACTGCAAGAAGCCAAGTTACAGGGAACCAGGCAGAGGGCCTTCTCGGTGGTGGCACCTGCCCTGTGGAACGCCCTCCCACCAGATGTCAAAGAGAACAACAACTACCAGACTTTTAGAAGACATCTGAAGGCAGTCCTGTTTAGGGAAGCTTTTAATGTTTGATGCATTACTGTATTTTACTGTTTTGTTGGAAGCCACCCAGAGTGGCTGGGGAAGCCCAGCCAGATGGGCAGGGTATAAATAAACTACTACTACCACTACTACTACTACTACTACTATTATTATTATTATTATTATTATTATTATTATTCCAACCTATCCTGAAGTGAGGTCCAAGGTTTTTGTACACCATTATTCATTGTTATGCCTGCCTGGTTTAAAAGTTACCAAGGATTTCGGCAGGATGGCTCCAAAGAGCCCTTGCTTTGGAGCAGGGTGAAGGATGGGAAGAGGAACACATAATCATTGCCTTTTCAGCCACCCCAAATCAGATACAAGCCTTTCTAATCCATGTACAATACCTAGCAATATTAGTCATCTCAGAAACAAAATCCATCAGCTATTCCATTACACAATCTAAATCAGGTTATTCACAAGTTACACTGAAAACCTATTAAATTTTATGTTGGCTGGAAAAATTAATGGAGCTTTGCTTTTCTCTAGGGAACTGCAAAATCATCATCTCAACTCTTGCTGCTTGTGATGGTTTTGGGGAAACGTTAACAGTAGTGTTCTGTGGGGAGACCTGTTAGGTCCCAGAGCAGCAAATGATACCAGCCACACCATCTTTGGGTGTCTGGTGCAAAAGAAGAGCAATTCTTCTTCCCACTGTCAATTCTGAAGGTCGCCTCCCTCATTCATAGCTAAATTTACCCAGCAAGCAAACCTGATCCTGCATCATCTTACATCCTGATGCTGACAAATGTGAAAGTCAGAAATCAGAATGTTGTCTGCTGAGCATTTAGAGATGGAGGCAAAACCTGAGCAGAGCCCTTCTTTGTTTTCAATTTGCTATATTAATTAATGCATTGCCAATAGAAAATACTTTTTCAAAAAGACTGTAAATGATGCCTCAATTATGATGTCATAATGAATACTTTTAGGAAAAAGAGAAGGGGGAAAAACATTCCAGTATTTCCATATGCAATACAGCAAGGCACTCCCCTCCAACCTTTTGACACGTGATTCAACTGTTTTATTTAGTGTACACACTCACTACTACAAGTATAGTCCAATGAATGGATAGTGGATAACATTGTCTTGGGAGTGAGGAAATGAGCTGGAAATGAACTGAATCTTTTTTGGGTGGGTGGGTGGAGAGGCTTTCAGAGCAAAAGCGTCCCTTTCACTCATCAGTAGTTGCCTGCTACCTAGTTTGCTAAATATGCAGAATCACCATCACTCCAGTCATCTGATTTGGCATTTGCCTACTCCTCTTGAGTGAGTAACACTGCTCATAGACTACACCACTAGTTTTTCCACTTCCACTTACACCATGGGCCTCTCTGTGCTCTCCGCACCCCACTCTCAATCCTGCCACTTCCATTCCTCCATTACGGCAGCCGCTACCCTCAGGGTGCAACCTTTAGAGCTGTGCATCCAATTTCCCCCTCTCTTATGTTTTAAATGGCCAAGACCCTTTTAAAGCCAGGACTGAAGGGAAAATATATGTGCAGCAAAGGAAAGGGAAAGGCAAAGAAAAGAAGAAAGATTCTTACGGTGACTCACACCCAGCAAGCCATAAAGGCTCAGGGACAATGAGATCAAGGAACCTGGGGAAAGAATAATCCCCAGGAAAGCATCGCCCTTACCAACCAATCTACCCCACTCCAATTTCACTGCAGATCAGATTCACAGGTTTTGACAGGAGATCAAACTGCAAATGCATTAAAGAAAAGGAGTCATTAAGAGGAATTATATAAAGCTGTGGAAACTGATGCCTCACACAACAACAAATAGGTTCCCTGGCTGAGGTAGCTGCATTGAATAAGAGAAACAGTTTGATATACGTGAAGTGGGTGGGGGAAAGGAGTACTCATCCTTTTTACACGGGAAGTCTCAAGGTGCTAGATAATGCAAACACAGACAAAGCCCATCTTAAGCCGCTCCAACCTAAGCATCTTTATGCGATTCCCAGCTGCATAGTTTCTCTACGCACCAGTTTCTCTTGCCAGCTTAAACAATACGAGCCCATATATGCTGCCTTGAGCTATTTGGGATATTAACAAAATAAACTATTGATGCACATATAGTCAGTCACTCTGCTACGCGCATGTTTAGATGCCAGCAATGCTAGTCGCTAGAGGAGACAGAGGAAGATCAGGTAGAGACTCCAGGGAAGAACTAACAAATAATCACAGTTCTTCAAGCACAGCAAGAGAATTATGCCCCATGTTCCAGTTCAAATCAACTGAAATGCTTAACTACCCATTATCAGATTCCGACTCTGTGAGCAATATTCACCGAACCATCCAGCAGTCACAATTGGAAATTCAAGCCTGCCAATGACTAAATGCTGAAGCTAAACTGGGAGCAGGAGCTGCCACCAGCAGTCAGAATATGAAGCAGCAGGGAGAGATCAGAGTGTAGGTGGCATATCGTTCTCAATGTCTTTTTAAAATTTCTAAAATGTCTGACTGCTACAAAGAAAGTGTACTATATAATCCAAATATAACACCCTTAGTCATATTATAATCATATTTTGCATATGTGTTCATTTTTAGCATTTACATTTCTAAAGGGCTGTTATGTCTATTTTAATTCTGCCGGTACCCACCCTGGCTGAGCTGAGGCATGGTGTTACATAAGGAACAGGGCCCCGATCCATAGCAGTATATGCCATCTTCCCTATACGCTCAGCGGCTTCGTAGCTCCTTTCTGACGAGGGGCCCTCCAGACAAGCATCCCCTAAAGTATAAAAAGGTAAAGGACCCCTGACAGTTAAGTCCAGTCATGAAAGACTCATCTCGCTTTACTGGCCGAGGGAGCTGACGCTTGTCCGCAGACAGTCTTTCCGGGTCATGTGGACAGCATGACTAAGCCGCTACTGGCAAAACCAGAGCAGCGCAAGGAAACGCCATTTACCTTCCCGCCGGAGTGGTACCTATTTATCTACTTGCACTTTGAGGTGCTTTCGAACTGCTAGGTTGGCAGGAGCTGGGACCGAGCAACGGGAGCTCACCCTGTCACGGGGATTCGAACCGCCGCCCTTCCGATCGGCAAGTTCTAGGCTCTGTTGTTTAGACTACAGCGCCACCCGCGTCCCAGCCCTAAAGTATATGGGGCTGCTATTGGAAATGAGGGGAGATCAGCCACCCCACCACAATGCATTTGGAAGCTCTTTACATGCGAACACAGGCATGTCTAGATCCAATCACAAATACAGAATTTTCTCAGACCACTTGCATTCCTCTCATGGAGAGGCAGAGGTAACTGGGTGATGTCAGTTACTGCCTGGTTCTTGTAGTCTGTCTCTCACTTGCACACTTTGGAAGTCACTTGTAGAACCATAGAATAATTGTAGAGTTGGAAGGGACCCAGAGGATCATCTAGTCCAACCCACTGAGAGGAAGGAATCTCAATACATGGTCACCCGTCCAATTTGAAACCATGCCAGACCCTGCTTAGCTTTGCAAGTGCACTAGCAAAAATTTTTTTAAAAAAATTGTGTGACACTGAAGACGAGAGCAGCATCCATTGCCCAATAAAACCTAGCTAAGTAATACTGATTAAAAAGGTAAAAAGAGAGAGAGCACAAGCTCAAACTGGCACACAAACTTCATCCTCTTGATACCTCAGGGGAGGAAGAATTGTCATGAACCCCACAATCCTGATGGGTTCAAGGTGCAATTTGCTGTCAGAAGAAGAGGAGGGAAAGGACAGACAATGTTGTCAGTGGGGAGGGGCCCGAAGGAGAGGAAGGGGACTCACCTCCTTTTCCCTTAAAGGGGCTGGGAAGGGGGAGGTTGAACAACTGAAGGAAGGGGTATGAGGGGCTGAGCCCCGTTCCATCACCAAGAGCTTGGCACCACCACTGCTGCTGGAAGCAGATCCGTGCCCCCCATCTGGAGAAACATGTACCACCCAGCCCACCAGCCTAGTGGCAAGAGAATTTCTCAAGTGAGTGCACCATGTCTTACTTTTAAAAACCGGCAAAAATTGGAAAAGCAGCAGCGTCCCAACTAAAACAGACTGGTTATCTAAAATGATGGAATACTTCCATACTGACGAACTAACAGAGAGGATAAGAGGAGATATGGGGCAAAAAGTGACTAAGGAGTGGGCTATCTTTAAGGAACACATCAAAATTTATGTGGAGAAAGCAGAATTTCTGACAGATACTGAGTGAATCCAGAAAAAGATTAGAGTGAAAGGAGAGTAAAGTTAAGATAGAAGAAGAGATTAAAGAAATAATGAAATGTGTTTAAGCTAGTTGGAAAAATAAAGTAGCGTAACAAGAACGGCTGGAAGTCAAGTCACTTGGTAGGTGTCCGTATGAGGTAGGTGTGTAGGTATGTTGATATGTATAGTATAGGTAGGTACTATATAGAGTAATGTAGGTATGTTTTATGTTATGAAAATTAGGTAGTGTGTTGTGTACGTGTATTGTATAAATGTATATGCATGTGTTTTATATGTTAATAAAAAAAAAGGCAGGAGGGGGCGTGCCTATTTGTTGAGACAACATCACAAATTTTGTCCAGTCTTGGACCCCTGATATTAGTGCCTCTGGCAATCTGTACCTGTAGTCTGACCTAAATAGCTGTAAGCCTTAAATAACGCTTCCATCTTAAACACAGGTAAGCCCCTCTGTCGCTGCCCTTGGGACAGGAGCCAGGACAACAATCTCTAGAAATTATTTGGCCTTACCGTATGTTTCAACAGTAGAAAATGGAGGAGCACAAGAGAAAAACAGTTACTGGCAAGGGAGGATTCTGATAAATTTCAAGAGATGCCATCTAAAAGAACAGGAATAGGGGTGTAAACCATCTGACTAATATAAGCAGCAAGAATACTTATTGCAAAGTATTGGAAGACACAAGATCTACCCACTCTGGAAGAATGGCAGATGAAGGTGATAGACTATATGGAACTGGCGGAAATGACTGGCAGAATCCGAGACCAGGGAGAAGAGTCGGTGGAGGAAGATTGGAAGAAATTTAAAGACTATTTACAGAAACATTGTAAAATTAATGAATGTTAGAATGATGTTGGAATGAATCTATGTGATTTTAGCAAAAATGTAACAAAGATTTAAGAAAAATAGACTGTTAATTGGTGAAAAGAGGGAAAGTAAATTTATATTAAGATCAAGATAAATTTTCAGGATAAAAATTTTGAAGAGAGGGAAAGGATTTGCTGAAATGGATAATTGACTTAGAATACAAAAAAGGGAGGTGTGAGGAGGTCAGGGAAACAAGCAAATGAAAGATAAGTTATGGGAAGGTTTGATTTTTTTTGTTTTTAATTGTTTCTATCTTTATGTTTTTTTATTGTGATGTGTTGTTTTGTCATTGTTTAATTTGGTGTGTTTTCTTTTGCCTTTTTGTAAACTTAAAACCCTAATAAATACTATTTTAAAAAAAACACAATCTGACTAATATGGACCAGTGTCAAAAAGAGTGCCCAGAGTCCATTTTAGGAACTTGCAAATTCAGTCTAACTGGGTATGCTATATATTTAATTTCCTCCATTTGAATCCTGTTTGTCATGCACACAGAGAGCATGTGGGTGGATCCTGCCTGCTCACCTTCCTTTTCTGGAATGATCAGCTGAAATGCTAATAAGGAAGAAGTGTGGTGACAGCTGAAATGAATGGCATTATGTGCTTTGCCCAGCTGGCTCAAAGATCTGGAGGTAGATGTGTGATCTTGTCACCAAGTGAGCATTCTTGATAGAATCCAGAATGCGGCAGCTAGAGTGGCGACTGGGAGTGACAGCCAGGACCATATAACACCAGTCCTAAAGGGACTTCATTGGCTCCCAGTGCGGCGTCTCCACCCCCGTCATCTAGGCAGGACACTTGAGGTCCAGCTCCGAAGGCCTTCTGGCAGTTCCCTCCCTGTGAGAAGTGAGGTTACAGGGAACCAGGCAGAGGGCCTTTTCAGCGGTGGCACCCACCCTGTGGAATGTCCTCCTATCAGATGTCAAGGAAATAAACAACCATACAACTTTTAGAAGGCATCAGAAGGCAGCCCTGTATCAGGAAGTTTTTAAGGTTTAATGTTTTAGTATGTTCTGATATATGCTGTGAGCCGCCCAGAGTGGCTGGGGAAACCCAGCCAGATGGGCAGAGTATAAATAAAAAAAATATTTTTTATCATCACCATCATCTTCTTAAAGTCATGCCACCTGAGGTCTTGTAAAGACATTATTGGTTCTTGTCCAGGGGTAATTCTTTAAATAAAATAATTTATCCTGTTTTTACATGATAAATACCAAGGTCTACACGCTATTTCTTAGTGCAGATAATAAAACTTTCCTTACTATACTATAATGAAGATTTGTATTTTGTTTAAACCCCCCCCCCCATTTTTTCAACTGCCCAACTAAGGTAGCCTTAAGAACTTTATGCCTTTTTATAAGAAATAACAAACTAGCTGATATTGCTGGTGTTTATTACACGTGAGTGATACATTTATTGTGGTTTTTTTTAAAGAACCCAAGGGAACTGTCCTATCTCTTAACAATAGGTATATTTGTAAGCAACATTTTAATAAATGAACAGATCTGTATTTTTAAAGGTCACAAATATCTCTAACAGTACAGTCTACTACCTAAATTATATATAACGTTTCATTTTCTTACCATAGCATAGGAAGCTTACATCTGATAAGAAATTAAGTACTGTATTGCCAATATGTCAATTCCCTCACTTTTGAGGGAAAGGGTGACATTAACTGTCCACTTTTTCCCCTTGGCTTTCAAAACTTCTAGGAGTTGCTGTCATCAGTACTGTCCCTGTTAGCACCATCAAATCCACAAAAATGATAATGAAGTTTGAGATGTGACTGGAGCACAAGGCAGGGTACCTGTGGCAGTAACTAGCGAAAAGACCCTGATGTTGGGGAAGATGGAGGGCACAAGGAGAAGGGGACGACAGAGGAAGAGATGGCTGGACAGTGTTCTCGAAGCTACCAGAATGAGTTTGACCAAACTGCGGGAGGCAGTGGAAGAAAGGAGTGCCTGGCGTGCTCTGGTCCATGGAGACACGAAGAGTCGGACACGACTAAACAACAACAACCATATTTTATACCAGCAAAAAGAAATGCTTGCTACTTAAGCAGACTGGAATTTCAGCAGAGAAGCCACAGTAAAAAGCACCTGCACTCAGTCCCTTGTTGTCTTATCCAAACTGTGAACTCTCAATATAAAACAACAGAACTCGAGATGGCCAGGATCAACACCTGAAAATTCCTCTGAATCATGACTTCGCTACAAATATATATGTACATACTTTAAAAAAGGTCATTGCTTATGAAAATAATTATAAAAGAAAATATTTAAGAGTACAGTGGTACCTTGGTTTACGAACAGCTTAGTTTATGAACAACTTGGATGAAGAACGCTGCAAACCCGGAAGTAGATGTTTTGGTTTGTGAACTTTGCCTTGGAAGCAGAACATGTTTCGCTTCCTGTTGAGTGTGTTCCATTTGTAAACCGAGTCCCCCGCTGCTATGGGAAAGCACACCTTGGTTTAAGAACGCTTTGGTTTAAGAACGGACTTCCGGAATGGATTAAGCTCGTAAACCAAGGTACCACTGTACTGTATACAGAACATACCCAACAGCCCTGTGTGTGTCGCATTGGGTGCTTGCTGCGTTCTGGAGTCTTCGGTGACAGTAATTGAGCCTTCCTCCATGCTTGGGAAGTCTGTCAAGTCACGGGTCCCACTGCTCTGACTAAGCCTTCTGCCCAAGGCTGCTGGCAGGTTGCTTGTGTCTATTTCTACATGAGGCTGGTACCATGTTTTCATGTCCTGAAAGTAAAATATGGGGGGTGGGGGGAGAGAGAATAGAAAAATGAATGATTCTTCAAGGCAAGCTTTAAAGAACCTATAATTTTCTCCAACAACATTTTTTTGAGTGTATATGCATTAATATATTATTATTATTATTTACTATTTATACCCCACCCATCTGGTTGGGCTTCCCCAGCCACTCTGGGCGGCTTCCAACAAAATATTAAAATACAGTAATGCATCAAACATTAAAAGCTTTCCTAAAGAGGGCTGCCTTCAGATGTCTTCTAAAAGTCTGGTAGTTGTTGTTCTCTTTGACATCTGATGGGAGGGCGTTCCACAGGGCGGGCGCCACTACCAAGAAGGCCCTCTGCCTGGTTCCCTGTAACTTGGCTTCTCACAGTGAGGGAACCACCAGAAGGCCCTCAGAGCTGGACCTCAATGTCCTGGTAGAACGATCCGGGTAAAAGATATGATTGCTTATGCATCAAAATAGGTAAAGGTAAAGGACCCCTGACCATTAGGTCCAGTTGTGGCCAATTCTGGGGTTGCGGTGCTCATCTCGCTTTATTGGCCAAGGGAGCCGGCGTACAGCTTCCAGGTCATGTGGCCAGCATGACTAAGCTGCTTTGGCGAACCAGAGCAGCGCACGGAAACGCCGTTTACCTTCCCGCCGGAGCGGTACCTATTTATCAACTTGCACTTTGACGTGCTTTCGAACTGCTAGGTTGGCAGGAGCAGGAACCAAGCAATGGGAGCTCACTCTGTCGCAGGGATTCGAACCGCCGACCTTCTGATCGGCAAGTCCTAGGCTCTGTGGTTTAACCCACAGCGCCACCTGTGTCCCTTATGCATCAAAATACTGTATATGAAAGAAAAGATTTGAGGACTCCTTACTTCACGTGGCCCAGTTCTCTGCCTCTATCTGGAATTCTGTTAGGACCTTTGTTTTTCCCCCCAGTCCTTTTGGTTAGTTTAGAGAGCCAGTGACTCCACCCCCAGCCATGAAGAACACTGGGTGACCTTGGGGTACTCACTGTCACCCAGCCTAACTTATTCCACAGGGATATGGTGATAACATGCACTACTGTGTGAATATTCTAACTGGATGAAAAAAATATGGAAAAGATTGCAAAATTACCTGATTAGCAGTAGATCTATGTCTGATTGCTTCTCCCAAGGAGATACCACTGACATATGAAACCTGAGTCCCACTGCTGCTTTGGCTTAACAGCTCTTCTTTCGGACCTTGACGTGGTGGCGTTGTTGCAATAGGCTGAAACAAACAGATCTTTTTCATAATGATGGCTGGAGAAACTGGTATTTTGTCCTATTTTGTCCTGCAGGACCAATTAGTTTCTAAAGTTTTATGGATATTCAGCAATATTTTATATTGCTTGCTTAAGTCAGTGAGGCAAGAGTTGAATACTACGTTGGAACAATGAGTTAAACAGCAAAATCCAATTATCTGAATAGTCACAGGAGCACCCAAAACATTTCTCAGTATCCAAAACTTAGTAAAACAATACTGCATGGCTATCTGTCATGGATGCTTTAGCTGAGATTCCTGCATTGCAGGGGGTTGGACTAGATGACCCTTGGATCCCTTTCAACTCTATGATTCTATTCATCCACATATTATAAAAATATGCATTTTCCAGGCATGAAGAAACAATGGATGTTTAACAAACATATTATTGAAGAGACTGCCTTGTGAAAAGTTCCTGTTCTTCTCTGGCTTCTTAATCTCCTCATGCCTCAGAAAGGTTAGGATCAGTCCAATACATTTATCTTATACAAAATGCTTAGTAACAATATAGAAATTTACTTATGCATGCAACTACAGCTGCAAGAATGTTACTTGCCTAAAAATGGAAAGAAGTGGTAGGCCCAATGAGAGAAGAATAGATACAAAAACTTACCGGAAGAATAAGAAATCAAGATAACAAACTTTTTATAAAAGAATAAAAATGGTTTATTGAATATTTACAGAGAACTTGTAAACAGATAAAAACATTGGCAGGATCTCTTTCTCTGTCCATCTACCCAACTCAGCCCTTCCACCTGCATCCCAAAACTCATTTTCTTTCTGCCCCCCCCCCACTTGTTATCAGATGTTACAATTTCCCCTTTACCTTTGTGCCTACAAGCTGATGTAGTTTGGTAATTAAGCCAGCAAGCTGTTATTTTAAGAGTGAGGATTTTGTTGTTGTAAAAAAGGAAAAGAAAAAACGTTAATGGTCTGACATATCCTGTGCACTAGACAAGGCCCTCACTCCACCTTCCCACCTTAATTCCAGTTTATTGAAGGAATTGAATAGGATGCATACACCACTCCTGGGCAAATCAAAAGTGGTGTGTGATGAAGCACGAACAATGAAGGCAATTAGTACTGGGTAAAACGCAAAAGGTATTGATTTTAGATATGTTAAGCAGAGGTAATTATGTGGGTGTTCTGAATGATAATCAAACAAGATGAGTAAAGCAGACATTGCCTTCAAAGGGGTCCACAGAGAGCAGATGGAGACTAAAACAGAAGAAGAGTAAATCCACGAGGGAGGGGGCCACATTTCTTTGGTTTCTTCCTAGTAGGGAGAAGAACCAAATGTAATAGCTGTATTCTGAACTGAGCCTGGACATTGTGATCGTACCACACCTCTGCTTTATGAATGCACTTGGCTCCATCGTTCTGCCCAGACACTGAGGTCCAGCGTCGAGGGCCTTCTGGCGGTTCCCTCCCTGCAAGATGTGAGGTTACAGGGAACCAGGCAGAGGGCCTTCTTGGTAGTGGCACCTGCCTGTGGAACGCCCTCCTACCGGATGTCAAAGAGAAAAATAACTACCAAACTTTTAGAAGACATCTGAAGGCAGCCCTGTTTAGGGAAGCTTTTAATGTTTAATAGGTTATTGTATTTTAGTGTTTTGTTGGAAGCCGCCCAGAGTGGCTGGGGAAACCCAGCCAGATGGGCAGGGTATAAATAATAAATAATTATTATTATTATTATTATTATTCCTGTTCGGTTCTAGGCTAAATTCAAATTGCTGGTTTCAATCCTTCACACCCTTTTTTTGTTTGGGACCAGGGAACCTGAAAGATTCCTTGCCTCCGTACCTACCTGTCCATACTAAAAGACCTGTCCATACTAAAACACCTCTGGCCTGCGGGCCAACGTAGGCCTGCCATGGAAACCAAGTAAACTAGCACCTGTCTGTCTACCAGCTATTACCAGACAAGCGAGCTGTGATGGCAAAGAGTTATTTTGATACTATGGCAGCACCGCAAAAAGGAAGAGAGTTTAAGAAACGGCGACAGCAAAGGTGAAACGGAAGGGACGGAGACCATGACAGACACGTTAGGAAAGGACTGCTACCTATTTAAAAAATGGGACATCCAGTTTCTATGAAAGGATCTGCTAACTGTGATTGGAGGGGTCCTTTACAATATTTGCTTCTCATACAGCCTGCTTTGCCTCCTACTTCTTTGCATCAGCATCTCATCATATCCTTGAGCACCATATGCCAAATTGATTGATGTAAACTGGAAACCCTATAAAAGAGATCTGGCAACCAGATAGAAGGGAGATCCTTCCGAACTCCAAAACAGGAGACTAGGCTTCCCTTCGCCAGCATCTAATGCTGAGTGTTTTACAGTCATACCTAGGGATAAATACGCTTCAGGTTGAGCGCTTTCAGGTTGCGCTCCGCGGCAACCTAGAAGTAACGGAGCGCGTTACTTCCGGGTTTCGCCGCTCACGCATGCGCAGACGGTCAAAATGACGTCACGCGCATGTGCGGGAGCGGCAAAACGCGACCCGCGCACACAAGCTGTAGCATCTTACATTCTGTTCAGGATGCTAACGGGGCTCCGGAACAGATCCCGTTCACATCCCGAGGTACCACTGTATATAAATTTAACTCACCCAACAGGATCCACGGCATTTGGGGTTGGCGTGCCTTTACTTCAGAGCCAAGCAGTATATAGAGAATTCAGGACTTACCGTAGCTGTAACCGTCCTTGTCAGGAGAATGAATGGGGCCTGGGGCACCCAAGAGCAGTGAGATATTTCAAATATCTCAGCACAGGAATGTAGACCCAGCAAGCACCAACACGGCAAGGCCTCCCCCCACCCCCCAACTGCCAGGTGGAGGGAGCCATGCCCTGTCTAAGCCTCAGCTATACTGCTGTCATAAAGACTGAGACCTTTGTGAGATTCGGTTGTCTGCCTCACCCTGACAACTTTCACAAATTATCACATCATGTTATATCCTGATACAGACGGAGGGGAAGCCTCCATGCCGAAGCAAATACACAAACGTTGCTAGTTGATCCCAAAGAGCCTCCTACTCATTCAGGCTGCTTTCCTCCTTTTATTACTGGAATTCACTTATTAATTGCCTTCTACACACATAAGATAGTTAGAAGCGCTTAAAAACACAAATACAACAAATACATTTAGAACAGAGCTACAGTAAAACCCTGGGGAGTGATATATACACAAGGCATATGCTACCATCATGAATGAAGATACTATAATTCAAATCTGTACGGTTACACACTGCAAGCACACAGATTAAGTATTAACAATAATTCTTTGGAGGTGTCTGAAGGAATGGATGCCAGTAATGAACACCAAATAGAATATTTCATATCTCAAAAGAAAGTTAATTAACTAGAGGCTCAAAAACTGCCACATTAGTAACTGGAAGAAGCTGACAGCAACAATACATTCATATGACTAGTTGCCAAAGAAAGCGTGGAGGGATGAGGAAATGAAAGAGCAATGTAGAAGGAATACAAATATCCAAGAAGTTGCACCATTGGGTGCAGAAACTCTAAAAAAATATTTACTTTGGTAGCAACCAGAAAAACAAACAGGAACAAATAGACTTATAACTTCAAATTAATGAAACTGGAATAATCCCTCTCCCGGGATGTGCATGTAATTAAGCTAAGGGAAGAAAACCTTGTCAGATTTTGAAAGTGCAAGAATTAGTTCTCTTCACTAAAATATATATTTTTTGGGGGGGGAGACACTGACAGCTATGAACTATGCTCATTTCATCACAGCTGTATCGATCAATGGGCAAGGCAGAAAAACTCTCAAGCACCTGCTGTATTTAAGAAAACTAAAACAACAACCAATGATTTCAGGCTAGGCAAATAATAGATAACCAGACTAGAGTCTACTGTAAACAGTGAAGATGTGAAACCATCAACCTAAAGTGGAATAAATGTTAAGACCCATGTATGTTGTCCCTAGGGAAATGCTGTCCCTAAAGAAATGGATCATTCAAGCAGTAAACACAGAGCTGAGAGAAAATAAATAAGGAACCTAGGAAGCTGTCTCATCCAGATCAAGCCAGTGGTCCATCTAGCTCAGTATTCTTGACACCAACTATCAGCGTCTCTCCAAGGTTTCGGAAAAGAAGCCTGCACAGTCCTACCAGGAGAGATGCCTGGGACCTTTTGCATGTAACAGCTCAGCGTTAAAAGTAGAAATTGTTATACAGGAGACAACCAAGAAGAGGATGAGAAATTCTCGATAGTTTTACAGCCACAAACATTCAGAAAATTCCACGCCATGAATAAAGGAAGGAAATATGCATGCTAGGGAAAGAAAATGTGCCTGTTGGCTTGTTCACTCCCCTTGTTCTTTTCGAAGACTTTGGGGAAGCATGTACTACAGTTTAGCAGACAAGGAATGAACAGTAGGGCTGGGCAATATATCATCCCAACTTGGTTTGAAGTGCATATCACGATATTGGTTTCATAATGTTTGATCTGGCAATATCGTGAACCATGGTGCGTGTGCATGTGATGCCAAAATCACAATGCAGGGAAAACCGCGAAGCCAGCCCATGCCTCTACATCAAGGTAAAGGTACCCCCTGACAGTTAGGTCCAGTCGTGGACGACTCTGAGGTTGCGCACTCATCTCGCTCTATAGGCTGAGGGAGCCAGCGTTTGTCCACAGACAGCTTCCGGGTCATGTGGCCAGAATGACTAAGCCGCTTCTGACAAACCAGAGCAGCGCACGGAAACACTGTTTACCTTCCCACCAGAGCGGTACCTATTTATCTACTTGCACTTGACGTGCTTTTGAACTGCTAGGTGGGCAGGAACTGGGACCGAACAACGGGAGCTCACCCCGTCGTGGGGATTCAAACTGCCAACCTTGCAATCGGAAAGCCCTAGGCTCTCTGGTTTAGACCACAGCGCCACCTGCGTCCCTATGCCTCTATGTAGTTCCACCCTTATTACAGACATTGTGATATATCGGTATATCACAATGTTTAGCTGGTGTTATACAGTATTGCGATGCTGGAAACCAGACATTGCCCAGCCCTAGAGAACAGCCCAAAACTAAATTTCAGAGGGGGAAATGGCTTTGATGGTCTAAACCTGACATCATACACAACCAAAAGCAGGTTTTAACACCGCAGCTACCTGCGAACTTTCATGCATGGAGATTCAGAAGAACCAACAATCTTACAGAGGGTTTGAAACAACACTAAACTTTAGCTAATTGTAACTGGAAGCAAAAGCTTCTGGATTCCTGCAGGGTGTCTAGCCTTGCTCCCATTACAATAAACAACAGTTTATAATGAGGTCTGAATGCAGCCAATGCTATAGAACCAGCAGAGTTTATCATGTGTGGCACAATCCACCTGTCCCCTCAGAATTAGCTAACTCCTAATTGGAGTAGAAACAGTCAGCAAAGGACGCGTACTGTGCAATGAGCACCTCCACTGATCAGTTCCTGACTGGGATATTTTGACAGGTCACAAAACCTTGTTGCCAAGAAAAATAAAGTATTCGCTCTAGCTGCTTAACCAAAGGAGTTGTGCAGTATGCCAGGATTATTCAGGTTTCCCAGAACTCCGATACTTGCGTTGTCTGCCGCACAGAAGTTGAAGGGAGGGTTGTACAGTGGTGCCTCGCAAGACGAAAATAATCCGTTCCGCGAGTCTGTTTGTCTAGCGGTTTTTTCGTCTTACGAAGCAACCCTATTAGCGGCTTAGCAGATTAGCGCTATTAGTGGTTTAGCGGCTATTAAAGGCTTAGCGGCTAAAAGGCTATTAGCGGCTTAGCGGCTTAGAAAAAGGGGGGGGGTGAAAAAAATTGCAAGACTCGCAAGACGAAGCAAGCCCATAGGGAAATTCGTCTTGCGAAGCGCATCGAAAAACGGAAAACCCTTTCGTCTAGCGGGTTTTTCGTCTTGCGGGGCACCACTGTACCAGACACAGTGTTAGAAACAGATATATAAGCTAATCGCCAAATGGCACAATGGAATGTTTAAGCACCTTGGCATTATCTTTATTAATTTCATTTCTATAGCGCTTTATATTTTAAAGGAAAAAATATCCAAAAATCTCATTTCAAGCAGGTAAAATGGTGGGCATCGCTCCTGCCTGTCTTGCCAACAAGTTTATTAGCTGAGAATAAAAAAGTTCTTTCAGCCCGGTGAAGTCTTCTATATAGCATTAAAGCTTGCATACTATTTCAGCAACACTCACAGGTCAACCTTGCTTATTCAACAGAATCTAGACAGAGGCAAGTGGAAGGAAGACAGACACATCCTGAGTTTAATTTCATGTGAAGCCCTGCCTTGCTCCACAGCTAACTCCTTCTAGTCTCTCTCAGAAGTACAAAACTAATGATACACCCTAGAGAGTAGAGACGGGTTGGGAACAAATATAAATCACACTATTTAATTGTTTAAAACTATGAATTAACTGCAAGAGATGCAGTTTTAAAGGGTTTTGATTTGGCTCACAGGTAGGAAGTAACCCACCCCAGGTACAAATAGAAGGGAATTTGGATTATTTCAATTTGAAGTATCACTCATCCCTAGGTTCACTAGAGTCCGAATTGATTTTCTGTGCTTGAAAACTGGCAGTGAATATCAAGCCTCTCTTAGGCTCTGATAATTACATGTTATGCTTAATAAAAAAAAATCAAGAACGGCTGCGAACATCGACAGCTGAAGATACTAATTTACACCCCAAACATAAACATGTCTAATTGGACTTCAGTAGGGACTTGCTTCAGAACAAACATGCTCAAACCAGGATGCCTGTAGAAGCAATGTTTTCGCTCAAGCATGAGTAAGTTAGGTGACAACCATCCACAGCTACCCCACAAACACATGGGGCAAAAGGCTGCATCCACTCTACCCTCCCACTAGAATGCCACTAAAAGTACTTTATAGCAGAAATGCTATAAAGGTTTAAGAAAAAATAGATTGTTAAATGGTGAAAGGAGGGAAAGTAAAGCTATAATATATTAAGATAAAATAGAGGATAAAAACTGGAAAAGATGGAAAGGTCTTGCTGAAATAGCTAATTGAACTAGAATACAAAAAGGGGAAGCATGAGGAGGTCAAAGAAATAAGCAAATGAAAGATAAATTATGGGAAGATTTGTTGTATATATTTTTGTATTTCTTTTTCTTTTTTCTTTTTTTTTCTCTTTTTGATATTGTGATATGATGCTTTGTTTTTCTGTTTAACATGTTGTTATCTATCTTTTCTTTTTGTAATCTTTTAAATCTCAATAAATATTATTTAAAAAAATAAAAAAATAAAAAATAAAAGTACTGTATGCCACAACAGAGCTCACACATCCATAATACTAGTTCACGATGGTTCTCCATGGTTTAGAACAGGGTTTCCCAAAGCTGGGTCTCCAGCTGTTTTTGGACTACAACTCCCATGATTCCCCAGCGGGCAGGAGCAGTGGTAGGGGATGATGGGAATTGTAGTTCAAAAACAGCTGGAGACCCAAGTTTGGGAAACCCTGGTTTAGAGGATCCTCCTAGCCTAGACAAATACATATTTTGACTTCCAGAAATTAAAGTCACAGGCATCCACAAAGCAGTGGCAAACAGATCTGAAAGCTTTACATCATCACAGTTCCAGATGATACTTCACACCTCCTTCCTCCTAGCATAGGGACAAACCAAGGAGTGGCCAACTTAGCATTACACCCAAACCAGCAACATGTGGTTTGTTTCTGAAAAGCTACAAGTACAATTCTAAGCCAGCTGCTCCATGGTTTGGTGGGCAGGAAGGGAGAACTGTTACTTCCGAATGTGGCCAGTGTAAAATAAAACTAATTTTCATATTATTTTTTGAAAACACACAGGCCCATATGCAGGACTGAAAATTCACGGCAAAATAAAAATAGTACATATTTATTTACAAGGAAAGTATCTGCTCAGCAAGACCTCAAAAGAAGGTCACAGCTGGCGTGCCTTGCTTTTGAAAAAGGGCAAGTGATTCCCTTCCTACATTTCTGTTCTCCTCTCCATTATAAAATGCCCTGGGAATTTTCACTGGAGAACAATTATAGCAAATAATAAAATAAACTTCACTCAGGCACACTGTAAGCAGTTTACTTGCAAATCCCACATCCCCTGCTAAACTCCTAGTGTCTTTCCTTCACTTATGAAAGCAACAATGCTAATTCAGATTACTGCAATGGGCTGTATGTGGGGCTACCCTTGTGGATGGTCGACGGGCTGCCGTTGGTGCAGAGATCAAAACCCAGGATGCCTGAAGGCAGCTTAACTCCTTGCATTGTCGCCAACCTGCGGCGAGGCCAATTATGAGATTTTGGCAAGAAGATATAAGGCCCTATGCAGCTCAGAACTACATTACTTCAGAGACCAACTTATCCTTCATATATGGTAGGTCACTAAATTCCGCAGGACAGATTCTCCCTTAAGTCCCTAAAATATCAGAAGCCCATGCCGCAGCAACTCTAAGCAGGGCCTTCAGTTTGGCTGCCCCTGTTCTGTTAAGCCACTTCCGACATCAGGAGGAGGTGGGGTTGCGGGCTCACGCCCCCAACACGCGCACGGAGGCTGGCTTCCAGCCCCGCGCGATCCGGGGAATCCTCAGGCCTCGCGGCCCAGGGATCTCCCTCTTTGGTCCGCGTAGCTGTTGTGGTTTCCCACCCGCCCGCCCTTTAAGGTTTCCCTTCTGAACTTGCTATGGACTTGGTTGGTCGCCCTTACGGGGCCTGGTAGGATTTTTTTCCACTTGGCAAATTGGCACTGGCCATTTGGTTTTTCACCTACCTAGTAGCAAATCGTCACAACTCCTTGGTTTTGGCGGTTAGGTATTGGTAGGGGTATTGTTATGTAGATGTCTTGGTGGGGGAGGAACGCCATCACCTCCCCCAACTGTTGAAGGGTAGTCCGGTAAAAGATTCCGGGGGGCGTTGCCTCGTCCGAACCCTATGGAGGCCAGGACCTAAAGTGCGCCCCCGGTCGGTGACCCGGGGGAGTACCTAGTTGATGTTCATCAGCAGGGCTCCCTCTGCTGGTGTTAACCCTTCCCGGTTTTCAAGCAAACAGGCTGAAGAAGGATAGTCTGATAGGACCAATGCCTAAGCCAATACCGCTCTTACCCGTAACCAATAAAGTTGTGGCCAATTTTAGCCCATTAACCTTAAATAATTGTGTCCTGTCTCTTTATTCCTACTGGGGGGAGGCGGGAACTCGCCACGCAAAACAACATTCCTATAGAGCTACAAGAAGAACCTACCCTTAATGATTAAATACAAATCCCAAGATTAATTTATCACTGATATAAGATAATTTTGGTATGACTGGATGTTACCAGCGGAAAGACTTATTAAAAGCAAACTTAACTTTTAACAAATCTAACCAAGGGCATGCAAATGCACTGTATTAATGAGAACTCCTACACTGAATGCCAGGTAAGGAAATGTGCCATATCTAAAGTCACAAACCTGCGCAACAAAAACAGCAGCCAACTTATTGTACGTATCAGGCAGTTTGCATAAAAGGTTACAAACCCAAGATAAAACATACCATCCTTATAAATCAGAGCTATCCAAACTGTGTGTCGCGACACCTTAGTGTGTCAGCTGCAACGGTTAGCTGTGTCAAGCGAAAGCTCTCATAAGGAGTTAGCTAAACCTCCAGTTTGCTAGTAAAACTGAATTACTGTGTCGCGAAATGATGCGTGTCTAAAAAGTGTGTCACCGACATGAAAAGTTTGGAAAGCTCTGATATAAACCAAGAGAGGTAGAGATTTGCGGGGGACGGGGGGGGGACGGGACAAGGTGCTCCCTGCTCCACACTGTGGACTAGCACCATGGGAAACACATTTGGGGGGGGGGTCTGCAAGTTCAAAGTGTGCGCAGACACAGACACATCATTTATAACTTTTTGTTTTAATATGGGGGGATAGGATTTCCCTTTCTGATGCATTTCCACACATGCAAGCACAAAAATCCCCCCACATTATTATGAAAGGGAGGGGGGCAGTGAAATGCCCTTAAAAGAAGCCCCCCAACTGAAAGCCCTCTCCCCCTAATTAAAGCCCCACCCCCAATTAAAGCCCCCATTAAAGCTCCCTCACCTCCATAATAATAATGCTAATATTGGTAATATTAATATTAATAATAATAATAATAATGTTATATTAATCTGGCTGGGTTTCCCCAGCCACATTAAAGCCCCTCACCCCCAATTAAATTCCGCCACCCCAATTAAAGCCCCCACCCCCAATTAAAGCCCCCACCCCTCCAATTAAATCCTCTCACCCCCAATTAAATTCCCCTACCCCCAATTAAACCACCCCCACCTCCAATTAAGGCCCCCACCCCCAATTAAATCCCCTCACCCCATATTAAATCCCCCACCCCTCCAATTAAAGCCCCACCCCAAATTAAAGCCCCTCACCCCCAATTAAATCCCCTCACCCCATATTAAATCCCCACCCCTCCAATTAAAGCCCCACCCCCAATTAAAGCCCCCACGCCTTCAATTAAAGCCCCTCACCCCCAATTAAACCCCCCACCCCCAATTAAATCCCCTCACCCCATATTAAAGCCCCCCACCCCCTCATACTCACGGGAACTTGGCCCTCCTCCTTCTCAGGCCCCTCCATGGCTGTGGGGAGTTGAAGGGAGTCGGGGGCGCTAGTAACGGCAACAGTGGGGGGGGGTGGCTTAAAGCTCCGCCCCTTTCAGCGCCCCCCGCCCTCTTTTCTCCCTCCCGCTCCCGAGCAAGCCTCCCGAGTCGAGGAGAAGCGCGCATGCGCATGCGCCCGCGGGGCCGCTCTCTTCCCGCTCGCTCGTTGTTAGGGACTCGCTCTAAGGAGGGTGGGAGGGGGCGGGGCTTCCTCCCGCCCGACGCCGGCGCGAGCGAAGGAGGGAGCCGTTGGAGAGAAAGCGAAGGTGCGCGCGCAAGCGACGGGGCGGGCAAAAGGCTGAACGTCCGTCCTAGGTCCAGGAGCCAATGGGCTGGAAGGCTCCGAGCGTGCCTCGCTGCCATTGGGCGAGGGGCTCCGCGAAAGAGGGCGGAGCCTCCAGCTGCGTGGCCGTGCGCGCTCTCAGGCGGGAAAGTGGGGGGGGGGGGCGTTGAGATTTTGAAAGACCCGGATGACAACATTCCCTACTGGCCTGCTGACTGCCTCTGAACATGGAGGCTCCACTCAGCCCTCACAGTTCATAATCCTGGATAACGTTTTTCCTCCTCCATGAATTTCTCAATAGTCCTAGATTTGGAGGGCGCCCCAGAGGCCATCTAGTCCATCTGCCAGGAATGACAAGAGGGATTAAAAAAAAATTTAATGTTTGAAATACTTAGACTGAAAGGTTTTCCCCCCATGTAATTTCATCGTTGTGTTCTTTTTGTAAACCGCTCCAAAGTTTATCAGTTTTGACAACAAAGCGATACGATACGATATCTTTATTGTCATTGTCCCTTGCGGAACAATGAAATTGAAAACTACATAAAACTACATAAAAACTACATAAAACTACCACAAAACTACATAAAACTACATAAAACTACCACAAAACTACATAAAACTACATAAAAACTACTACATAAAACATTCAAAACCCCCTAAAAACTCTAAAACCCCATTTTAAAACACACTATACTACAGAAACCCCTTATGCTGTGTTTAGAACCAGAATTGCATTAGCGTAGAAACTGTTTTTATGAAACAAAAAAATATTACTTAAAGAGTTCCAAAATTAAAAGAAAAAGTATGCCATGAAGGTGGTCTCACCATCCTCTGAGGCAGTTGGACAGCTAATAACCACCAGGAATTCCTTTAAATCCTTGGTCTTGCCAACTGAACCCCATTGGGTTCAAGTCCTACCTCCTAGAGCAACAGGAGACAAATTTGCTCCATCTGTGAGTCTAAAAAAACATCTACTCCTGGGCCGCTGAATTGCACATCAGCCCTGAGTGCTCACTGGAAGGACAGATCCTGAAGCTGAGGCTCCAAGACTTTGGGCACCTCATGAGAAGAGAAGACTCCCTGGAAAAGACCCTGATGTTGGGAAAGATGGAGGGCGCAAGGAGAAGGGGACGACAGAGGAGGAGATGGTGGGACAGTGTTCCCTAAGCTACCAGGATGAGTTTGACCAAACTGCAGGAGGCAGTGGAAGACAGGAGTGCCTGGCATGCTCTGGTCCATGGGGTCATGAAGAGTCGGACACAACTAAATGACTAAACAACAAGCAGAGGTTGGGTGGCCGTCCGTCATGGATGCTTTAGCTGAGATTCTTGCAATGCAGGAGGTTGGGCTATGAAATATACTCCAAGTCGAATGTGAATTTCATGCTCTTTCTTCAGCTCTTAGTAGCAATGAATGAAACCTTCCCCAAAACGTCTAGCTATATATATAGAGTGCATTATATACACAATGGGCCCCGCATCATTGGCTAATTTCGGGCTGCTACTGTAGGCCAATCAGGTTTCGGATTCACTTCCTCCAGTTGCCTGATTGGCTGCTCCTGCAGGCCAATCAGGTTTCGGATTCACTTCCACCCGGAGATGGATTGGGTTGCTTGTGCAGACCAATCAGACTGCTGCATTCTGGATCCTATTGTTCTAGGATTGAGCTGAGTACATATCAGGCTAATAATAATAATAATAAATTTTATTTATACCCCGCCCTCCCCAGCCAAGACCAGGCTCAGGGCGGCTAACACCAAATATAAAAACAATTGATTGCAATACAGCTTAAAAAACAAGATTAAAATACAACATTAAAATGCAGCCTCAAAAACTTTTTTGGGGATAAAAATGTCAAGTCTTTACCAATGCTAACTATCCAGACTGCTCCTACAGGCTAGATGGCCCTTGGTGGTCTCTTCCAACTCTACAATTCTATGATTCTTTGTGAATTGCATATATATTTAATATCCACCACTGGATATTGATCTCCTGCCAACCTAGCAGTTCGAAAGCACGTCAAAGTGTAAGTAGATAAATAGGTACCACTCCGGCAGGAAGGTAAACAGCATTTCCGTGCGCTGCTCTGGTTCGCCAGAAGCGGCTTAGTCATGCTGGCCACATGACCCGGAAGCTGTACGCCGGCTCCCTCGGCCAATAAAGCGAGATGAGTGCGCAACCCCAGAGTTGGCCACAACTGGACCTAACGGTCAGGGGTCCCTTTACCTTTTTACTGGATATTGATAAAATGTCTTTTGCAGTTGATATTAATCTTCGCATACCTTCTTTTAAGCTTTAATAAAATCTACTGAAAAAGACATATGTGCTGTGGTGAAAACCACAGAGCCTAGGGCTTGCCGATCAGAAGGTTGGCAGTTCGAATCCCCGTGACGGGGTGAGCTCCTGTTGCTCGGTCCCTCCTCCTGCCAACCTAGCTGTTCAAAAGCACGTCAAAGTGCAAGTAGATAAATAGGTACCGCTCCAGCGGGAAGGTAAACAACGTTTGCGTGTGTTGCTCTGGTTCGCCAGAAGCGGCTTAGTCATGCTGGCCACAGTGATCCATGCGATGGTCACCTCCAGGCTTGACTACTGTAATTCGCTCTCCGCGGGGCTGCCCTTGAAGCTGTCCCAGAAACTCCAGTGGGTGCAGAATGCTGCAGCGAGGCTCCTCACGGGATCTCTGCCATAGGAGCACATTCACCCAGTGCTTCCAGCTCCACTGGCTCCCGGTGGAGTACAGGGTCAGATTTAAGGTGCTGGTTTTGACCTTTAAAGCCCTTCGCGGCCTAGGAACCTCGTACCTACGGGACCACCTCTCCCGGTATGCCCCACGGAGGACGTTAAGGTCCATATATAGCAACACCCTAGAGGTCCCGGGCCCTAAGGAAGTTAGATTAGCCTCAAAGCAGAGGCAGGGCCTTCTCAACACTGGCCCCGGCCTTGTGGAACGCTCTGTCTCATGAGACCAGGGCCCTGCGGGAACTGATTTCTTTCCGCAGGGCCTGTAAGACAGAGTTGTTCAACCTGGCCTTTGGCTTAGAATCAACTTGATTCCCTCCCCCTCTTTCTTTTTTCATTTCTCCTCCTGTGAAGAGGCTGCATTCTAATGTTTTAATGTTGTATCTTAATCTTTTAAATTGTATTTTAATCAACTTGTTTTTATTATTGGTTGTTAGCCGCCCTGAGCCCGGTCCATAGCTGTCAACTTACAGATTTGAAAATAAGGGACCAGCAGCCTTGAAAATAAGGGACCAGCAGCCCAAATAAGGGACCTGCAGCCTCACCTGTTTCAGGCACTCCAGTCTTCCTGTCCTCCTGCCGTCTGGTCAAACTCATGCTGGGTAGCTTCGCGAACACTGTCCAACCAACTTTGTAACCAGAGGTTCAACTGACTAGAATCTGAATCACATGCACCACAAGGCCTATGCAGCCTCAACTTAAGATGGCTCCCCAGCCTGGCTTTGCACTGCAAAGTTTGCAGCAGCACGTGCAACAAAATGGCGTCCAGCATTCAAAAAACTCCTCAGCTTGCATTAACTAGCCACACACAAGGCATGCAAGCTCCACCCCCCAGTCGTTCTTAGACTTCTTATTGGGTGAGCAACACAGCCAAGCAACACAGTTGGAGCCTCCCTCCTCCCTGGCCGGTAGGAAGGGAGGGAGAGGAGCTGCTTCCTTTGAAATTTAAGGGGCATCCTTTAAGGGACATCCATCAATAAGGGACAGCAGCGGGACATGGCGCTGGAATAAGGGACTGTCCCTTCAAATAAGGGACACTTGACAGCTATGGCCCGGTCTTGGCTGGGGAGGGCAGGGTATAAATAAAAAAATATTACACTGGGCAACAATTTTTTACTTTTTGAATGTTGTCTAGATTTCTACAACTGATTTAGGGTATTTTTGCACTGCTGAATCAGGAAATGGCATCCGTTTCTCTCCATCAGGTCAGGTTTACTGTAAACTGAATGGTGGGCATTGATAAAGGTAAGTACACGTAAATTGCATGTTGCTTCACCATTTTTCAAACTTCAGGGCTTGAACTTCCGTTTCTTGGAACTCCTGGAATGCTCAGCAGCAGGGAGGTCTCTCTTCAGAGTCCAACAGTAGTCAGCCATCATGACTGCGTCCCAGCGACCCTGATACCTGGTCTCCATCTCTTTCATGTCCTGATGGAATCTCTCCCCCTGCTCGTCACTCATTGAACCCAGGTTCTCAGGAAACCGGTCCATATGTGAAAATAGGTAGTGCATCTTGACGGTCATGTTGCAGCCCAGGTTTCTGAAAGCAGTCAGCATGTTGTTGACAAGTTCTGCGTAATTTCTGGCCTTATTGTTGCCAAGAAAGTTCTTCACTACCAGAACAAATGCCTTCCACGCTTCCAGTTCCACTTCGTTCATTGAGTTTCCGAACTCTGGATCTCTGATGAGCTGACGGATCTGAGGACCGTCAAAGATGCCAGGTTTCAACTTCTCCATGGTCAATCCTGGAAAAGCCTGGCACAAGTAAGTGAAGCAATCACCATCCTTGTCCAGAGCCTTGGTGAACTGCTTGATTAAGCTGAGCTTGATGTGCAGCGGTGGGAAGAGTATTCTGTCTCTGTCCACCAGAGGGTCGTTGATGACGTTCCTTTTTTTGCAAGGCACCAATTCCTCCCGCACAGGCCAGTCCTTCTTCGTGTAATGCTGAGCACGGTCCCTACTATCCCACATGCACAGAAAACATGGGTACTTGGTGAAGCCAGACTGTTGTCCCAACAAAAAGTTCACCATCTTCAGGTCAACACAAATAAACCACTTATGCTGATCATAACCAATTTTCTCCAGCACATACTTCACCGCTTCATAGTTCTCCTTCAGTGTAGTCGAGTGAGCCAGGGGTATAGAGGCAAACTGGTTGCCGTTGTGTAGCAGAACACATTTCAGTGATCGCTTGCTGCTGTCAATGAACAGTCTCCAATCTTTGGGTTCGTACTGTGGCACTCCAAGCTTGAGCAGAAGCTGCGCAATATCTGCACAGTACACCAAGTCCTCTTCCGAGAAAAAACGGAGGTTTTATTGACTTCAAACTGATCCCTTTTCGACATAATCACCCAGAACTATCGGACCCGAATACTTCTTGTCAATAAAATAATCATTTCCAATCAAAACAATTATTCGACATGGCATTTTACCCCCACCAACTTCTTCTAAAATGCTCCACACAAGCGTACATGTGAACAAAAACGTAAAAAAACAACATGTGGCCATAGCTCAAAAACTTGACCTGATTGAGCAAAACCAATGTGATTTTTGGATTCAGCGCATCAGATTCGTCCTAAATCAGCTGAAAAAACGCAGACAACAAATTTGTTGTTGACCAGTGTTGTTATTATTATTATTATTATTATTATTATTATTATGACCCGGAAGCTGTCTGCAGACAAACGCCGGCTCCCTTGGCCCGTAAAGCGAGATGAGCGCACAACCCCAGAGTCGGCCACAACTGGACCTAATGGTCAAGGGTCCCTTTACCTTTACTTTATTGGATATGGAGGCTATTAACTAATATAACACAAGGTACCCATTTTTTCCCTAAGGCTGGCTGCTAATTTATTCAGTCTGTAAGTAAGTTTTGATGCGATTTTTTATTTCATTCCTATCTTTTTTACCACATTGTGATGTTTACATGAAAGGTTGTATAGATTCTGCCGATGTATAAGGGGGTACAGGGGTGCTGCAAACCCCAAAGATCCCCAAAAATCTCTATTATCATCAAACAGGACATATCTCTTTGCACAGGAGTTATGCTGGCAAGGCCTCATGCCTGGCATCAATCGTGTTGCAGCATTCTGCACTGAGGTGGGATCTAGACACATATTTAAAAACGCTGTGAAAATGCCTTTTTAAAAAGTGTTTTGAAAAATATATTGAATTTGCCATAAGTCCACCATCACCACCTAGTGGCACATTTGTATAATGCAGTTAAAACGTTTTATTTGCAGCTGTACAGCTGAGTCCTGACTGCAGCTTCCGGCTCAAGTGCGAGGGAAGCCCCACTTAGAGCGCATTGCAGTAATCCAGTCTTGAAGTAACCAGCACATGAACTACTGTGCAAGGCTTTTCCCGGTCCAGGAATGGCACTCAGTGCAGGCAGGGGGTGGGTAGGAAAGATGGAGAGACACATAGAAATAAATGGGGACAGAAGGAACCATCATGCTATCTTCACAGGTCACTTTCCAGACCCATGGAGAAATCAGAAGATTGAAATATAGCTGGGATTGAGCCACCAGTAAGTCTCTAAGCAGAAGCATTCCTCGCTGCAACACTTTGTTGCAGCATGAGCCCACTTGCAGTTTAGGGAGTAAAGCAGCCATATGCCACCACTAAGCAAGATTTAGTGCAAACTGGCTTGGACCTCCACTGTTAACCTGTTGCAACAAGGTTTTGAGGCACCTTGAAGATTTAAAAAATTTATTGCGGCGTAAGAACAGTGACCCATTCCCGACAGAAGTAACTGGCGATAACCTTTGCTAGCTTTGCCATGTTTCTGTATCCACGGTTGTGATTAAGTGTTAAATAAATTGGACCAAATCCGCTGGTCAACCTGAACTAAGCAGCTTTTAAAAAAATGTCACTCTAACCCTTTCGTCTGCAGAGATGCAAGCAAAAAACGAAGTGGGTGCAATTCAGTAAGGAAGCAGACCTGCTCTTGCCTCCCAGTGTTTTGGCAAATTAATGCACAGACCCTGCTCTGATTGACAAGCAAGACAAGCAATGGTGTTTGACCGCCTTTGCTCCCATTGCATACTCTTGCCTTTAAACAAGAAGGGTCAGGTGTAGGATGTCTGAAAGAAAGACCAGACCCTGCCTTTTATGCTCAACTTGATTATTGTTATATTATTTTCCAGTTGGCTGCATTGATTTTCCAGCAGCAGGGAGATCTGGGTTTGTTTGTTTTTCCTCGAGAACAAATTGGTGGCTTTCATTTGTCTGCCTTGAGAATAGCTTAGGCATGGTTTTTTCCAAAACATCTATGCAATTGCAATGCGTATATTAATTCAACGAAGGCATGAATAATTAAAATAGCTCATTACCCAGCACTGAGGCTGAACCTCAAAAAAATCAAAGCAGACAAGACGTTAAAATCCGGAAAGTCAAAGCCTTTCTCCGGCCACAGTGGTTGCGGATTTCCAAAGACTCTGCAGCGCAGTGACAAAAATAAATGTGTCTCCTTCTACAGATATTTTCATACTGCACCTTCCATCCAGACTAGATCCTCAGGTCATTAGACAATAAAGCACTATTAAAAATAATAGCTAAACAGCAAAATCGAGAGCAATAGGGCAAAAATAAACAGCAGCAGGCAGAGAAAATAATAGGATGGAAGAGCAGTGATCCGTAAAGCACACATTCAGATACGTTGATTCAGGAAACGCGTTTTTGAATTAGGTCATTTTAACCAGTTTAGTGAGCCAGTGTCTCATTTACCCAAATCAGGGGTAGTTAACCTTTGGCCTGTGGCCAATCTCGTCCTGCTAGGGGGTCAAATTTGACCAACGAGGCCAATTTTTAAATGCCACGCCCCCCAGCCAATGGCAGGGGGAGTGATGTTTGTCACCTGATTGGCAGGGGGCTGAGACTGATTCTGTTTTTTTTGTTTTGTTTTTTTTAAAATAATATTTATTACTAGTTTCAGAATTATAGGGGGGGGGGAAGAAGCATTAAAAAACAACACCAAACTACATAAAAAGAAAAGAAAAAACACAAAAACCAATACAACAATACAACAAAAAGATAAAAAGAAAAAAGAAAACAACACAAATCCCAAATTACATATCTAAAACTTCCATTTGCTTGTTTCATTGACTTCCTCACACCTCCCTTTTTGTATTCTAGTTTAATTAGTTATTTCAGCAAATTCTTTCCATCTTTCTCAATTTTTGTTAAAAAATTTATCCTAACCTAATTTAACCTAATAATTAGCTCAACAAATCCTTTCCATCTTTCCCCATATTCTATTATTCAAATTACCTTAATTTATTTAACCTTATCTTACCCTAAAATACCTTAAAGCTTGAATCTTAGTTATCAAATATACATTACTCCTGATATCATTTCTGCTAAAGTCATATAGTTTCATTCCAACATTTTCCCTAATATTCATTAATTTTTAGCCAATTCCCTAAATAGAAAATTTTCTTTATAAATTTTCTTCCAATCTTCATCCAACGTCCCTTCTTCCTGGTCTCGGATCGTGTCAGTCCTTACTGTCCATTCCATCTAGTCCATCAACCTGGAAGCCTTATGTCCGAGGCCCTTAAGTCTCTTCCATGTCCCTTCTGCAATTCTTCTTCTTCTTGTTTATACTTGCCCTTTTCCTTGTCTTTTGTTGGTCTCTTTCTTAGTTTCTTTCCTTTCTCATTGAGGAGTAGGCCTCTGGGGGATTCCAAGCCAAAATTGTCTCCATCTCCCTTCATCAAACCCGCCCATTCCCCACAGTCCCACTCCCCACAGTCCTCAATATAGTCCAAAGAGTATTTAAAAGCATATTCCAAGGTCTCTCCAACGTTAGGACTTCCGGGTCAGCGCCATCGGTGAATGGCGGAGTTCCTCCGTCCGGAGGAACGGGCTCCGTGGAAACTGGGTCTTCCCGCCGCGGCGAAGGTGGGGACCCGCTAGAAAACCCAGGCGGAGGAAGCCTGGGAACGTGGGGTTCGGCAGGGCACCAGGAGCACCCCCCTACTCGCAGGGAATCCCATTTAGGGGCTCCGGAGCAAAGTGGGGTGAGAAGCGCGGTGCTGCAAACTGACTGCTACTTTCACAGAGTGAAGCCGCACAGCCATTGCCGGAGAGCGCTGACTTTTTCCTGTGGACAATTGGATTTAAAACAAGTACCCGTGAGTAGAAACGGAAAATTGGATCAAGAAATTTCTTAATTTGGTAACGAAGCAGGAAGGTTCAAAAGAGGAAGTCCGCCTTCCACTTTTTGTATATAGACTAAAGCAAAAACTTTGTAAGCTAAAGCCTGGAAAGCTGTCAAAAAAGTCTAAATTTCCTTCATCCAGAATTACTGAAACCCCCTTGGAAGCAGGAGAAAAGGGGGGGAACTTTGTTCAACCCTAGCAGGAGAGGGAGTGAAGTTTCCACCGTCTCTAACCTGGGAACGGGGTGTCAGAGACAGAAATTGTTGGAGAGGCTCTTTGACTGTGAATGGAATATTTTGACAGATAGCTAAAGAAGAGAAACAAGCTGATTCCAGTGTTGCCTTTTGCATCCCAAAGAAACAAAATATCTGAAAAACGAAAGTAATTTTCCTTTGTTGGACTTGCCTAAAAAAAATGGATACAAATAGAAATTGCCTCCTCTAGAGGGAGCTTGTCAAATTGTTGCTGCAGTACATTTGAGGGCTCAACAGATGTGAGATTAAGACCGTGGGAACAAGCTTTTCTGACCTTGACTAAAGATGAGCTGGAAGGAAGACTGGGTGCTTGCCTTATGCAAGACAAGTGCCTTGCTGGAACAGATGCATGAGAAGATGGACTTGATGAATGAGAAAATGGATTTGACTGTTGTGGTTAATAACTGTGGGCAAACAGGGAATATTGATACAGAAATTATTCAGGGACCAACTCATGAATCTGTACTGACTGGGCAAGTGCAGAAGATAATGGAGGAGGACGCGGTTGCACCCCAAATAATACAATTGGAGAGTCCCGGGGCCCTACAGGAGCATGAGCCGCTGTCATTGAAGATTGAAGTTGGAGTGGGCCAGGGGGAGTCTGGAGCTGAGGAGGTTCCTAACGTTGGGGCTGAGACTGATTCTGCATGAGCTGCGCATGTCAGTTCCCCTGTGTGCAAAAGGGCTTTTAAACAGCCCCGTGCTGTGCTTTGAAGTCCCGACAGTCGGGGGTTTCAAAGTGACTTGCCGCCTGACACCGCTATATACTGTAGGTGGGTCCCATTTGCCCTAATTTTCCAGCCTCCACTGTTATTGCGCTGCCACTAACATAATGGTCCAGGAGGAAAATTGGTAGGTAACTTTGTTATGTACTGAAGTTCTCACCCTGGGCCAGCAGGGGGATACTGTAGATAGTTTTCACTCAGGTCCACACATGCAAATAAGGAATTGAAAGTGACGTTCAGTGATTGGATAGTTACAGAAAGTTGTTACTGTTGCTTTGTAGTGGAGCTCTATATAAGCAGGCTGGCTGAACCCTTCAGCCCAGTTCTGTTCTGGCCTGTGAATAAACAAGAGCTGTCTGAAGAATCGCCGTGTCGTCTGATATGTTCACCCACAACTTAACAAACTTAGCCAGTGTGAAATACTGTGCCCACTGGGCAGCACACCCCAACGTCTCTTGAGACAGACGGATGCCACAACAATTCCCTCTGGGAGAAACTAAGCCATGTTTATTGAAGGCTTATTGCTGATGGTTTGTGTAAAGGTGCTTTCAGGCAGGTGTTTTTTGTGGGATTGGTGCCCCTCACGCATACAGGTTTTTCACAGCCACCACACAATGTTCTTTGCCTCAAAAAAACAACCTTTATTTCCCCACCTCCTTAAACCAGATTTACCGTTTCAGTGGAAATCCAATACTGGGGGGGGGGGGGGACGGGACACCCCTGTTAGTAACAGTTGTTTACAGTAGAGCCTCAGTCTGAAGGCACTCTGGTATTTTCTTAGCAGTTTATAAAGGTTTTATATTTGTTTTCCACTTCAAACCCTTAACACAAAGCAGTATAAAACAAAGTACAGTGGTACCTCAGGTTAAGTACTTAATTCGTTCTGGAGTTCCATACTTAACCTGAAACTGTTCTTAACCTGAGGTACCACTTTAGCTAATGGGGCCTCCAGCTGCTGCTGCGCCGCCGGAGCACGATTTCTGTTCTCACCCTGAAGCAAAGTTCTTAACCTGAAGCACTATTTCTGGGTTAGCGAGTCTGTAACCTGAAGCGTATGTAACCTGAAGCGTATGTAACCTGAGGTACCACTGTAGTGATACATGAAAGTAGGCAGTGTGAGGTAGTGGTTAGACTAGAGCAGGCACACCCAAACTCGGCCCTTCAGATGTTTTGGGACTACAATTCCCATCATCCCTGACCACTGGTCCTGTTAGCTCGGGATGCTGGGAGTTGTAGTCCCAAAAGCATCTGGAGGGTCGAGTTTGGGGGTGCCTGGACTAGGGCGTTGGCTTAGGACCTGAGAGAACAAGGTTCGAATCCCCACTTGGCCATGAAGCTCACTGGGTGCAACCTCGGTCCATATCATCTGTCTAACCTACCTCGCAGGGTTGTCGTTGGAGATTAAATGAGGAAGGGGGAGAAAACCGTGCGAGGAATAAATAGATAAATCATAGCAAAACTAGAGAGAAGAGCTTCTTATGTTAAGATATGGGAGGGTCACTCACAACCAAAAGCTCAGACTTTTTTAAAGTTCGGTTTAAATCACCGGAAATGCAGACGCCTGCCCGGTAAACAGGCCTGTGTGAGAACACAGCCGCGGATCAGATAAATAAATCCGGAGCAGGCTGCAGTCTGGCTTTGTAAATGTGAAACATATCAGAGAACCCTGTGGGATTCAGAGGGTGGGGAGCGGCTGGAATTGACAATGCAAGCGTGAAGGCATTTGGGCACTGGTGCACCTCTCCTACCTGAAAGGCTTTCCTCCATCCAGTGCTGATATAATTCCTCCACTCGCCTGTTATGCAAGCTTTGGTTGCTCCCGGCAGGATGTTGGCAACAGCCTATTTTAAATCTTCCCACATGACAACGTCTCTAATGCTCCAGAAAGATGGAGGGGGGAGAATATGATCTGTTCGGATTCGGCGCTGATGATGCACTTACAAAGAGCTTCTGGATTTGATTCAAATGGGCTTGATGGAGGTTCTTTGAGGAAAACACATACCGCCACTTATGGATTTTCCTGCTGGGGCCTCGGATTCTGTCTCCCCACCAGCCCCCTCCCCTCCCTGGAAACAAAATTGGTCTTTTAAAAGGCAGCATTTTGCAGCGGCAAAACTCTCTGCTGGCTAGTCCATTGTTACAAAACCGGCTGCTTTAAGCCTGCCACTCAGGGTGGAACAGGTTGTACTCTGTGGGGTGGGCGAGTTTAAAAATAAAAAAGAGAATTGTGCATTTAACGAAGAAGACAAGGCTGCTCTGACACTGGGGACGCGGGAAAAGAAGGAGAGACCGGAAGCCATTCCGGCTGCAAAAATCATGTTGAAGGAGTGCATTTGTTGAAAGGGGATTTCTCTGATCTGGGAACTTAGCCTCTCCTTTCCCCTTAAAATATTGCCATGTTGTTGTTGTTTAGTCATTTAGTCGTGTCCAACTCTTCGTGACCCCCTGGACCAGAGCACACCAGGCACTCCTGTCTTCCACTCCCTCCTGCAGTTTGGTCAAACTCATGTTGGTAGCTTCGAGAACACTGTCCCACCATCTCGTCCTCTGTTGCCCCCTTCTCCTTGTGCCCTCCATCTTTCCCAACATCAGGGTCTTTTCCAGGGAGTCTTCTCTTCTCATGAGGTGGCCAAAGTCTTGGAGCCTCAGCTTCAGGATCCGTCCTTCCAGTGAGCACTCAGGGCTGATTTCCTTCAGAATGGAGAGGTTTGATCTTCTTGCAGTCCATGGGACTCTCAAGAGTCTCCTCCAGCACCAGAATTCAAAAGTATCACTTCTTCGGCGATCAGCCTCCTTTATGGTCCAGCTCTCACTTCCATACATCACTACTGGGAATACCATAGCTTTAACTATATGGACCTTTGTTGGCAAGGTGATGTCTCTGCTTTTTAAGATGCTGTCTAGATGCTTTTTAAGATGCATAATCATACCTTCCAACATTTCTCTACAATTATTCTATGACTAACGGGAAGACGTATAAACACCCTGCCTGCACATCAGGATCAGTGCTCATCGTCATATTGCCACCCTGTAAACAAATCGGAACCAACGCTTAATAAAGGCCAGATACAGTCTCACCTCCCAATGGGCTTTGTAATAGCAAATGGGGGTGAAAACTGAATAAACAGGGGAAAAAACCTGCATTTCTTTCTTTCTTCCTTCCTTTGCTAAAGGTATTTCCAGGATATCTTTCAGCTAGGGCAGCCAAGGTGGCTTACAAGCGAATGAAGCCCAATATAGGAAGTCAAGGATCTGATCTCAACAATATTATGTAGAAACTACTCATCTGTAGCCGTTAGTTATGTTTATCAGGTAATCAGCTACCATTAATAGATCGCTAGAGCACAGATTTGTTTTCTTGGCTATTGGCCAATGGCTATTAACCACATTAGTCATGCAATTAAATTCTGCATCTCTTGTGTTCTGTTTTGTTCCTGTTATGAAATGGACATCTTTTCAAAATATTTTTGGCTATCACTATTTTCCTGAAAGGTGTGGGTTGCTGAGGATTGAGTACTCATGAAGCACCAGACATTTGCAGAATGAATTGGCCATTTTTAATTAACCCATCCATACTATATTCCTTAATAATGCTGGGGCTGTGGTGGGGAGAGGAATACACAGTCTAGAGGGGAAGAGGAAACAGGCAGATCAGAAAACGGTGTAAAAGCAGCAGATATTCACAGCATCTGTAAACACCACTGCCAAAACCTACCGGGCAGGCTTCGGCTGATGATGACCCCCGTGTTTTATTTAAAAGCATTTCTAAACTGCTTAATATTTCCCTCCCATCAGATGTCAAGAAGATAAACAACTACCTGACTTTTAGAAGACATCTGAAGGCAGCCCTGTTTAGGGAAGCTTTTAATGTCTGATGTTTTATTGTATTTTCCATATTTTGTTGGAAGCCACCCAGAGTGGCTGGGGAAACCCAGCCAGATGGGTGGAGAATAAATAATAAATTATTATTAAATTATTATTATTTGTGATGAATTTAGCACATCCACCTTCTTCTTCTTCAAAAAAAAGAACTGCCAACCTTTTCAGCATTTTCAGATCCAGCAAGATGACAGGTCTTAGCTGTTTAATTTTTCAGGTGTGTATGTGTGTGCATGTGTGGGTTTTTTTATTATTTTCCCACCGCTCCCGAAAAAAGATGAATCATCATCTTGTAAGAATGAATGTGGCAGAAGTGGTGAGAAACCAATAATGAGGAAGGAGGACCAGGGTGGGAAAGACAGAACACTTGCTGATGCAAATTGTGTTCCAGACCTTGCCTAATGATCACCTGGAAGAACAATGTGGATCCTTCTCTTCCTCCATCACCTTTGTTTCTGGCACATTATGCCACAAGCTCCTGTTTCCAGGGAAATGTTTTTGTGTGCTTTAAGCATCGCCAGAGTCTCCCCCCTCCCTTTTAAAATCAAACCTGCTATTGAAAGAGCAATAAGTCTTCTGTTGTGTCAAGAATCCGGAGGGCTGCCTCTGTTTCCTGTCAGGGGGCTCTTGAAAACATCTTTGCATGAAATCTGCATCGGAAGAAAATCGGCCTCTGCCCAGTATATCTGAAGGAGCGTCTCCACCTCCATCGTTCATCCCGGACACTGAGGTCCAGCGCCGAGGGCCTTCTGGCAGTTCCCTCCCTGTGAGAAGCCAAGTTACAGGGAACCAGGCAGAGGGCCTTCTCGGTGGTGGCACCCGCCCTGTGGAACGCCCTCCCATCAGATGTAAAGGAAATAAACAACTATCTGACTTTTAGAAGACATCTGAAGGCAGCCCTGTTTAGGGAAGCTTTTAATGTTTGATGTTTTATCGTGCTTTTTATATTCTGTTGGGAGCTGCCCAGAGTGGCTGGGGAAACCCAGCCAGATGGGCGGGGTATGAATTATTATTATTATTATCCTCCAGGGAAACTTGCTTTGAACTGGCAGTCCCTCCAAGTGCCCCTATTTTCAAGGGACAGTCCCCAATTCACAGAAACCATCCTCATTTCTGATTTTATCCTGGAATGTCCCACTTTCCTTTAGGTCACAGCAGTTCTCAACCTGTGGGTCCCCAGATGTTGTTGGACTACAACTCCCATGATCCCTGAGCTCTGGCCTTGCTAGCCAGGGGTGATGGGAGTTGTAGTTCAACAGCATCTAGGGACCCACAGGTTGAGAAAGGCTGCCTTAGGACGTGCCTCTTTTCATTGGAGAAATGTTGGAGGGCATGGAGGTATGCGACCCATGAGCCCAGGAGATAAGTAACTACACACCTTTTAGAAGACATCTGAAGGCAGGGAAGTTTTGACTGGGGCAACCCAGTCAGATGGGTGAGATTTACAGTGCTCATCTGTTGAAAGAGAACCATCCAAGCCACTTCGGCAAGATGTTGTTGTTTAGTCGTTTAGTCATGTCCGACTCTTCGTGACCCCATGGACCAGAGCCCACCAGGCACTCCTGTCTTCCACTGCCTCCCACAGTTTGGTCAAACTCATGCTGGTAGCTTCAAGAACACTGTCCAACCATCTCGTCCTCTGTCACCCCCTTCTCCTTGTGCCCTCCATCTTTCCCAACATCAGGGTCTTTTCCAGGGAGTCTTCTCTTCTCATGAGGTGGCCAAAGTCTTGGAGCCTCAGCTTCAGGACCTGTCCTTCCAGTGAGCACTCAGGGCTGATTTCCTTCAGAATGGATAGGTTTGATCTTCTTGCAGTCCATGGGACTCTCAAGAGTCTCCTCCAGCACCATAATTCAAAAGCATCGATTCTTCGGTGATCAGCCTTCTTGATGGTCCAGCTCTCACTTCCATACATCACTACTGGGAAAACCATAGCTTTAACTATACGGACCTTTGTTGGCAAGGTGGTCTCTGCTATACCCAAGGAATATGCCAGGAATGCTCAGGCCCCTGTGGGATTGAGCATCAGTCCTGCTAATACCAAATGTGGGGGATAAGTTAAAGTTACCAGATTTTTTTTCAATGAATCTGGGGACACTTTAAATAAATAAATACTACACGTTCGGGACGTTGATGCTGCAGTGATGGCGGTGGCTGAGAGGCAGCTGCCGCCTTTACCTCAACCACCATATTTCTCCTTCCTCCGAGGCTTCTATCTCCTTTCTCCATGAGCCTGGGCAGCCCCTGAGTTGTTGGTTCTTTTGTGGTGGTGGTGGGGAAGCGGTGTGCGGTGGGTCAGGCATGGAAGGTGGAGAAGGAGGGCTGAGAGTGGCGGCGAAGCTCGGGCAGCGCGATGCCTCCCTTCCCATTGGAGCTGCCCCAGTCCCATTCCTACTCCTTCTCGCAGCAAGCTCTGATAGGCAGCGTGAAGCCTCCCTTCCCAGCTGAGAGATCCTTGCCCCCTCCTGCTTGCACACAAGTAGGAGTTGGGAGGCTGCTCCGATAGGCAGCATGAAGCCTCCCTTCACAGCTTAGTTGTTGGACTCAGGGAAGGTGGAGGCAGCCCGGAAGCTGTGTCTTAGAGCCCCTGCACCACCATCATAGGGGGACTTCTGAGCAGCTCCTGAAGCCAGCCAGAGCCAACTGCTCCGGGCTGCTGAGACTGCCGCTGCTGCATTTCCCGGGGACATCAGATGAAATCCGGGGACATTCCGGGGATAGAATTTGTATGGGGACTTATTTGCAAATCTGAGGACTGTCCCTGGGAAACGGGGACCTCTGGTAACCCTATGCTAAGTGCCAACAGAAAAGGAGTCGAGATGGGACCACTGGGACGCTTGGTGATATCATCAGCTTGCCTCGGGGAACCTTAAGATCTACAGAAGTACAAAAGAGGCATTGTGTTGTTGATTTTTGAAGTGGAAAAAATGAAAGAGGCCTTCCACCCCA
The DNA here is from genome assembly GCF_964106645.2 of Podarcis pityusensis. NCBI lineage: Eukaryota > Metazoa > Chordata > Lepidosauria > Squamata > Lacertidae > Podarcis > Podarcis pityusensis. The sequence continues at coordinate 73,891,630 of NC_138034.1, forward strand.
ATGGGGAGATATACGAAACAGACGGCTCCCTCCCTCAGCTTTGCCAAAAGCTCAGAGGCATCAGGTACCTCCTGCCCCTGAGCTGTGCCAGCTGATCATTATAAGAATAATTGGTGCCCACGTTTTCCTCCCCTGTCCCTTTTACCTTTGTGTTGTGGAGGGTTAGATCATAAGCCTGCGGGCAGCGACTGTCTTGTTTTAACTGAATGTATGTAAGGCACTCCAGGAGCTGTTTTGGCAGCAGAGCAGAGTCAAACATGCTCCAAATAAGTAATCAATCAATCAATCAATCAATCAATTAATCAATCAATCAGTCTGGAAGCTACTAGATGAGCCTTGCAGGATCCTGAAGGAGAGCATGACTCATGGGCTGAAGCTCCGAAGGGGAGCGCTCAGCTTGTGTGATGAGGATACACACACTGCCAAATTTTGTTCCACCTGTCATCTTCCGCTGCCGGGCGTTGCCATGGCAACCATGCACCACCCGAACCGCTCATGCAGTTGATGCAGCATTCCAGTGAAACATGTATTAACCAGGCACCTGCACTCAAAAATGTGCTTGGGATTCAGGCACCTGCCTGCAGGGTTTTTTAAAAAAACATTTTTGGACCCCTTAATTCCCCAACCCAGAGTCCTGCCCTCCCTGTCTGTTCCCTCTCTCCTTCCCTCCCAATACCACGCACTTCCTCCTGTCCGGTAGGGAGGAGATTTTCTGCAGTCCTGATGGATCTTTCACCGCACAGAAGTTGGAGTGTTTGTGAACATTCTGTTACTGCAGAACGTTTGAAACCTTTGCCAACCTGGTGCCCACCAGAAGTTTCAGACTCCCATGAGCCCCGGCCAGCATCTTATAGGACATGAGAAATAAGCCCCTGGGAATTCTGCCTGGGGCTGTCAAAGAATGCGGGAGAAGAACAAAAATAGGAACTGCTAAAAATATAGAGAAACCAATAGTTTAAGATTAAACATTGATAGAATTGAAACTATATGCATATTGATTAAAACCATGCAAATAATAAACCATTACAATAAAAACAGAGTGGAACCAGCCCTTTCATTAAAAAGCAATCAGTTACCAAGAGCCTGTTGGAACAAGTAAGTACAGTCATACCTCGGGTTGAATGTGCTTCAGGTTGAGCGCTTTTGGATTGCGCTCCGTGGCAACCCAGAAGTAACGGAGCATGTTACTTCCGGGTTTTGCCTCTCTCACATGCGCAGAAGCTCAAAATGACATCATGCGCAGACTCGCCGTTGCGTCTTACGTTCTATTCAGGATGCGAACGGGGCTCCGGAACGGATCCCGTTCGCATCCCGAGGTACCATTGTATTCACTTGTCAACAGAAGGACAACTAGGAGGGAGGCAGTTTGGCTTTTTCAGGGAGGGAGTGTTAGGATATTCCATTCCACCTTAAAAGGAGCAGGCGGGATTGTTGTGTGTCACATGCCTGTTTACAGTCCAGCACAGCTTGCTGGGAACTTCCATTTTGTGTACAGTGGTACCTCAGGTTACATACGCTTAAGGTTACAGACGCTTCAGGTTACAGACTCCGCTAACCCAGAAATAGTACCTTGGGTTAAGAACTTTGCTTCAGGGTGAGAACAGAAATCGTGCTCCGACGGCAAGGCGGCAGCAGGAGGCCCCATTAGCTGAAGTGGTGCTTCAGGTTAATAACAGTTTCAGGTTAAGAACAGACCTCTGGAATGAATTAAGTACTTAACCCGAGGTACCACTGTATAGCTTTTGCTTTAGCTGCTTGCTTGGACATGAAAGGGAGAAGTCATGTTTTTCCTTTGTCCTGAATAAACTGCTTGTAAATATGCTTTACATATGCCTCTATCTGCCATTCTGTTGCGAAGAGTTATTTACTCTGCTGAGTAGAGCGTGCTCCAGCTTCTGAAGCTGTGGGTCGCTGTTTCATGCTGTGCCAAGGACCGCAGATCGCCCGGCTACCGGCCGGTGGGCTGGAGCCAGGTGGGGGCCTGCAAATTGCCCCCATTTCCTTGGACACATCTCAACAGGGAGTTCCAGAGTATGGGAGCAGGCTGGGTACAGTGTGCCAGCCTAGAAGACTTGGGTTCAAATCTCCCCTTGGCCATGAAGCTCACTGGGCAGCCTTAGGTAGTTGTGAGGATAAAACAGGGAATCACTTGTATCACCTCAAGCTCCTTGGACGGAAGATGGAATATCTGATAGCAGCCCTATGTAGGGAAGTTTTCAATGTTTGATTTTTTTATATGTGTTGGAAGATGCCCAGAGTGACTGGAGCAACCCAGCCACATGGGCAGGGTATTATTATTATTATTATTATTATTATTATTATTATTATCAACATCATCATTACATCACCAATCGATAAAAAAAAACCTGCATCACAAAGGTAAACTTTAAATTTACTGCTACACCTCTGTTTGCCTCTGGCCCTGCCCACCACAGACATCCGGTTTCTTGAAGATGATCTGGATGAGATTGTGGTCACGGGACTGGAAAAGTCGCCCTACCCTGTCCCAGGTGGTCTCACCTGGTACCATGGCTCTTCTTCCAACATCTCTGAGTTGCAAGCAAGGGCTTCTTTTAAAAACAAATCCCTTTGGGGAACAGGGAGGGTTTACAGGTGGGGGGGGGGAGTCAGAAATTCTTCTCTGACTCAGGTTTCAGCCCGAGGCAGAGAATAATTCAAGCGCTTTACAAATCCTTCCCTCCCCGAACCCCAAATCCTCCTGGAAACTTATCTACGGGACTCCAAGGCTCCCTGCGGCAAACTGCTTTGGATGTTCCCTATGCTGGTCTGAATCCGCAGCGGGAGACAACTGGTGTAAAGTGTCGAACAGCCAGAAGGGAGCCCTTGTCATCCATCTCTCTGTTTACTTCTGCCTTCTCGTTTGTTTTCCCCCTGAAAGTCACGATTGTGCCGGGGATGTGGAAAAGCTGCGACGGGACTTGTGCCAGGATGCTCCCGGCTGGCCACGTGCCGGTTGCCGTAGGAACCTGCAAGATGCACATTCTAGAAGTTGTCCTGAAAGGAGAGGAGGAGTCGGTTGGACAGTTGTAGGAAAGGGGGCAAAGGGGCCCTCGGATCCAAACCACAAAGTCTCAGGATGTCCTGGTGAGTTGATGGTGGGCAGGGCAGTTCCGAAACGGGAGCTTCTTATGGGGACCAGTTGCCAAATTTGCAGTCCTACGTCTTGGGGACAGTGAAGCGGGCAGTGAGATGGGGGTCTCATTTCTGGGGCCAGAGACTCCAGTCTGCCAGCTGGTTTCCTTAACTAGAAGAATGAAAATCTATCAGGGGGCGTATAGGGCCCTGTGCCTGTTTTTTTTGCACCACAGACCATGGAATTTGGCCTCCGGTGCAGCCTAAGTAAGCAGGAATTCCAAGAATCTGAGTCTTCGTTTTTAAAATGAAAGGGTTGTTTCTAGCCCTCAGAGTTATGCAAGGAGAAAAATCAGAAGAATGTACGTCATGTTTTTGCTAAGTTGTGATAAATTGAGAGGGTGTTTTCTTAAACCGTAGCACCCAGATCTGGACACGGCACTCTAGGTGTGGTCTGACCAAGGCAAAATGTTGTTTAGTCATTTAGTCGTGTCCGACTCTTCGTGACCCCCTGGACCAGAGCACGCCAGGCACTCCTGTCTTCCACTGCCTCCTGCAGTTTGGTCAAACTCATGCTGGTAGCTTCGAGAACACTGCCCAACCATCTCATCCTCCGTCGTCCCCTTCTCCTTGTGCCCTCCATCTTTCCCAACATCAGGTTCTTTTCCAGGGAGTCTTCTCTTCTCACGAGGAGGCCAAAGTCTTGGAGCCTCAGCTTCAGGATCTGTCCTTCCAGTGGGAACTCAGGGCTGATTTCCTTCAGAATGGAGAGGTTTGATCTTCTTGCAGTCCATGGTACTCTCAAGAGTCTCCTCCAGCACCATAATTCAAAAGCATCAATTCTTCGGGGATCAGCCTTCTTTATGGTCCAGCTTTCACTTCCATACATCACTATTGGGAAAACCATAGCTTTTACTATATGGACCTTTGTTGGCAAGGTGCTGTCTAGGTTTGTCATTGCTTTTCTCCTAAGAAGCAGGCGTCTTTTAATTTCGTGACTGCTGTCACCATCTGCAAAATAGAGTGGTACTATTCCTTCTCTTGGCCTGGACAATATATTTCTGTTGATGCAGCCTAGAATTGCATTAACATTTTTTTTTTTTTTTGCCCTCTGAATACCAGTTGCTGGAAACCACAGGTGAGAGTTTTGTGCTCAGATCTTGCTTGCAGGTTTTGCACAGGCATGTTTCACAGAACTGAAGAGCTGGAAGGAACCCAACTCCCTCAACCTTTCCTCATAAGGCTTGGTCTCCAGACCCTTGATTATCCCGGTCGCCCTCCTCTGCACAAGTTCCAGCTCTTCAAAATTCTTCTTAATTTGTGGCACCCAGAACCGGACATAGTATTCCAGGTGTGGTATAATCAAGGCAGAATAGAGCTGAACTATTACTTTTCTTGACCTGGACACTATACTTCTGTTGATGCAGCCTAGAAGATCATTAGCTGTTTTGCTGCTCTATCACATCCTATATAATAATAATAATAATAATAATAATAATAATAATAATAATTATTTATTTATATCCCGCCCTCCCCAACCGAAGCCAGGCTCAGAGAGGCTAACAACAATAAAAGTAACACAACATTCTAAAATCAATACATCTAAAATCAATTCAAAATCAAATTCATGGCAACCATTGGGCTAGAGTTCTGTGAGGATTACCAAAGGAGGGGGTCAGACTGTGCCTTGGCCAAAGGCCTGGTGGAACAACTCTGTCTTGCAGGCCCTGCGGAAAAAAGGCAAGTCCCGCAGGGCCCTAGTCTCTTGTGACAGAGCGTTCCACCAGATCGGGGCCACGGCCGAAAAAGCCCTGGCTCTGGTTGAGGCCAGCCTAACCTCCCTGGGGCCTGGGACCTCCAAGATGTTTTTATTTGAAGACCGTAAGGTCCTCCGTGGGGCATACCAGGAGAGGCGGTCCCGTAGGGACGAGGGTCCTGGGCCATATAGGGCTTTAAATGTTAAAACCAGCACCTTAAACCTGATCCTGTACTCCACCGGGAGCCAGTGCAGCTGGTATAGCACCGGGTGAATGTGATCACCGCGGCATTCTGCACTTGCTGGAGTTTCCATTGACTCATGTGAAGCTTGTGGTCCACTAAGACGCCTAGAGCCTTTTCACATGTGCTACTGGCAAGCCAAGTGTCCCTCATCTGAGATTTGTGCAGCTGTTCTTCCTGTGTAGAACCTGACATTTGTCCCTAAAAAACTTCATTTTGTTAGTTTGGGCCCAGTTCTCCAATCATCAGTCCTGATTCTGTCTTCTGTGGCGTTAGCTGTCCCTCCCAGTTTGGTGTCATCTGCAAATTGGATGAGCATCCCCTCAATTTCTTCATCCAAGTCATTTATAAAGACGTGGAACAACAACAGGCCCAGGACAGAACCCTGCAGCACCCCACTTGTCACATTTTTCCAGGATGTGACAAGTGGTTTCCAACCATTAATGAGCACTCTTTGGGTTCGGTCAGTCAACCAGCTACCAGTCCACCTAACAGCTACCTCATCCATCCCACATTTTACCAGCTTCTCCACAAGAATATCATGAGGGACTTTATGAAAACCACTGTGAATTTGGCCACAGGATGCTTGACTAGATGCATTGATGCTTCTGGAAAGGGGAGAGGAGATTCCAAGTCACCTAAGCCTTTTGTTTTACATAAAGAAATGGTCCTTTTGTTCCTTTCCATTTTTTTTATTTTCACAAAATTATAAACAAACAAGACAAACAAACAAACCCAATTCACAATCTTATTAGAAATTATACTCATTAACATTGTTAAGTGACTTCCTCGCTTCCCCTTGAATTTCCATGCATATCCATTTAACGGTTTTCCAAATCACAGTTCTTATAAAATTTACCTTTAGCTTTAACATCTTTCAGTCTTTACCTTTTGAAATTATACATATTGATTCATCACTTAACTTATATAAAATCCTAAGCCTATTCATCCACATGTCATATAAATATGCTGTGGTTGGTCCTTTGGGGCAAATGGCGTACAGCCCCCAGGCATCTCAGTCTGTTTTCAGCCTGCTCCCACCCACCTGCCTTACTGACCACCTGTCCAAGGAGTAGCACTGGCTGCCGCCACCTCCTCCTTAGCACCAGCCTTGCCATTGTAGGACTCAGCTGGGAAGAGCATTGGGGGAAACCTGAGTGCTGGTTCTGCCTGCCAATGGGCGCCAGCCAGCCCTCCCTGTAAAATGGCAAGCCAGATCATTGGTCCAACTAGCCCACTAGTATTGATTGTGCTGACTAGCAGAAATTCTTCAAGGCTTCGGCTTTCTAAGATTATTTCCGTTGAGCATTCCATGTTTTCTCACCACAGTTCTCCACCCTGGAGCTATGGGACATCCCCTAACCCGGGGCAGGCAAGCTTTTCTCTTTCTACAGTGGTGGGTGAGGAAGGAGGGCTGGGCCACCTTCTCTCTCTGGTTTCACCCACACAACACATTTAAAGCCATCCTTCTAAGTCTATGTGGACCATAACTAAGCCCCTGACATTTTGAAAAACACACCTAAGCAGAAATGAATATTATTATGCCTTGCAGAAGTCAACAAAGCTGCACTAACATTGAGATCCACCCTTGATTTTTCTCTGCTGCGTCTTAAAAAAAACCCGACTTGAAAGGGGAACTCCTTCCTGGCAGGTATCTTGGCCAGGTGGGCAGACAGGTGGGCAAGTCAGCAGGTGCTCAGCTGACAACCTTCGGGAGGAGATGGGATCCCTTTCAGAAATCCCTGGCACAGCAAGGTCTTGGATGCATTTTGCGGAGGAGCTTCCAAGAGAGCAGGTGGGCCCGGGTACCACCATCGCAGCATCCTCATCCTCTTGAGGAAGCACTGCATTGCTTGCTTCCAGGTTGCTTGGACCGGTGTGCAGCATCCCATAGATTTCTGAGTCCCTGCCCCCTTTGTTCCCTGAGTGGTGGGAGAGAGGAGCCTTTGCACATGAGAAACAACACCAGAGACCTTCAGTCTTTTTGCAAGCTGAGTAGACTAAACTCAAGCGGTGGGGAACCTCAGGACTGGCTGCTGAATGTGGCACCCCTCTCTTGCCCACAGGCTAAACCAGGTGAGGGTAGCCAGTGGGTTTCAAACCCTCTATGGGTTAGGGACTTCTCCTGCATGCAAAGACAGGCACATGGGCTTCAGCACATGGATGTAGCCAGGATTTTTGTTGAGGGGGCAGGACTTGGTTGGGGGGGGCAGGACTTATGGTGGGGCAGAACCGACGTGATTGGTCAGTTAAGTAAATCGGCAGGTTGAGAAGACGAGACCAATACAGTCATACCTCGGGCTGAAGTAGTTTTGGGAGAAGTATTTTCGGGTTGCACGTGACCTGGAAGTAATGGAGCGCGTTACTTCCGGGTTTCGCCGCTCGCGCATGTTCAGACGGTCAAAATGACGTCATGCACATGTGCAGAAGCAGCGAATCAGATCCCGCATGGCCCTGGTCTCATGAGACAGAGTGTTCCACCAAGTCGGGGCCAGTGCTGAAAAGGCCCTGGCTCTGGTTGAGGCTAATCTGACTTTTCTAGGAGAAGGAAATCTCTGATCGTAAGCCTCCTATGCTTTGAGGCTATACTCATTTGTAAGAAAAGCTTCAGGAGTAAACCCCAAAGAAAAATCTGTGCCTGCTACAGATACCTGAGGGCATCTTCGAAAGAAGAAACGACTAAGGCGTAAACCCTACACAAATCCAGAGCAGAAATCCTAAGATGGTTGGATGGCGCCCTGTACGCCTCCTTCTGGCAACTCCTGCAGCCAATCTGGTGCCAAACCTCTTGCTCTGCTTTCCTTGGATAACGTCACCAAGCACCTCCCCATTCTCTCCCCGCAACTTTCCCCTGGCAAAATTCAAATTTCGCAAACAAACCTTTCCCATTTGTGTATGTACATCAGTGATCTCATTCATCTCTAGCAGCCCAAGTTTGCTGCTAGAGCAACTGAGTGCTTCTTGTCCTGGAAGCTCATAGAATCTCACATCATAGAGCTGGAAGGGGCCCCCTGAGGATCATATAGTCCAGCCCCCTTCATTGCAGGAATTTGCAGCTCTCCCTCACGGGGAATGAACCTGCAACCTTGGCATCTTCAGCTCCACACTGTAACCAGCTCAGCTATTCTAGAATGGTACAAGAGGGACTCATTGTTAAACAGCTCTGGGAATTGTATTTCCTTGAGGCGAATAAGGTAAAGGGACCCCTGACCATTAGGTCCAGTCGTGGCCGACTCTGGGGTTGCGGCGCTCATCTCGCTTTATTGGCCGAGGGAGCCAGCGTACAGCTTCCGGGTCATGTGGCCAGCATGACTAAGCCGCTTCTGGGGAACCAGAGCAGCGCACGGAAACGCCGTTTACCTTCCCGCCGGAGCGGTACCTATTTATCTACTTGCACTTCGTGCTTTCGAACTGCTAGGTTGGCAGGAGCAGGGACCGAGCAACGGGAACTCACCCCGCTGCGGGGATTCGAACCGCCAACCTTCTGATCAGCAAGTCCTAGGCTCTGCTTAACAAACTACAGTTCCCAGGATGCTTTGGGGGAAGCCATGGCTGGGGAAAGCACTTTGAATGCAAGCTGCATTATGTGGCCTCAGCCATTGCTATTCGTCTCGCTTCAAATTGTAGAAAAGGCCGGCAGAAAACCTTCTCTGCTCAGGTGAACAAAGCCCAGTTAAAGGTGTTGCTTATCATCTGACTATCGATCTGGGTCGTCAGGAAAAGGCATCAGGACCAGCCTTTCCAAACAGCCTGCGCAGGATGCAAAGCGAAGCTTGGAAGGCTGAGCTTAAGGCAGAAAAGCAAGAGGGAAGAAGCAAGGGGGAGGGAGGGGGGCGGAGAGCAGGAAGCGAATAAAACCAACACCTTCTGTGCTTCTAGAAGACACTGGAGCGACGAGAGCCGCACTCAGGGCAAAAATAGCATAAGGTGAATGAGCGCCTGGGGAGATGTAAAGCTGCCTTGACAGCTTCCCATAACAGGGTAGCTGCCTTTTGCCAAAGTCATTAAAGGCTGCTCCGTTGTGTAACCGCAGCTAAAGATGCCTTGCGACGGCCGGATCCTGTCAAGTGCTGATGATCTGTGTCCCTCCAGACATCAGCTGTATACAGTGGTACCTCGGTTTAAGAACAGTCTGGTTGAAGAACAATACGGTTCACAAACTCCGCAAAACCGGAAATAGTGGCTTGGTTTGAGAACTTTACCTCGGTCTAAGAACGGAATCTGAATAGTGGAAGGGCACCGGCAGTGGGAGGCCTCATTAGGGAAGGCGCACCTCGGTTTAAGAACGGTTTTGGTTTAAGAATGGACTTCTGAAACGGATTAAGTTTGTAAACCGAGGTACCACTGTATAGCAATGAGAGCAGGTCCATCCAGTGGCATAGCGTGAGGGGGCTTGGCACAGGCAGGGCCGGATTTAGGTAAGCTACTGAAGGTAATGGGGCCCTTTATACAGCAGGCGGGGCCCGTGACTTACATCATAGGAGCCTACACAACACAAAACACTGTTGCTGTATGTAGGTTTTATTGTATTCGTTTTTTATCGTATATTTTGGAAATGTACATCCAGGGGTTTTTTTCCTTTAAATTTTTTTGGGGCCCCCAAGAGAGTGGAGCCCTAAGCTATAGCTTGTTTAGCTTATACGTAAATCCGGCATTGGGCACAGGGGTGATTGCCCCAGGTGCAAAATTGTTAGGGATGCAACATTTCAACATCTGGTGCTGCCTCAACGCAGCTGCACATTTCCATCGCTGGGCTCCATTGAAAACGACTTTCCCATGCGAACCAGGAAGTGACCTCTCCAGACTCTTATTTTCTTATCTCAGCGGCTGTGACCTCCCGTCAGGCAGTTGAATATGCAGGCATACTCTGTCTGTTTCCTCCCTTCCACCCACCTCCATGTGGCCCCGGGCACTGGCAACCCATGCTACGCTACTGGGTCCATCCCTACCGTTAGCCAGAATGAGGTGACTGCCTTAAGCAGCAGATGCTGGTGGGTGGTAAGCAGTGGCACTTCTTGAACCCACCAGTTGTTCCCCTCTGTTGGAGAACAGAGCTGTGAGTTTCGTGGCCCGCCCTGCACCCAGTTCCCTCTGGCATGGTAGAGGATGGTTGACACAGTCTGGTTCACGGGCGATCAAAGTCCTGGCAGGGGATGTCAGGACCAGGGTCAAGATGGGGGGTGGGAGCAGGAACGGGGGTCCAGAAGCCAGGAAACCAAGAGTCCGAGGGTCAGAGAGCCAGGAATCAAGAAGCCAAGGGTCCAAAGGTCAGGAAACAAGGAGTCATGAAGTCAGGGGTCCGAGGGTCAAGAAGCAAGGAGTCACAAAGTCAGGGGTCCAAGGCTCAAGAAGCAAGGAGTCATGAAGTCAGGGGTCTGAGGATCAAGAAGCAAGGAGTCATGAAGTCAGGGGTCTGAGGATCAAGAAGCAAGGAGTCACGAAGTCAAGGGTGTGAGGATCAAGAAGCAGGGAATCAGGAAGCTGAGGTTCAAGGATCAGGCAGCAAGAAGCCAAACGCAGCAAGGCAGGAAGCGTGTTGCTGTGGCAAAGAGCCGAAGGGAAATGCTGACCTTATATCCCTTCCCAGCTCTTGCCACCAAGTGCAGTGAGTTACCAAGCGGCCTCACCTGTACAGCCACTCCTTTCCTCTTCAGAACAAACTTAGGAAGGTCCCAGTCCTGCAAAGTACTACTGGTCACAGGGCCTGGCTCCTGCACGCACTCCTGACAATGGTCTCCCATGGCTGTGATGCAACTGGCAATCCAGTTACTTTCTGCAACATGGTGCCATCTTGTCCTTTGCTTCCGGAATCAACTGGTCCTGAATACCATTGGCTGAGTTCATTGCACCAAGTTGAGTTGGGAGCAACTAAGCAGAGGACATTGCTGCAGCCCTGCGCTAAGAGGCCTGGGTCTGCCAGAACTGATCTGTGATAGCAGTTTCACACAAACATGTGAACTCAGCACGAGAGCTGCATCCCATGTGCAAAACAGGGCGACCAAGATGATCAAGAATCTGGAAACCAAGCTGTATGAGGAGTGGCTGAGGGAGCTAGGTATGTTTAGCCTGGAGGACTGAGATATCACCTTCACGGCCTAGGACCCTCGTACCTACGGGACTGCATCTCCCGGTCTGCCCCATGGAGGACCTTAAGGTCTATAAATAGCAACACCCTAGAGGTCCCGGGCCCTAAGGAAGTCAGATTAGCCTGAACCAGAGGCAGGGCCTTTTCAACACTGGCCCCGGCTTGGTGGAACGCTCTGTCTCATGAGACCAGGGCCTGCGGAATCTGATTTCTTTCCGCAGGGCCTGTAAGACAGAGTTGTTCTGCCTGGCCTTTGGCTTGGAATCAACTTGATCCCCTTCCCCTCTTTCCTTATTCCTTTCTCCTTCTGTGATGGAACTCCTATTTGGGGATTTCCCTGGCTTTTTTCTGGCCCATGTAGGGCCAGTCTGGATAGTTGGCCTTGGTGAAGATTGGATGTTTTCATCCCCAAAAAGTTTTTGATTTGAGTTTCTACTGAAATGAGGCTGCATTTTAATGTCGTATTTTAATCTTGTTTTTTAGTTGTATTTTAATCAATTGTTTTTATACCTGGTGTTAGCCGCCCAGAGCCCGGTCTTGGCTGGGGAGGGCGGGGTATAAATAAAATTTATTATTATTATTATTAAATATATAAAGGGCTATCCCATGGAAGAAGGAACAAACTTGTTTTCTCCTGCTCCCGAGAGCAGAACCTGAACCAATGATTCAAACTGTAAGAAATGAGTTTCCAACTAAATATGTAGGAAGAATAACTTTCTGATGCTAGGAGCTGTTGGACAGTGTAGCAGACTACCTCAGAAGGTGTAGTTTTTTAAGCAAAGGTTGGATTTCAGGGATTCTTTAGCTGAGATTCTTGCATTGAAGTGGGTTGGACTAGATGACCCTTGGCATCCCTTCTAACCGTACAGTTCTATGCTTCTATGTTCCTTTTTGTCTGGAGCACGTTGGTAAGGTGCCCTGTTCTTTGGCTACACTGAAGGCCAGAAGGAGGGGATTTGCTTAATCCATACGAACCATTTGTTCATATAAATACACTGCACAAACTTTGCTTGGTCCTATGCATTGCACAATTGCCACAAACACACCTGTGGTGTTGCATGTAGAAACGAGAGAAGGTGACTGCCTAATTTGCCTCTGCATCCAACAGATACAAATGTCTCTGTGCTGTGTGTTTGGGCAAATAATAATATATAATAATAATTTATTATTTATACCCCGCCCATCAGGCTGAGTTTCCCCAGCCACTCTGGGCGGCCGCCAATCAAGTGTTGAAACTATACAGCATTAAATATCAACAACTTCCCTAAACAGGGCTGCCTTCAGATGTCTTTTAAAAATAAGATAGCTGCTTATTTCCTTGACATCTGATGGGAGGGTGTTCCACAGGGCGGGTGCCACTACCGAGAAGGCCCTCTGCCTGGTTCCCTGTAACTTGGCTTCTCACAGCGAGGGAACCGCCAGAAGGCCCTCAAAGCTGGACCTCAGTGTCCAGGCTGAACGATGGGGGTGGAGACCCTCCTTCAGGTATACAGGACTCAGGTCATTTAGGGCTTTAAAGGTCAGCACCAAACAGAACCTGTGTATCTTTTTCCTTCCATAGGTAGGGTAAATCGATACCAACAATAAAGTTAAAGAGGCACACTCCTTCCTTGGTGAAATGCTGTGTGTGTATGTGAAATATATACACAGCACATCATGTGTACACATGTTTATAAAGTGCACAAGTGTGTGTGTGTGTTTGTGTGCTTCTGTTTCCACACAGAAACAACCAAGAGTCTTGCAGCATCTTAAAGACTAGCCAATTTATTACAGCCGAAGATTTTGTGGACTGGAATGGTGATATATATTAGTTATATGCATTCCTGTGTGTCTGGATAACCTGTCTCTCTATAGCATACATGCTCAGCTCTCTGAGCATAACACACATCACATGCAGGTGCAAGAAGTGTATGCAGGGAGCGCATATAATAATGCAACCGACAGCATAACAACATGAGAAGAGCCTGCTGGATCAGGCCAGTGACCCATCTCTAGTCCAGCGCCCTGTTCTCCCAGTGGCCAGCCAGATGCCCTAATGGGAAATCTGCAAGCTGGACTCGAACACAAGACTCTCCCCTCCTGTGGTTTCCAGCAACTGGCATTCAGCAGCATTGCTTCCTCCATGGCTTCATCCTCCATGAATTTGTCCCATCCTCTTTTGAAGCCATCCAGCTTGGTGAAGCTCTTTTGAAGCCATCCATCCATCCACTGCTTCCTGTGGCAGGCAGTTCCATAGTCGATATGTGTTGATATAATAAATAACACTGTGCCCATGGAAGATGTTAACTCCCAGTCTGTTTGGTGGGCATGTAAGTAAACACTACACGTAGTCTTCCCCCTACTCAAGTGGTTGCACCAATTCAATGAATAGAAGAATGCACTCTGCACATGTTCAGATGCTTTTTAATCCTTGTCAACGGAGGGAACCCTGGAATTCACCCCAGATCAGCTTGGTCTCTGGAAGCCCCTCTCCTCTCCCCCTGCACATGTGGCGTGGCTCACTTTCTTGAGCCACCTGCCACTGTTCACCTATTATTTTGCACCTGCTCTCTGCTTGGGGCTCATGCCAGTAAAGATTGTACTAACAGAAGCGCGGGAAGTTTGCAGAAATGACTGGGGTTATGGATGCTGCAGCCTTTTGGCAAAAGTTTGGAGCCAGTGGTCTTCCTTGCACCGTATGTAGTATGTGCCCAGATAGCGTATCGCTTCTTCTCTTCCCATTTTTCTGGGGAGGGGTGGGAAGGGCTGGCCACGAAACGGGCAAGCAACCCCAGAAGGTTCAAACGTCCAGGTCTGTCCACTGCTGAGCTTTCTCAATGCAATGGATTATTATCAACAAAACATAGCAGTTAAGTAAGACTGCTTTGTTCCGGTGGAACGGAAGGCGATGGGCTCTCCTTCCCGGGAGTTCTCAAAGCAGATTTTGGATGGCCATCTGCCAGGGATTTCTTTAGCTGGACTTCCTGCATGGCAGGGGGTTGGACTGGATGACCTTGGGGGTTCCCCTTCCAACTCTATAACTCTATAAATGAGGGGGTACCGTTCAGCTGACCCGCTCACTCTCCTTCATCCAAAAGTGGAGCTCTGCCAACACTGAGATCCTGGCCTTCTTTCACCTTGATTTTCCTGTGCCAGTGACCTAGAAATCTCCCCTCCTGGGGCACCCTCAGACCGGCAGCTGCCGCCTCGACTAGGGGGAAGCCCGCTTCCATCTGGTCCCACTGCGCAACAGCGCCCCTTGGTGCCCGTGCCAAAGCATTGCCTGGCAGCAGCCCAGAGAGAACCAGGCGTCGGGTGGTTTTGGTGATTAGGCACCCACCTCCAGGATTTTGCAGGATTTCTGGAGGCTTCCAACTTCCTGACGGCCAATTTTGTTTTATTTTCTCCCCCCCCCCCCCCTTTTCTTAACCATCTAGATATGAACTGTTGTTGTTCGAAAAGCAGAGAGCGGGGAGGGGAGAGCGCGCGGAGTGAGGTGGCGAGAGCCAGGCGCCAAAAAAGATGCTAAAACGTCACAGGGAGAGATTTCCTTATTGGGTCTCCCTCGCCTGCATCCTGAGTCCATATATGGGCATTTATGTCACAGCAGCCTGGCTCGGGGAACTCCAGAAATGGAAGAGCGGAAGATCAGAGGCAGATATATAAACCCAGGCTGCGTCTCCTCGGCTCTTTGCTTACAAACACCGAAGAGGGGAGAGAGAGACGCACCTGCCCAGCTCAGCCCAGGTGAGGCCTGGGATACAGATACAGCCCCCAGCTCCCTAGGAATTCAGAGCATCCTCCTCTCTCTCTGCCACGCGAGGACCAGCATCCCTGCGTCTTTCCACCTGTCGGAGGATCCCTTTACTCACCCCACCTGGAGCTGAAGCAACCTCTGCCTTAGGGGGTCTCTCTGAGCAGCCAGGGAGGGGGCTCTCTCCTCCCTTCCACACCTCCTGCTTTACTCCCATCCTTCCTTCCCCCCCCCCCCATTCCCATCTCCTTTTCTTCAATTTGGACATGTTGAACACCATGGATTTCTCGCACCAGGACTCTCCGTATGACAAGCGTCAGCTGAAAGCAGGTGACGCTTCCGTCTCCGGGCAGGACCAGGAGTCCCAACTTTTGACGGAGCAGCCGAGGGAGGGAGCCTCTGATTTTCTCCCAGGTAAGGAAGAGAAGCCTACTCCATCTCACCTTGGAATGTCGGGCGGGGGGGCGGGGCGGTGGATGGACCTGCTCTGGATTTTTTAACCTGATTATTTCACGTGAAAGCAAGCCGGGGGGCAGGGGACCGGCATCAGATTTGTGAGCGCACAGCGGCACGGGCAAATGCCCTTCTCTAAAATGATGGTGTTATAACGGTTAGGGTAAATTTAAGAGTCCTTAATTGTTTAAAACAATGCGTGGGAGGGGGGGTTAGTAGGGGAATGTGGTTTGAAAAATCGACTGTGATGGCATTCATTAGAACTGCATGGCTAGAAGTGTGTGAGGGGGGGAGGTTAATACGAAAGAAACATAGAATAGAACCGGAAGGGCTCTCACGAGGCCATCCAATCCAACCCCTGCTTTGTGCCCACCAGATTCTATACGTGCTCAAAGCATTCTTGACAGGTGCTGGTTTAACCGTTTAACCCAAAACTTACAAAGGAGGTGGTTCTTCAAGTTCCCTGCTAGGCAGCTCATCCAATTGCAGAACAGCAGGACATTATTATTCCCGTTTCACAGATAGGGAATGGTGGTCGAGAGAATGGCTGAGGAAACCCGTGCAAAGGCTGACACCACCCCAGTGCTCCAAATATGGGTTCTTCCCCTTTAGACTCTCCCTTTTTTGGCAAATGCTCTGCACTGGATTGAAAATTGTGCTTGGGTCCAAGAGGGGAAAGTCCTTATCTCCGTGGTAGACCCTCTACCTGTCATACAGGTAACATGTCCAGGTAGGGCTGAGAAGGACACCTGCCTGAAGCTTTGCAGAGCTGCTGGCAGTCAGCACAGACAGTTCTGAGCTAGATGGACTCAAGCCCATCTTGTGTCTCTTCACTAGGGCAACCTACTTGCTGTCTCCCAGTCTAACCAATGGTTAATTGCTAAAAGGATGGAGTCAAGGCTGAAATGCAACTGGTGGAGGCCTTTACCCCCCCCCCCCGATCCCAAGCCTGTGAGGCTTGGTTATAGCTGCTTAGACGCTGCACATGCTCAGGAACTCTTCCTTCTTTCTTTATTTCACATGCTCTGGAGCCATTAAGACCTGGCCCATGGAGACCAACTCTGGGATCTAGCCCTGGGTCCATGAAGCCTTGAGCCCAACTCACCTCCTAGAAGTGTTGTGATGGTCAAATGAGTCAGGTGTGCGTGGGCATCATAACCCACCTCAAACTGCTAGATCAGGCTGCAAATCCACCTTGAACAAGCAAGAGCCTCATTGCAGGCACCTCACAGGAGGACATGCCTCACCCCTATTGCATCTGGGGCACGAAACAGGGCCATGGGGAGCTACATTCTACCAGCTCAGGCTATTGGTCCACCTAGGTCAGGTCTGTGTCCTTGATTTGGTGCCTGATCTTCAATGTCAGGGAACGGGCTCATCCCATCACCTGCCACCCGATGGCCACCTGTTTACCTGCATTGCAAGGGGTTAGACCAGATGACCCCTGGGAAACCTTCCAACAGTTCCATGATGACAGGACCTTTTTGGCTGAAGGATTAAAGCCGGGGCCGTCTGCTTGCAAAGCTGTGTGTGCCACCATCATGCTAAGGGGCCATCGCACCTTCCCAGAAACCTCTGCTGCCTTTTCTTGTGGAGCTCTGGTGTTCTATGATTCTATTTGTAATGAAAACCCTGTGTTTCTGTTTTCCAGGTGACTTTATGGGAGCCACAATGAACCCTGAAACCACAGATTACTACTTCGTTTCTGGACAGCCCTCCCCACCGGTCAGCTATACGGGCAGCTTTTTCATCAAGACAGAGCAATGCCAAGACCAGGAGTCCCTCTTCAACCTGATGTCAGGCATCCTTGGTCTTTCTCCCTTCTCGTCTTCAGAGGCCCACCAGAGGCAGCCGGACGCCACCTACAGTGTCCCAGAGGCCATTCAGAACCATTTGGACCTCTATTCCACCTGCCAGCCCGAGCTGAACATTTCTGTGCGGCCGTTGTTAGCCGAGCAAAGCTATTCTACGTTCTCCAGCCCTGACACCATCCAGCAAGCCCAACCTTCCTCCGACATGGGGGCCTCTTCCCAATGCCTCTTTAGCGAAAAACTGTTGGACAGCAAACAGGACATCAAGCTGTCCGCCATCTCCCCGTCCCTGGAGAAGTTCAAATCCCCTTGTTCCCACTGGGACCCTCTCAGCCAGTCTCAGAATTACCTACCAGCAGAATACAACCCTCCAGAGACATTCCGCCCCACAGAGGCCAGCCAGACAATGTTCCCCCAACTGGCATCCAAAACCGAGAATGTGCTGTCCGTCAGCTGCCAGTCGGAGCTAAACGGACTCCCTGAACAGTCGGGTTCCTTCGGACAAAATCTGGACTTCACTTGCCTGCCGGAAAGGTTCTCCACTCTCACACAGATCCCCAGTGACTTTGTAGAGGCCAAGATCCCCAATTTACCGCCCCAGCTCATCCAAGACTTTGAGTCTTCCTTGCCCCAGACTGAGGTCATGCCAAACCTGGCCAGCACCAATGACCAGAGGCTGCACACCAGCCACACCCCGCCATCAACTCCCATGACAGACTTCCTGGCCCATTCCGCCGGCTCCTTGGTCAACCCCCTAGCCCCCAGCAGGACCCCCGGAGCCGTCCCAGAGCCAAAGAAGAAGCCTCGCAGGGGGAAGTGCTCCTCCAAATGCTTCTGCCCCAAACCCCATGAAAAAGCCTTCGCCTGTCCGGTGGAGAACTGCATCCGTTGTTTCGCGCGGTCGGATGAGCTCAACCGCCACCTGCGCATCCACACCGGCCACAAGCCCTTCCAGTGCCGCATCTGCCTGCGGAACTTCAGCCGCAGCGACCACCTGACCACGCACATCCGGACGCACACGGGGGAGAAGCCCTTCTCCTGCGACGACTGCGGGCGCCGGTTCGCCAGGAGCGACGAGAAGAAGAGGCACAGCAAGGTCCACCTGAAGCAGAAAGCCCGGGCGGAGGAGAAGCTCAAAGGCCTGGGCTTCTACTCCGTGGGACTTTCTTTCGGGATGCTGTGAAACCCTGGGGGGTGGGTGCGAATCCTGATGGGACTTTGCGGGGAGGTTTTTCTTTCTGGAAAGGGCTCTGGGAAACTCAGGTTAAGGTTCCTTCGTGCAGCAGAGAGTTGAAAGGAACGATAGACGTGGCATTGTGGCTTGTCCAGTTGATTCACTTTTTTGGAGGTGTCCGGGCGGAAGAACGTAAATGGAGGGGACCAAAAGGGTCTGGTGGGATGCGGGCAAGAATTCAAAGTCATTCCATGCTCTTTTACAGAGGAGTTCAGGTCCAAAGGCCAGCTTCTGAGTTGTCAGAGAAATCTGTATTTTAGCAGAGGTAAGCTTCTGAGTTTCAGCACCACATGAGTAGCGGACAGCTCCCAGTGGCTAAGCTAGGCTAAGCAAGAAGCTGAATTTCCCAAACAGCATTCGTAAATATATATATATATTACAAGGGAGAGAGAAACACCTATCTCTGTTTTACACAAGAACAAGACAACTTTACAGTTTTTAATGAACTGAACCGACTTTCATTACATAAGCACTTTAATGGGCCTTCCAGGGAGAGGGGAGGGGTACTTAAAAAAAAATTCCTAAGAATAAAATTTCTCATGTTCAAACTGCAGGGCTGGGGAAGGAGACAAAGTTGTATACAATCAGCACAGTTCATTGCTTTGTTAATGATGCAAATTGTTGCTATGGAGTAGGCAAACTTTGCTTAATGAACATTTTGTATATAATTGTGATTGCAGGATTGGGTGGGCGGGGTGATTCTCATTTTTTATGTAAATCTCTCTCTTTGTAAAAACAGAATGTGCCAGGGTTATTACAAAGCTGTGTTTATTTTTACAATAAACAAAATTTGTTTTAATCTAAAAAAAAAAGTTTTAAGATTTCTTCTATGTTGCTTTTCACCGCCATCTTTGACCCCAATCCAGATCCCCCCCCCCCCGAGAAACCCAAACTCTTCAGTAGTGGGAATTGAGGGACAATTCCTAGTTCCCTGTTTTGCCTGAAGGCAGCACAACGGGTGTTTCGGATGTAAGTAGGAAAGGGTCTCCTAGGCAGAGATGCTCATTTAGCAGCAAAGAGGATCCAGGAATCTGCTTTGTGGAGAGGAACAGAGACCCCCCCCCCCCCCGTCATCACTTCTCCAAATCTATCCCTGCCCAAACCACCTCTTGTCTGGATTGTGATGGTCTGGGACTCGGGCTCAAACTCGGAGCCAGAGGAGTCTCAGTCCGCACTAGATCCTTTGCCTCAGGCATCATCTGAACCAAGTCTGGGGCCTGATTCCGAAGAGCCCCAGTCTGCACAGGTTCTCCTGCAACAAACACCAGCTGGGTCGAGTCAGGGGCCTGAGCCTGCCTTGGCTCCAGATGCGGGGATTACCTTGTTGCCTTCAGCTGGGCCATCACTTACAGCTGCTCCACTACCGGTTGGGTCAGGAGAGGCTGAGGTGGCCTCTGGGTCTAGTAACCCACCGATGTCTCCTGAGCTGCAGAGACTCAGGTCTGAGAGAAGGAGAGACCTGAGTACTCGCAGGAGGAGTCCTTGCCTTCGGGTGAGACAGGGTGGCGAGTGACCAGGGGATCAGGACCGGCTGTTACCCCGACAAAGATAAAAGGCTGTCAGACCCCGCCCCAGGTTGCAGGAGCAACATTGCTGTTTGCTAGAACCTGCCTGAGACTCTGTGCCTGACCTTGCCTGGTTTCCTGCCTTGAGTCCTGCCTTGGCCCTGTCAGACTGACTCCTCATGGAGCCCTTTGATTCGGGACCAGACCTGGACCATGTTGCTCGGGTTAGCCCCCGGGCCCAGCACATGGGTAATTCTCCTGCACCCACTCTGATTTTTCTATCAAGGCTCTCCACGGGATGAGTTCCCAGTGCTCTGCATCTCCAAAAGCTGTCTTATCCTCTTTTAAAGCCATCCAGGTTAGCAACCATCACTTCCTCCTGTGGGGGGGAGTTCCACAGTTTAACTCTATGCTGTGTGAAGAAGAACTTTCTTTTATCTGTTCTGAATCTTCCAACATTCACCTTCACTGGATATCCACCATGTCTAGCATTTTGAGAGATTCATTGCTCTGAACACTTTTGCCCCAGGCCCTGTCAATCACTGCAATGTGGCCCCTTCGAGCTCTAGGCTTGTCAATGTTGTTGGGATGCGTCCAAGGGAACGGGGCAATTGGCAGGGCCCCAGCTGGCTCCAGCCCACCGGCCGGCAGCCGGGCGATCTCCGGTCCTTGGAGCAGCATGTAACTGCGACTCAAACCTCAGAAACCTTCAGAAGCTGAGCACGCAAGCCAGCAGAGAAAATAACTCTCTGCAACAGAAGGGCACAGAGACAGAGGCTGTGTAAAGCATATTTACGGAAGTTTATTTAGCATACATTAGGACAAAGAAAACATGTCTGCTCTCCTTCATGTCCAAAGCAAGAAGCATAAGCAAAAGCTAGACACAAACGGAAGTTCCCAGCAAGCTGTGCTGGAATGTAAACAGGCATGTGACACACAACAGCCTGTTCCTCTTAAGGTGGAATGGAATATCTTAACAAATGTTTGGGACATTAGACTGTATGCAATACAGTGGTACCTTGGTACTCAGACTTGGTTCCCAAATAAATCGGCTCCCAAGCGCCGCAAACCCAGAAGTAAGTGTTCTGGTTTGCGACCGTTTTTTGGAAGCCGAACATCCGACGCGGCTTCCGATTGGCTGCAGGAAGCTCCTGCAACCAATCAGAAGCTGTGCCTTGGTTTTTGAACCATTTCGGGAGTTGAACGGACTCCTGGAATGGATTAAGTTCGAGAACCAAGGTAACTCTGTTTACGTCAAGAAAGCTGACATAGGACCATGATAGCGAATCTTTCATTTCAACCGCATTGCCAATAACCGGAGATGAAGGCAGATGTGCTCCAGATTCTGGCAGGTGGAACAGCTTGATGGTCAGCCTGGTGAGGAATGAGGCAGGCTTCTGTAATCACTCTGAGCATATTGTGAAGGACAGAGTGTGGTGTCCTGTAGGAGGAATAGACCGGAATTTTACTGGGAGGCAGAGGTTGAGCCAGAAGAAGTAGGAGCTGGAAAGGAACAGCCTACTTGGGACTCAAATCTAGTCTGGAGGGGAGAGATTCTTCCAAGGAAAATGAGAAACTCCCAGACCCAGTGAAGGGAGGGGGTCTATTACTTAAAGTACCTCAGGAGCAGGATTGTTAAATGGGGAAAGTGAGAGTGAGAGCTGGACCATAAAGAAGGCTGATCGCCAAAGAATGGATGCTTTTGAATTCTGGTGCTGGAGGAGACTCTGGAGAGCCCCATGGACTGCAAGAAGATCAAACGCATCCATTCTGAAGGAAATCAGCCCTGAGTGCTCACTGGAAGGACGGATCCTGAAGCTGAGGCTCCAAGACTTTGGCCACCTCATGAGAAGAGAAGACTCCCTGAAAAGACCCTGATGCTGGGAAAGATGGAGGGCACAAGGAGAAGGGGACGACAGAGGAGGAGATGGTTGGACAGTGTTCTCGAAGCTACCAGCATGAGTTTGACCAAACTGCAGGAGGCAGTGGAAGACAGGAGTGCCTGTCTTTTATGGGGAGGGTGGAGGGGGGGAAATGGGGGGGGGATTAAGGATGATATGTTTTTTGAGAAAATGTTTTGTTGAAATTCCTAATAAAAAATATTATTTTTTATAAAAAAAGAACCAAACACCTGTCACTCTGCCTCCCATTATCCTGTCAGCCTCCTCCTTCCTCGCCTTTTTGCTTGGATGACTGTGAGGAGCTGCTGTTGAAAAGACCAAACGACAGAGAGGTCAGCGCTCTCAAACTACTGCAACCTCCATGCGCCGCACTTTGCCGGCACACAGTCAACAAGGCCACAGCTGTCATCCGTGCTGTATTTCAGCTACAGCTGCTCCCTGCAACCAGGCAGGCCGAATTCAGCTTGGGAGGCGATGTGGTACAGCCTTCTCCTTGGGGGAGCCAAGTAAAATAGCTCCAGACAAGTGGCCGAGCACCACCAGTGTCCCGTCTGCCCTGATATGTTATGAAACTGCAGGTTTAAAATGATCTCCACAGACATAATATATTAATGATGGACTAGGAAAGGCTTTGGAAGCATTTTGGAAGATAGATTTGAATTTGAAAGTACTGCATGCACTTTACTTTACTGAAAAAGAACTACATGGAAATGATGTATCGTTGGTACGTATTTGTTGTTGTTTAGTCGTTTGGTCGTGTCTGCCTCTTTATGACCCCATGGACCAGAGCATGCCAGGCACTCCTGTCTTCCACTGCCTCCCGCAGTTTGGTCAAACTCATGCTGGTAGCTTCGAGAACACTGTCCCACCATCTCGTCCTCTGTCATCCCCTTCTCCTTGTGCCCTCCATCTTTCCCAACATCAGGGTCTTTTCCAGGGAGTCTTCTCTTCTCATGAGGTGGCCAAAGTCTTGGAGCCTCAGCTTCAGGATCTGTCCTTCCAGTGAGCACTCAGGGCTGATTTCCTTCAGAATGGAGAGGTTTGATCTTCTTGCAGTCCATGGGACTCTCAAGAGTCTCCTCCAGCACCAGAATTCAAAAGCATCCATTCTTTGGCGATCAACCTTCTTTATGGTCCAGCTCTCACTTCCATACATCACTACTGGGAAAACCATAGCTTTAACTATACGAACCTTTGTTGGCAAGGTGATGTCTCTGCTTTTAAAGATGCTTTTTAAGGTGCATATTTAACCCCGGTTTAATTAGCAAAAATGTACAGAACAAGTTCTAATAAGTGCTGGAAATGTAGAGAAACAGAGGGTACGTTTTATCGTATGTGGTGGGAATGTAGGAAGGTCAAAAACTATTGGGAAATGATTTATAATGAAATGAAAAAAATGTTTAGAGTAACCTTTGGTAAAAACCACAACAACCAGAAGCCTTTTTATTAAGTATTCTAGGAGCGGAGATTCCAAAAGAAAAGAAAAGAAGAAATTTTCTGTATGCTACAATGGCCGCCCGGACGGATACTGTTAGCCCGGGGGTGCCCAAACATTTTTCAAAGAGGGCCAGATTTGATGAAGTGAACATGTGTGAGGGCCGACCAAAGTTGTTGAGCCAGATTAGGCCCCGAAACGGACTTTGGACATGCCTGTGTTAGCCCAAAAATAGAAAGAGGAAGCAGTCCCAACGGAAGAAGATTGGCAAACCAAGTTAATGACTATGCAGAAATGGCGAAACTAATTGGAAAGCTCAGAAATGAAGATGACAAGAAATTTTAAAAAGAATGGGAAATGTTTATTATGTACTTACAAAAGTATTGTAAATAGGTTAATACATTGGCAGGATTTTAAGAACACTTGTAATTTTAGAAATAATATAAGGCATTTCAGATAGAAAAATAATTTGGAGTAGAAATGATATGCAGTTGAAAAAGGAAAGTAAGGAACCAGAGATGAGGGAAGTAACAGGATTCGGAGAATTCCATATCATGGATTTGATATGGTTTGGGTGTGCTTTTTTACAATTTTGTTTGTTCGTTGTTGTGGTGTTTGTTGTCGTTTGATTTTTATTTCTGTTATTTTTGTTGAAAAATTAATTTAAAATCTTTTTTTAAAAAAAATAATGTTATTCACCTACTTATTTGAAATCCCACCAACTTACAATCCTGTTGGCAAATGAGGTAAAAGTGCCTGCAGAAACCTTTGCTTCGAGCTCCCTTGCAGCTCAGGTTGTGCAATGTTTATCTGAAATGGATTTGCAAGGGAGCTAAGGTCTTGCAATAAATCCTTGCCCGGATCTAACAGCTCAGATTTTGCATAGGTTTTATTGTTTTATTTTGAATTGCAAGACAGATCCTTTGCAAAGCAAGGTAGTTTGCCGGGGGTAGCTCTCCACTTGGAAATCTGCCTTTAAAAAATGCCTCACTTTGAAGAGGGCATTGCAGAGTTGGAAAAGGTTCAGAAAATGGTAACCAAAAACGATCAAAGAGTTTGAACAACTGCAGCGTCTGGGACTTTGAAGTTTAGAGAAAGGGTGAGAAAGAGACATGGTGTGCTGGGCCCGGGAGTAACCCGTGAAATGCGGTCCAGGACCGGTCCAGAATCCGAAGGTTCAGCTGGGAGTCAGTCCAACAGGGCCAAGGTAGGAAACCAGGCAAGGACAGGTACAGGATCTCAGGCAGGATCTAGCATACAGCTATTGCTCCCGCAACCTGGGGCAGGGTCCGACAGCCTTTTATTTCTGACGGGGTAACGGCCGGTCCTGATCACTTCACCTCCCTGACTCACCTCCCTGTCTCACCCGAAGGTGAGCACTCCTCCTGTGAGTACTCAGGTCTCTCCTTCTCCAGACCTGAGTCTCTGCATCTCGGGAGACGTCGGTGGGTTACTGGACCCAGGGGCCACCTCAGCCTCCCCTGACCCAACCGGTAGTGGAGCAGCTGTAAGTGATGGCCCAGCTGGAGGCAACGAGGTCATCCCCGCATCTGGAGCCAGGGCAGGCTCAGGCCCCTGACTCGGGCCAGCTGGTGCTTGTTGCAAGGGAACCTGTGCAGACTGGGGCTCTTCAGAATCAGGCCCTAGACTTGGTTCAGATGCCGCCTGAGGCAAAGGATCCGGTGCGGATTGAGACTCCTCTGGTTCCAAGTCTGAGCCCCAGTCCCAGGCCATCAAACATGGCATGAGAAAGCAGATAGAGAAAAGTTTTTCTTCCTCTTTCACAACACTAGAACATCTGATGAAGCTGAATGTTGGACTAATTGGGACAGAGAAAATGAAGTTTTTGGAACTCCCTCCCACAGGACCGCCACCAACTTAGATGGCTTTAAAAGAGGATTAGACAACTTCATGGAGAAGAGAGCTATTGATGGCTCCTAGCCACAATTTCTACGCTCTGCCTCCACAGTTGGAGGTAGCAGTGTTTTTGAATCCCAGTTGCTGGAAACCACCGGAAGGGAGAGCATTTCTCTCGCACTCAAATCCCGCTTGTGGATTTCCAACAGGCATCTGGTTGGACGCTGTGAGAACAGGATGTTGGACTAGATGGGACTTTGGCCCGACTCAGCAGTCCATTCTTATGGAGGGCTTAGGGCCCTCGTACTTACGGGACCGCCTCTCCTGGTCTGCCCCGCAGAGGACCTTAAGGTCCATGAGCAACCATAGTTTAGAGGTCCCGGGCCCTAAGGAAGTCAGACTATCCTCCACCAGGGCCAGGGCCTTCTCAGTGGTGGCTCCGACCTGGTGGAATGCTCTGTCCCATGAGACCAGAGCCCTGCAGGATTTAACCTCCTTCCGTCGGGCCTGTAAGACAGAGCTATTCTGCCTGGCCTTTAATTTGAATTCAGCCTGATCTTTTATTTCCCTTCTCTTCCCTCCCCCTCCCTTTTTATGAAGATTACCCGCTCTGAGACCCCACAGCTAATTCTCCCCTGGCCTCCTCGCTGGCCCAAGTAGGACCAATTCAGCCAGCTAGCCCTGGGGATTATCTAAAGCTTATTTCCCCTAAACTGATTTTTGATTGTTATTCATGTTTTTATACTGTATTTTATGCTGCTTTTATAATTAAGAGTTTTAAATTTGTTTTCGAACCTGGAAGGGCGGGGTATAAATAAATAAAAAAAAATTATTATTATTTATTTTATGAAATCAGGTTTTGCAACGACTGAAGATTTAGTGTCTTGCAGGTGTCGCTGGAGGGAAGGTCGCTGAGCGCTCACTTTGCAAGGCGCTTGCAAACTTAGCTGCCGGCATAGCCCGGATGTGAAAATACGATGCAGTGCAAGGAACATGCAGTGACTCAATAGCAGAGCAACAATCTCAGCGCATTTCCCATTCTTTGCAAATGGGTTTGCGCTCGGCGTTTATTTAAAGCTGCAGCCCGCGAGGTAATGGACGTGCGTGTGTTGGCATGTGTTGTCAAGAGAGACACTTGCTCTTTCCAAATTCTTCTAGTTTTCCCTCCGGGGCTTCAGAACAGAGTTGTTCCCATAACAACCAAACGCCGTTCGTATGGCGAACAAGGCCCAGGTTCCACATTGTTTCCTGCAGTTATATCACAATCCGGTTCTGATTCTTGCCTTGCCACTCTGGCAGATAACATACAAATGCAAGATAACAACAACAACAACAACAACAACAACAACAACAACAACAACAACAACATTATAATAAAAGCGTGATCAAAAACAAACCAATAACCCCAGTCCCTAGCCATTACATTTTTACTCCAGGTTTCCTTTAAGGAGCTGAAGGCGGCATACGTACTTCTCCTCCTCCCCATCTTATCCTCACGTCAACCCTGTGAGGTCGGTTAGGCTGAGAGCGAGCGACTGGTCCACAGGCACCCAGTGAGCATTATGGCTGAGAAGATGCCTGCTTCTCAGGAGAAAAGCGATGACAAACCTAGGCAGCATATTAAAAAGCAGAGATATCACCTTGCCAACAAAGGTCCGTATAGTTAAAGCTATGGTTTTCCCAGTAGTGATGTATGGAAGTGAGAGCTGGGCCATAAAGAAGGCTGATCACCGAAGAATGGATGCTTTTGAATTCTGGTGCTGGAGGAGACTCTTGAGAGTCCCATGGATTGCAAGGCACTCCTGCCTTCTACTGCCTCCCACAGTTTGGTCAAACTTATGCTGGTAGCTTCGAGAACACTGTCCAACCATCTCATCCTCTGTCATCACCTTCTCCTTGTGCCCTCCATATTTCCCAACATCAGGGTCTTTTCCAGGGAGTTTTCTCTTCTCATGAGTTGGCCAAAGTATTGAAGCCTCAGCTTCAGGATCTGTCCTTCCAGTGAGCACTCAGGGCTGATAATAATATATTTATTTCTACCCTGCCCATCTGGCTGGGTTTCCCCAGCCATTCTGGGGAGCTCCCAACAGAATATTAAGAACACGCTAAAACATCAGACATTAAAAAGTTCCCTAAACAGGTCTGCCTTCAGATGTCTTCTAAAAGTCAGGTAGTTGTTTATTTCCTTGACATCTGATGGGAGGGCGTTCCACAGGGCAGGCACCACCACCGAGAAGGCCCTCTGCCTGGTTCCCTGTAACTTCTCTTCTCGCAGTGAGAGAACTGCCAAAAGGCCCTCAGAGCTGGACCTCAGTGTCCGGGCTGGATGATGAGGGTGGAGACGCTCCTTCAGGTATACAGGACCTTTGGCTGTCAGCATGTATAGTTATAGTCCCATTCTGGAAGGACTTAAAAGCTGCAAACTTGAACGCTTGATATGGGAAAGTAAGGCATATTGCCCATATGGAAAAACTGACCCACAAATTAAAACCGGCAAGAGCACAGAGGCACATTTGCAGGAGGTTCATTTGGTTCACAAATTCTCCAGGAACCCAAGAAGACCAATTCCAGAGGTTTATACAAACTTGCGGATCACTTAATAACCCTGTGTTTTGCAGGCATATACCGTTATAAGTTGATGTGTATTTATGGCAATGCAAGTTTTTATAATGTGTTTCAGGGAATCTCCTGGGAAATTTAAAGAATAAAATGTATTATTATTATTATTATTATTATTATTATTATTATTATTTTAGATGGATTGCAGGGAGCTGAGCCCGGCTGCTGGTTAGCAGCGCCTCTCGACCACCGCAAGACGGGAGTCTCTCCTCTCCTCGGAGTAAGCACCGCTCGATCTCTTTCCACGCACCGTCTCTTTTGAATGATGCATGACGCTTTATTAATACCCCCTCAGAAAACACATCTATTATGGATGCAATTGCAGGAAAAACCACTCACCAGTCCCGCGGCGAGAGGTGCGCAGACCCTGCTGCATTATTGCCTACGTTGTTTTTAAATACGTGTGTATTTGTGGAATCCTCAATGCACTTTGCAGCCGTTAGCCTCATCAGAAGCAGGTCAGCTGCAGCCTTGGCTGGGGATAGCCTTACAATCTCAACAGCATGCACGAGTGTCAGGCTTCAGGGAATCAGACTGACCTCCCTCACGGCTGGCAGCCAGAAATGGGGAAACAAGATGTTCTTACCATGGTGTTTTATTCAATATTCACAGAGGGAGACGGATGGAGGCACCTCTCAGGTAATGGCGTTGCTACAAGTAAAGTACCACCCCCTCTGTCTCGTCTATTGTACATCATCCCTGTGTCGTCGGCTGGTCTGTGCTTTCTGCCTCTGAGCTTCCTGTTCTACTACTCTCAATGCACGCCTGGTCCTGGGAGAGGGGGTTCAGGAATGCTTTCAAGAGACACTGAATCTGTCAGCTGTATCTCCCCTGGGGCTTCTTCTTCTTCCTGCTGCTCCTCTCCCAATATTTCCCAGCTTCTCCCCGCTGTAGCCTCTGAACTACAACCTTCCACAAACCACTGTTCTTGTGATGGCCCGGGACTGGGGCTCGGACTCTGAGCCAGAGGACTTTTTTTTAACCCATTTTACTATTTCGACCTTGTGCATATTTTAAACACTAGTTGTCCATTTTTCTTGGTGATTTGATTTTTAAAAAAAAAAAAAAAAATCAGACTGCTTTGAGGTTGCTACTTTTGCAGTCAGGCAGTCTATCAATTTCATGAAGTAAATAAAAGAAATACATGGTAAAGTCATCCGCTGCGAGGTTCCTTTGGGCTGCCGGTTGCTCGGGAAACAACGATGGATGGAACGAAAGGTCCTGCCAGGAGGATGAGTGATAGATGGCTAAGCTGGGGCACAGAAGCAGCAAAGGGCCAGGAAGGGGGAAGGGTCACCTGGACCTCCGATTTTGGGGAAGGGGTGTGTGGTTCAACATTAGAACATCTGGTATACAGTGGTACCTCAGTTTACGAACTTAATTCATTCCGGAAGTCCGTTCTTAAACCAAAACGGTTCTTAAACCAAGGCATGCTTTCCCTAATGAGGCCTCCTGCCTCCAGTGCCCTTCCACCATTCAGATTCCACTCTTAGACCGAGGTAAAGTTCTCAAACCAAGACACTATTTCCAGTTTTGCGAAGTCTGTAAACCAAATCGCTCTTAAACAGGACTTTTCTTAAACTGAGGTACCACTGTATATGCAAAATTTCTCTCGGAGTCAGTACAAATCAGAAATCAGTATATACAGTGGTACCTCGGGTTAAGAACTTAATTCGTTCCTGAGGTCCATTCTTAACCTGAAACTGTTCTTAACCTGAAGCACCACTTTAGCTAATGGGGCCTCCCGCTGCCGCCACTGTGCGATTTCTGTTCTCATCCTGAAGCAAAGTTCTTAACCTGAGGTACTATTTCTGAGTTAGTGGAGTCTGTAACCTGAAGCATCTGTAACCTGAAGCATCTGTAACCCAAGGTACCACTGTACTTGCTAAAGCTCCTCTGTTGGCTAGCAAGCCCTCTCTTACGCCTCAATAACTGTTGATATATACCATTGTTGTACAGTGGAACCCCAATTTTCGAACGTAATCTGTTCCGGAAGACGGTTCGACTTCCGAAACGTTCGAAAACCAAAGCATGCATTTCCGGAAGCATTTATGTCCAGAAAACTCAATACAGGAGCGGCTTGGCATGTTTGGCTGATTTCCTTCAAAATGGAGAGGTTTGATCTTCTTGCAGTCCATGGGACTCTCAAGAATCTCCTCCAGCACCAGAATTCAAAAGCATCAATTCTTCGGCGATCAGCCTTCTTGATGGTCCAGCTCTCACTTCCATACATCACTACTGGGAAAACCATAGCTTTAACTATACGGACCTTTGTTGGCAAGGTGATATCTCTGCTTTTTAATATGCTGTCTAGGTTTGTCATTGCTTTTCTCCCAAGAAGCAGGCATCTTTTAATTTCTTGACTTTTAATTTTGGGTCTATGGACTGCAATAAAGATGTGTGTCTACATATGCCTTCTGGAACCTGACTATCTATGTGTCTTGGTTGATGGCAGCAATCTTTGGCCCTTGAGTCTCAAAGGTGCTTGGACAGGACTCCTTGCCCGAGATGTCATACCATTTGCTTCAGAGCCCAAAGCTGGGCAGACTGGACCCAATCCAAGGGCACATCTCAATCAAAGCCACAGAATCCATTTCCTTTAAGACACTTACCTCTTCCCTCCTTTCTGTTTTTTGTTTTGTTTTGTTTTTTAAATCGAGTTTCTATTCCTGAAGCCTGGTGAGACACGTTTGGAAGTCTCTTGGCATTGCTTAGTGAAAGCTCAGGACACAGAAAGGGATTTGAGGAGGTTTTCCTTTTGGCAAGAGTTCTCCAGTGAAAGTAGAAAGTAAAGTTGATTTACATCAACCAAAGGTCACTGCAAGTTCATGGAATGGGAGAGAACAATCACAAACGGCACTTAATATTCATTGCAATACTGGAGTTTGCAGCAAATGATCTCCATTAGGAGGGATAGCAAATCCCTTTCACCGATTTCTCTCCAAGATGACGATCCGTTTGGCCGAAAAGCTGTCCTGGAAGTTGTAAAGACATCTATATCCACAAGGAGGTAGCAGATTTTGTGGGCCTGGGTAGAATCTGTTAATTTGCAAATAAGATCTTGTGTATGTGTGTGTGTGTTTATTTTTAAAAAAACCAATCCTTAAGCTCGTTTTATAATGACAAAGGGGAAAGATGGTGTACTAGCTAGTGGAACCCAAACTGCAATTCTGAAAAATCTGATTATTGAAGACTTGGAAGGTAGCATTGATGGACAAAGTAGAACCCTATGACTGGGTTTGGAATATTACTTAGGTAAAGGTAAAGGGACCCCTGACCATTAGGTCCAGTCATGGATGACTCTGGGGTTGCGGCGCTCATCTCGCTTTATTGGCCGAGGGAGCCGGCGTACAGCTTCCGGGTCATGTGGCCAGCATGACTAAGCCGCTTCTGGCGAACCAGAGCAGCGCACGGAAATGCCGTTTACCTTCCCGCCGGAGCGGTACCTATTGATCTACTTGCACTTTGATGTGCTTTCGAACTGCTAGGTTGGAAGGAGCTGGGACCGAGCAACGGAAGCTCACCCCGTCGCGGGGATTTGAACTGCCAACCTTCTGATTGGCAAGTCCTAGGCTCTGTGGTTTCACCCACAGCGCCACCCATGTCCCTGGACAATTACTTACTTTGATTTAAATAACCCAAGAAATATGCCCAATTCTTTTGCCTTGGCACGGAGTTTTTTCCCCACTCCACTCATTGATGTAAACCACAATTAAACCAGGAAATACCTAATTCCCCAAAGCTTCCCATTTTGTACAGACCAGGAAAGTATGGTTAGCAGGTCTGGAACAAGCCAGGATAACCACAGTTTGAAGTTGACTTACTATCCTGGTATGTTCTGGAGCTGCTAACCATTGTTTCCCGGTTTAGAGGAACTGGGACACTATGGTCAATCAGATACTTCCTGATTTAATCACAGCTCACACAAAGGGGCTCAGTGGGGATGTGTTTATCTCCGCTTAGTAAACTACACTGGCAAAGCCAGGCCTGTGGCAGCTGGTGTGGTTGTAAGCAATGTCTTGAGATGTTTGGAAAGCCTTCAGCAACTGTTTTAATGTTTGCATTAATTCTTAAGAGACAATTTCATTGTTAGATGGCTCTCTGGGTTTTTTGATATGGTAATAAAAGAGAGGGGAAAACAATGCCCCAAATTTGTCATTTCGAAGCTCACATTTTGGAACGTTCCTCTCGCTCCCGTTTCAGTGTGCTGAAAGCAGTGTTTGGAAATGCAATTGTGTAGAGGATCTTCTCTGTGAGAAGGGGAATGAGTTGTGGCTGGAATCAGAGTAACATTCCCCTTTTAAACTTTCACAGCGGATAGGTTTGCCAGGCTTCTATAAGCCTCTAAAATAAGTTTCCTGGTAGTTCCCCTTTATTCCCTCTTAAAAAGAATAGACACGACACAACCTTGTCTAAAAGTATAAAATAGTTTACTCACACATCCTGTTCACAGATGGACCCCAGAAGGCAGACTTAAGTTACAAAATATATACATGTGGAATCTATCCCATAAGGAGATAGTTCCTTTGTCCTCTCTTGGCTGGAAGCCAAGAGAGCATCTCAGACTGATGCTCCTTCGACGAAAGCAAAATGGAGAAGAGAGAGAAATGACTGCCTCCGCTGTGCTGTTTTGTTACCTGCACAGGTGAGGTCACGCCCACCTCTGGTCACTTGCAGAGGAAGTCTGTCCCAGCCCAGAAGGAAACAGGAAGTTCCGACTGGCTGGTCCAGACATCCCCTTTTTATGTCCACTCTAGGAATGTTGTATTTGACTGCTCTGTGTTTCACACCCCACAAACCTAACTTTGTAAAACTCCCTGTCTCTGTAGGGACCTCCAGGCTGCTGCATCTCAACACAGATGGGAAGCACAGTTTGGCTCAAAAGCCACAGATGTCAAAGATCAATGCTGTCTTCTCACACCTACGCTGTTCATTAGGTTCAAGCACACAAACTGTGCAAACACCCCTTCCCTAGATACATCATGACCCAGCGGTTGCCCGTTTAGCTAGCATATGTACCTAAGAACAAATTAAATGGCGATAGCTCCATTGGCAGAGAACAAGACTCTTAATCTCAGGTTCATGGGTTTGAGCCCCAAGTTGGGCAAAGAAAATCCTGCATTGCAGGGGGGGTGGACTAGATGACCCTCAGGGTCCCTTTCGACTCTACATTTCTATTATTGGCTTGGGCTTCCAAGCAACTGAGGACCCTCCCACTGCCATTGTAGAACAGGACCAACCTGTGCTGCCACCTAGCGGAGCCCAGAAGAAATGCAAAGGTTGTTGTCGACTGGAACTCTGGGGCTCTTCTGGGCTCTGGGCGCATCCAGAACATCTGAAAAAGGGCCATAGCTCAGGGGTGGAACATCTGTTTTGAATGCAGAATGTCCATGGTTCAATCCACAACATGTCCAAGTAAGGCTGGGAAAGATTCCCTGCCTGAAATGCTGGTGATCTGCTGCTGGTCATTGTAGACAATACTACTACTACTAATAATAATAATAATTATGATAATAATAATAAGAAGAAGAATAAGAATAAGAATAAGAATAAGAATAAGAATAATGGGACCTGCAAAGCATTTACAGCCTGGCTGCATAGGTTCTCTGACCGGCTGGGAGCCCTACTGAGATGTAGGAGACTGACACTGTTTCTATCTACCCATTTTTCAGACTGTTCGCAGTCAGGAAAGTGATGGGGAAAATATTGCTGTTTCTTAGTACAGTGGTACCTTGGGTTACATACGCTTCAGGTTACATACGCTTCAGGTTACAGACTCCGCTAACCCAGAAATAGTGCTTCAGGTTAAGAACTTTGCTTCAGGACGAGAACAGAAATCGGGCTCTGGCAGCGCAGCAGCAGCAGGAGGCCCCATTAGCTAAAGTGATGCTTCAGGTTAAGAACAGTTTCAGGTTAAGTACGGACCTCTGGAACGAATTAAGTACTTAACCTGAGGTACCACTGTACGTTTCCAAGCACAATTCAAAGTGTTGGTGCTGAGCTTTAAAGCCCTAAACGGCCTCAGCCCAGTATACCTGAAGGAGCGGCTCCACCCCCATCGTCTAGGCAGGACACTGAGGTCCAGCGCTGAGGGTCTTCTGGCGGTTCCCTCCCTGAGAGAAGCCAAGTTACAGGGAACCAGGCAGAGGGCCTTCTCGGTGGTGGCACCCGCCCTGTGGAATGCCCTCCCACCAGATAAACAACTATCTGACTTTTAGAAGACATCTGAAGGCAGCCCTGTTTAGGGAAGTTTTTAATATTTGATGTTGTTGCTTTTTTATTATTGTCATTAGTGTTCTTTTGGGAGCCGCCCAGAGTGGCTGGAGAAACCCAGCCAGATGGGCAGGGTATAAATAAGAAGTTGTTGTTGTTGTTAAATGTGTATACCACCCAATCCCTGTAGAGCAGTTCACAACACAAAACTACAATATAAAAAACATGAAATGAATTATAAAAATAAAGACAACCCAATAATCCCCACTTCCACAACACATTTTAAAAGGGCATTGGATGTCAATGTATGGGTTTGTATGGTTTTTTTGTAATCTAAGTTGAGAGGTGTATGTATCTATTTATAATAAGTTTGTTCAGTGTTCGGGTTTGTGTTTGTAAGTATTGCATTTATCAATAAAAGTTTAAAAAAATAAAAAAGAAAGAAAGAAAGAAAAGTGTCAAATGATTAACAGGAAGCTGCATAAGCGCCCTGAGAGCAGATCAAAATGGGTGCTCCCTGCCATATAACCGCCCAGCAAAGCAAATCAGAATGTATAGGAGAGCTGCCTATTCCTACATTGCAGGGGGTTGGACTGGATGATCTTCAGGGTCCCTTCCAACTTCACAATTCTATAATTCTACAATTCTAGGAGCGCTCAGTGAAGTCTAACCTACGCAAGCAAATCCAGATGAACGCTGAATAAACTGGTTGCCAGTTTCCTCCAGACCTTTGATGGGTAAACAGGTCAGCTCCAGGCCTCCCTGCCTCCTTCTCCTTGCCCCACATCAGCCTGACTCCCTGGCTGCTGCCCTTACCTCCTCACTCCAGGCCCCCTTGGCTTCTCAGGGCAGGCCCCCACCCTGCCATCTGCCCGTGCCTCTGGACCGACGCTCCTGCGGAGAGGTCCCAGCCCCCCGACTCAGCTCCGCCGAGAATCGGGCCTCGAGTCCTCCACACGCTTGGCTGCCTATGGCAGGGCCTTGACAGACAAGGGCGCAGCTTGGGAGTCCCATCTGCTCAAATCCTTCTGGAGCAACCCAAAGCACACATTGTGATATAATTTTTTTTTGTAATAATAATAATAAAAAGAAAACAACCATCAGAGAGAGCACAGATTGTCCAAACTGTACCAGATGCTGAAAATAGAAAAAGTGTGATAACGCAATTGGGAGAAATCAAGTGATCATCACATGGCAGGCAAAGCCGAAAGCAAATGAAGCCGACAAATTAAGGCAAATCCCTGACCCGACCTGACCGCAGCCAAAGAAAATGACAATTTTGCAAATGGAACCAGAGAACTGCTGGGTGCAACCGCTTCAGGGTAGGGGGAAATGATTCTCCTGTTTTCCTTCTAGAGCATGTGGGGGGGACCATGATCAGCCCAGGGGCCACATCTCCTCCTGGGCAATGTTCCAGGGGCCACATGCCGTGGTAGGCGGGGCTTCAGACACAAGTAGGCGGGGCCATGGATGTAAGCTTTGTGGGGTAGGCTGCTTTCTGCACATGCTCTCTCTCTCTCACCTTCCTCCCCCCAGGCAAGGAAGAGGCATGGTCAGAGATCAAGGACACACATTCCCAGGCAGGCAGAAGAGCTCTGGGTGCCCAGGATTCCTGAACGGAGAAAGCCCCGTGGAAGTCTTTGCATCACAACACCTTCCCCTGGGCTTTAACTGAAGCATGGGGGCAAGAAAGTAAAGAAATTCTGGGTAATGATATATAGTGAGATGAAAAAGATGTTGAAATATACGTTCTTAAAAAAAACCAGAAGCATTTTTACTTGGCCAAGACATTAATAGGCAAGATGTTAAATTGTTCTTATATGCAACAACACCAGCAAGAGTACTGTTAGCCCAGAAATGGAAGCAAGAAGAAATTCCAACGAAAGAAGAATGGCAGGCGAAATGAATGGACTACGCAGAATTGGACAAAATGACAGGAAGGATTCGAAGCCTGCGGGACCAGAGATTTACAGAAGATAGGAAGAACTATATGAATTATTTGAAGAGCAACTGCAATCAACAAATTACTCTAGTAGGACTACAAGAAGTTTTGTAAGGAGAAATATATGAAGTGTGACAAAGTAGAAAAAGATAGATATTGGTTATGAGTTTGAAATGTAATAGGGAAGAGAAGAAATGGATACTGAGAGATTAGATTGGAAAATTTTCAGACACGATTGATGGAAGTCAAAAAAATTGAATAAGATGTAAAAGTATGTTTAATTATTGTTGAAAATTATATGTTAAAAACATTTTATATATATATATATATATATATATATATATATATATATATATATAAAAAATAATAAAAGCATGGGGGCAATGAGAGGTTGAGGAAGGTAAACCAGCAGAGAGGTGGTGTGTCGAATGAAAGAAAGGATGCTCTCAAGGACCCCCTCAGCAGTGGGGGCTGTTCCATTTCAGGAGATGTGGCACTGCCCACTGACCTCTGGCTTCTCCTGCCGTTGGTCTCTCTGCCACTCTCTGCCCCTCAGCCAGCTCTGGCAGAGTGTGGCTTACTGGTAAGAGTCTCAGACTAGGACCTAGGGGAGCAGGGTTCAAGTCCCCACTCAGCCATGGAGCCCACTGAGGGTGACCTTGCAAGGAGGGGCAGTGGCTGCCTCTCAGCCTAACCTACCTCGCAGGGGTGTTGTGAGGATAAAATGGGGAGGGGGAAAGTATATACACCACCTTGAGCTTCCTGGAAGAAAGGCAGGCTATTGATGTAAATTATGATAATAATAATAATAATAATAATAATAATAATAATAATAATGTATTAATAATAATACTAATCTTTTAATGAGGTTGAAAGAGGAGAGCGCAAAATATGGTCTGAAGCTCAACATCAAAAAAGCGAAGATTATGGCCACTGGTCCCATCACCTCCTGGCAAACAGAAGGGGAAGAAATTGAGGCAGTGAGAGATTTTACTTTCTTGGGCTCCATGATCACTGCAGATGGTGACAGCAGCCATGAAATTAAAAGATGCCTGCTTCTTGGGAGAAAAGCAATGACAAACCTAGACAGCATCTTAAAAAGCAGAAACATCACCTTGCCAACAAAGGTCCGTATAGTTAAAGCTATGGTTTTCCCAGTAGTGATGTATGGAAGTGAGAGCTGGATCATCAAGAAGGCTGATCACCGAAGAATTGATGCTTTTGAATTCTGGTGCTGGAGGAGACTCTTGAGAGTCCCATGGACTGCAAGAAGATCAAACCGATCCATTCTGAAGGAAATCAGCCCTGAGTGCTCACTGGAAGGACAGATCCTGAAGCTGAGGCTCCCAAGCTGTGGGAGGCAGTGGAAGACAGGAGTGCCTGGTGTGCTCTGGTCCATGGGGTCACAAAGAATCGGACACGACTAAATGACTAAACAACAACAATAATACTAATATCATAGAATTGTCCAGCTGAAAGGGATCGCAAGGGCCATCTAGTCCAACCCCCCGCAATGCAGGAACCTTTTTGTCCAATGTGGGGCTCGAACCCACCACCCTGAGATTAATAGGCTCATGCTTTACCAACTGAGCTATCTCATGCATGAGTAACAGCAGCTCTCTGGCCTGAGAATGTCATGCTGTAGCGGAACCATGATCTCCTTTGCTCTGTTGGACTCCGCAACTGCCAAAAGAGGGCCCTATAAATGGAAGAGGCTCCTGCAGAAAGAGGAGCCTGCTGCTGGGAAAGGGCTACAGGGCCTAACTGAAGTCCCAGCCCAAGGATGGCTGCCTGCTGCTGAAGCAACCTCTATGCTCAGCTCTTCACAGAGCTGTCCATGGTGCTAGCAGAGCCTTGTCTCTGCACTGCTGAGGCCAATGCTCCAAACAGAAAACGTACCTACCTGAGATCATCTATAGAGGCTCTGCTCTGACTAGGGATGGGCGGATTGAGTTCAGTTCCCCACATTTCTGCCTGGGGTTGCATTTTATTATCTTGTTAAAAGTCCTCATGAAAAATCACCAGCAGTTCAGCGTGTGTTGTTCCTAAGATCCAGGTATTTGTATGCCATTTTGCCTTGCTTGCATGTCCTTGCAAGAATTTCCCCTTAATTATAACGCATTTTCGGCATGCTTTTCCCAATGCACACATTTGGTTATTCGGTCAGAGAAGTGTGGGTTTTGAGGGCTGACTGAGTTTCAGTTCACACAGAGAGTGTGAATTAGATAGGTTTTCAAAATTTGAACTGAAGCTCATTTCTCTCCTTCCCCTAGCTCAGAGTTCCCCCTCACCCTGGTGGGTGGCCACAAGAGACAGGGGCTTCTCAGTGGTGTCCCCCCAAAAAACCCCTCTCCCTATAGAGCCTTGCCAAACAACCACATTAATACATTTTCGGTGCCAGCAGGTCTTTTTCAATTCTCCCAGAATTCTAACTCCATGTTATTTATTTAATATTAATCATCTGAGTCTCGGCTGTTACGCGTGTATCTTTTGCCCTTTTGACTCTCTGCTGAGAGTCAATGGATTTTTAGTACTGTGCTGCAATCCTAATATATTATATTTTTTATTTTCTATTACTAATATTTACTCATTTATTACACCCACATACCACCTTTTCCTCCAAGGAGCTCAGAGCGGTACGCGTGGTCCTCCCCTCTCCTCATTTAACCCCCGCAACAACCCTGCGAGGTAGTTTAAGCTGAGAGGCACTCCGGCACTCTAACCGGTGCGCCATACTGCTGGGATTTATAAACCCCCCTACGGTTGGAGAGGGTCGTGCGGGGAACCGGGCTGCTGAATTAAGAACCTAAGAAGAGCCACGTAGGTGGATAGGGACAATGGCCAACCAGATGCCCAGTATGGGAAACGCGCCAGAAGGAGCCG
Source organism: Podarcis pityusensis (assembly GCF_964106645.2). Classification (NCBI taxonomy): domain Eukaryota; kingdom Metazoa; phylum Chordata; class Lepidosauria; order Squamata; family Lacertidae; genus Podarcis; species Podarcis pityusensis. Next base: position 73,930,392 of record NC_138034.1, read on the forward strand.
AGGGCACAAGCGCCACTCTCCTCGCCCGCAGTTTCCAGCAACTGGTATTCAGAAGCAGAGCCATCGTTGCATCTTTTGGGGGGCGATTCCTCGGCTGCAAATCTGCAGCGCGGGTTGGCGCTCAATTCTGCAGTCGGTGCGATGCACGCGCAAATATATCGAGTGTGCGCGTCGAGTGACCTTGCGCCTGGGTGGGCAAGCTGGCACAAACACACACACACACCCCTTTCGCTCCGGGGAGGGAGAAAAGGAACGCAAAGGGGGTGTTTTGCAAAACGTGGAGAGGTTCTCGCTGGCCCTGGTGCTGTGCCGGCTGCCTCTCTGCCCTCCCCCCCAAAAAACATGGGCGCTTGGCACAGGGCTTAGACAGAAGGGCAACGCCCCCCCCCGGCATCGCAGCCCCGCAGCCAGACGGCGCAGGAGGGGCTGCCATGGAGCAGAGAGGCCGCTTCACAGCGCACAGCCAGCTGGGGTTAGGGGTGCTTGTTGAGTGGAAGCGGGGAGGCCGGGAGCCGTGCCAAACCCCCCTCCCTCCCCACCCGCCCTCAGCCTCTTGAGCAGCTGCAAACTCCTTCCTCCAGCCCAGAGAGACCCTTCCAGTTTGGCCTCCCGCATCTCCCCTCCTCCTCCTCTTCCTCCTCCTCCTCGCCCCCCCCCGCACCCATTTCCACTCCCCCTCTCTTTTCTCTGTGGCTCCCTTGGAAATGGAGGCACAGAGATTGCAGTCAGCTGATGGGTGCTGCTGAGCTCAGGAGAAGCATCCCCTCCTCCTTTTCTCTCCATCTCACCGCCTTCTCGGCCTCCCCAGCCCCGACAAAGGGTGCTCGCTGTCGCTGGTTTCCACCCCCCCCCCCACAAGGGGCGGTTGGGTCAGATTATCCTATCCCGCCTCCCCCCACCGCCACCTCCTTGGAATTGGAGAGAGGTTTTTGGTCTGGCGCGCCTTCTCTCTCTCTCTCTCTGCCTCCTTCCAAAGGCACAGCAGATAAGAGCTGCTACCGCCCTCTCTGGGAAGGAAAGGGATTTCTCCCCCCCTCTCTCCTTTGCAGGACCCAGAACACAGGTATGGACTAAGCAGGAGAGACTGTGCGTCCCCGGGCTCCGTCTCCTCATCCAGGCGCCGCGTGCGAGGAGGGCGGCCAGGACACCTGGGCAGGTGCGCAGCCTCCGCAGACCATCTCCCGCGCCCGCTGCCATCACCTGCTCGCTCCAGGACCTGTGAAAACGGGGAGATCAGGCAGGCCAGCTCTGAAGGTAAGGCTCTCTCTCTGTCTCCCCACGGGCATGCTGTCAGGCTGATGTGCAAAATTCTCTGGGTTGGGAAAAGGCGAAGAGCGAGAAAGGATGCTTCTGCCTTGCCTTGCACAGCGGCGCACGTCTCCTCTCAATGTGGGTGGGTGTTTTTTATTTTCTCCCCCATCAAGGAGCCTGTAAAATGAACAATTTTTCCAGCGCTCGGGTCTCTGTGCCAGCCAGGTGTAGGGTTAAAAAAAACCACCCACCCCACACTGGGAGTAGGTTGGAAATGTCACACTGTGGCCTTTGAAGGAACAGGCAAAAATAAGGAGGGGAGCGAATGTGTGGATCTCTGCTCCCCCATCCCCTGAAATCTTTCGCGTCTTTCCAGGCAGAATGGAAGGATGAAAAGCAAGGAGCAAATTCTAGAGGCGAGGATTGCAGAGGTTTTCTGTGTAGCTCTCCCCGCACAGACCATCCAATTAGCTGACAGTGACTCACAAAACAGAATTCAATACGGACTCCTTTAGTCTCTGCCGTAAGAGGTTCTATTATTCCAGTTTTCTTTTCTTCTCTCTCTCTCTCCCCCCCCCTTCCCCTCTATCTGATGTAGCTGGAGAAAAGAAAAGAGCCCCCCCCTCTCCCTCCCTCCCTCCCTCTTCTCCACTCTGCATGTGCAAATTTGCTATCTCAGTATCTCGTAGTAACCGTTGCATGAAATCCAGATTGTCGGGAGTGTTATCCATAAGGCAGTTATGAATGCTCGGAGGTTGAGATCTTGCTTTCTGGAGATGCGCCGCCTCAGTTGTAGCTCCACAATCAGAGCCGCCGTGGATGCGGGCCAGCAAGGGTTAACTGGAATGATGGCTGAGTATTAATATTGCAACTAGAGGGTTTGCGAACTACTTTGGGGTCTGTAATGAGCCAGGCGAGAGAGCTTAAGAAGAGCCCTGTGGTTAAGTATGCAAAGAAAATATGGGCGATACGTTTTCAGAAATATTGTGGAAGGTTTGCAGGGTCACAGAAACTCCCCCTGTGATCTCTTTTCTCAGGGAGATATTTAATGCAAAACCGACCTTTGTCATGTTTGCATTCTGGTGTGTGTGCGTGGACGGGAGAACCAGTTTTCCGAAGGAAATTTGCTAAGGAAGAATAAAGCTCCGTTTTCTAGCTAGAAAGGGCTGTAGCTCGCTGGCAGAACAGCTGCTTTGAATGCAGAAGGGCTGGGTTCAACCCCTGGAACCTCCAGGTGAGGCTGGGAGACTCTCCTGCCTGAAACCTTGGAGAGCAGCTGCCAGTCAGAGTGGACGGCTCTGAGCAAGGCAGACAAAGCAGATCCCCGGGTTCCTAGAGCTCACTATTTTGAATGGGAGAAGGCACCGTGCCATCTTTGACTTGTGCCAAGTGCTGTACAGTATGCAAAAGGGACATGTTCTTGCACACAGAGGCTTAGAGTTGAGCAAGTGCAAAGCCTATGGGAGGAATTCCTTTTGGCGGTTCGGCTTCCGAATTCCAAGTAGTGGATTTCTGTGGAAAGCCCAGCTCCGATTTCAGCATCAATGCTCTCAAATCCCATCTCAGTCGTAGTTGCACTGCATCACGGGTTCCCTTGTTTAAGGGGCTGCAGAAACCATCAAAGGGGAAATGTGTGTTTTCAGTCATTGGGTTCTAAAACATGAGGAAACATTAGGAAACATTAAGGGAAATGCGGGTGAGGAATTCGTCCCTTTTGGATGGCAATTTTGCTCACTTCGAAGAAAGTGGTTTGGTGCAAAAAGAGTGAGGTGTTGGGAGAAAGAATGGGAAGTTGCCAAATGGCGCTCATTCATGCAAGCAGGTCTCTTAGGCAGATTCATTGAATATGTGGTATATTCTGCAATGCCCACGGGATTTTCGTGCTAGAGTTTTGAAGGGATGGAACCAAGGACTGGGTTTTTTAAATCCTTATTTCAAAGGAAGGCATTAATGTTCAAGGTATGTCATTGCTGCGCCCATGTTACAGATGAGGAACTGAGGCTGAGTGATAACATGCCCAAGTTCGCTGCTCAGCATCTGAGCCACAACCCTCTCCTTGAATCCCCTCCAATTGCTCATTTCAAAGCAAAAACATTTAATATGGTATGCGATTAGGAAAACAATTGTTGTTATGGCCTTCTTGGTAGTTGTGGCTGCCCCGTGGAATGCCCTCCCACCAGATGTCAAAGAGATAAACAACTTTCAGAAGAAATCTGAAGGCAGCCCTGCATAGGGAAGCTCTTAATGTTTTGATGTTTTGTTTTATATTCTGCTGGAAGCCATCCAAGAGACTGGGGCAACCCAGCCAGATGGGTGAGGTACAGGTAATAAATTGTTGTTGCTGTTGGTTTGGAGGGGGGGGACCTCAGCTAACAAATCTGTGATTGCTGGAGGCAAAATGGAAATCTGGACCATTTTGGAATCGTAGAATTGTAGAAAGGGAAGGGGCTCTCCAGGGGTCATCTAGTCCAACCCCCTGTAATGCAGGAACCACAGCTAACAAACCCCAGACAGATGGCCATGCAACCCCTGTCTAAAAAGCTCTAATGAAGGGAAGTCCAGGCCTCCACTTTCTGAGGTAGTTCCAACAGCTTTTAGCATCAGAAATTTCTTCCTAATATATAGGAAGAGCAGGAGAAAACAAGCTTGCTCCATCTTCCGCGGGACAACCCTTCAGATATTTGGAGACAGCTATCCTATCATCACAACAAATACACGGGATGCGGGTGGCGCTGTGGGTGAAACCACAGAGCCTAGGGCTTGCCGATCAGAAGGTCGGCGGTTCGAATCCCCATGACGGGATGAGCTCCCATTGCTCTGTCCCTGCTCCTGCCAACCTAGCAGTTCGAAAGCACGTCAAAGTGCAAGTAGATAAATAGGAACCTCTCCGGCGGGAAGGTAAACGGCGTTTCCGTGCGCTGCTCTGGTTCGCCAGAAGCGGCTTAGTCATGCTGGCCACATGACCTGGAAGCTGTATGCCGGCTCCCTCGGCCAGTAAAGCGAGATGAGCGCCGCAACCCCAGAGTCGGTCACGACTGGACCTAATGGTCAGGGGTCCCTTTACCTTTATCCTATCATCTTTCAGTCTTCTCTTCTCCAAGATAAATGTTCCACTTTGGACACTCGTCTGCAGACTTCAGAATGTGGTGCACCAGTCAAATTCAGCATCTCTGCCAGGTGTCACTTACCGGAAGGTCCCTGGGTTAAGCGGTTTTTGTGGCATCCCAGGAAGCTGGTTCAAGTTGGTTTCCCTTCCATCTGGTTTCACCTATTGAAAAGAGACTGTAACCCCTTTCGGACAGGGACTGTGTTGTATTTTGCTTGCTCTTCTGATCAAGGGGCAGTAGCTACATAGCATACAGTGGTACCTCGGGTTACAGACGCTTCAGGTTACAGACTCCGCTAACCTAGAAATAGTGCCTCGGGTTAAGAACTTTGCTTCAGGATGAGAACAGAAATTGTGCTCCGGCGGCACGGCAGCAGCAGCAGCAGCAGGCCCTATTAGCTAAAGTGGTACCTTGGGTTAAGAACAGTTTCAGGTTAAGTACCGACCTCCGGAATGAATTAAGTACTTAACCCGACGTACCACTGTCTTATGCTATGTCATCACATTTTGGGGAACCTAGGAGTGTGTATGTGTCTCTGACACTTTGTCACACTTCCCTGCATTTCACACATTGAATGAGAAGGTGTCTTGTCACGAGTTGTGCTCCATCGCATCCGATTCAAGTTCACTTTCTTTCTTTCTTTTTTGCATTACTGGGGCAGGAGGTTGGTAGCGAATTTGCGCCTTTTCATACTAACCTCTGGGGCTTGTAGTCCCAGGTGGCATTGGGTGAGAGTCTGCCCTAGGTTTGTGCATTATGCTGTTACCAAGCAATACTTGTGGATCATGCCAACTTGCTGAAGTTATCCTGCACCCTCCCCAGTAAATGTTTTGAGAAAAAGGGGCTTACGAATGATATCTGCAGGGAGCAGCAATGAGAGCAGACATTCTAGGCAGGAAGAACTAGATGCAGAAATATATGATGGGAGTCACATGGCTTACTAGCAGAACATGTGAAAATGACCTAGATCAGGGGTCCCCAAACTAAGGCCCACGGGCTGGATAAGGCCCGAGGGACTTGTTTATCCAGCCCACGGCAACCCCTGCCGCCGCCCGCTCTTACCGGCGCTGCGCTGAATGGCTGCCCACTTCCAGGTCGGAGGAGCACTGGAAATAGCTTGTGCGCATGCGCAAACATTATTTCCGGTGCACATCCGGGTCAGAGGAGGCCCATGCACAAGCTATTTCCGGTGCTCCTCCGACCCGGAAGTGCGCTGGAAATAGCGTGTGTGCATGCGTATGGGCACGCACTCCCCCACCCTCTGGCCTGCCGCACGATCGGCGCTGGAGACACTGGCCCGAGGCGCAGTAAATTTGCTGACACCTGATCTAGAGGTCTCAGGGGACCACAGGCTTAAAGTGAGTCAGCAGTGTGATGCAGCAGCAAAAAAACCTAATGATGTTCTAGGCTGCATCAACAGAAGTCTAGTGTCCAGATCAAGGGAAGGAATAGTCCCACTCTATTCTGCCTTGGTCAGGCCACACCTGGAGTCCTGTGTCCAGTTCTGGGCACCACAGCTTAAGGATGTTGATACTGTAAGCTGGAACGTGTGCAGAGGAGGGCAACCAAAATGATCAAGGGTCTGGAAACTAAGCCTTATGAGGAGTGGTTGAAGGAGCTAGGTATGTTTAGCCTGGAGAAGAGGAGACAGAGAGGATAGATGGGAGCCATCTTCAAATATCTCCAGGGCTGTCACATGGAAGAGGGAGCAAGTTTGTTTTCTCCTGCTCCGGAGGGTAGGACTCGAACCCATGGCTTCAAGTTACAAGGAAGGAGATTCTGATTAAACACCAGGGAAACTTTCTGACTGTAAGAGTTGTTGAAAGCTGCTGGGGGTGGCTGGGGAAACCCAGCCAGATGGGTGGGGTAGAAATAATAAATTGTTGTTGTTGTTGTTGTCGTCGTCAACAGTGGAAAGGTCTCCTTCGGTGGGAGGTGGAGTCTCCTTCCTGGAAGGTTTTTAAGCAGAGGTTAGATGGCCCTCTGCCATGGATGCTTGAGCTGAGTTTCCTGCCTTGCAGGGGGTTGGACTAGATGACCCTCAGGGTCCCTTACAACTCTACAATTCTGTGCCAAGGCAGACCTTCCTCCTCTTTCTTATCTTCCACAGTAAGTGTTGCTGGCTAAAACTCTCTTGCTGGTGCCCAGAAGGAATTGTTTTCTCTGACCGAGGACCAGTGGGCCCATTATTCCAGCGGGTGCAGAATGCTGCAGGGAGGCTCCTCACGGGGTCCCTGCCATGGGAGCATATTCACCCAGTGCTTTTCCAGTTGCACCGGCTGCCAGTGGAGTATCAGGTCAGGTTCAAGGTGCTGGTTTTGACCTTTAAAGCCCTTTGTGGGTTAGGGCCCTCGTATTTACGGGACCGCCTCTCCTGGTCTGCCCCACAGAGGAGCTTAAGGTCCATGAATAACCATAGTTTAGAGGTCCCGGGCCCTAAGGAAGTCAGACTATCCTCCACCAGGGCCAGGGCCTTCTCAGTGATGGCTCCGACCTGGTGGAATGCTCTGTCCCATGAGACCAGGGCCCTGCAGGATTTAACTTCCTTCCACAGGGCCTGTAAGACAGAGCTATTCTGCCTGGCTTTCAACTTCAACTTAGCCTGATCTTTTATTCCCCTTCCTTCCCTTTTTATGAAGATTACCCGCTCTGGGATCCCACAGCCAATTCTCCCCTGGCCCCCCCTCTGGCCCAAATAGGACTCATTTAGCCAGCTAGCCCTGGTGATCATCTAATGTTTATTGGATGGATTTTCCCCCTAAATTGATTTTTGAATTCTGAATTTATTGTTATTCACATTTTATAATGTATTTCATGCTGTTTTCTGTTGCATCAATTAAGTGTTTTAAATTTGTTGTTAGCCACCCTGAGCCTGGTTTTTGAACTGGGAAGGGTGGGGTATAAATAAAATTATTATTATTATTATTATTATTATTATTATTATTATTATTATTATTCAGCTAAAGCAAACACAAGACAAACGTCCATCAGGGCTTCATAAAAGAGAAAGCTCTCCACATATTTGCAAAGATCTTTCAGCATCTCAAATGAGCATGCTGGCATCAAACATGCCAGCAGCATTGAAAAATCAACCGTCAGATCACAAATACGTGAATGTAGGGCACACTTGGCATGCAAATAAACATTTATGAAGTCTCTGTATATTAATTCAGAGTAATTGCTCCATACAACCAGGGTTTCTTTGGTCTAGAACTTGTGAAGCTCAATGCCGGAAGATTCAGGGCAGAGGAAGGAAAGTCTTTCACACCGTGCATAGTTAGACTGTGGAACTCCCTGCCACAAGGGGCAATGATGGCTTTAAAAGAGGATTAGATGAATTTATGGGAGAGGAGAGAGCTATCAGAGGCTACTAGACACAATGGCTCACCTCTACCTCCACAGTTGGGGCCAGCAATGCTTCTGAATACCAGCTGCAGGAAACCGCAGGAGGGCAGAGTTGCTCCTGTGTTCGAATCCTGCTTGCGAGTTTCCCACAGGCATCTGGTTGGCGACTGCGAGGTCAGGAAGCTGGACTAGATGGGCCATGGCCCTGATCCAGCAGCTTGGCGTTACGTTTTTATGCTCCGGCTGACGGTGAGGTCTTTCCACAGCTCTGTTTCCACAGCCAGGGCCTTTTCAGTACTGGCCCCGACTTGGTGGAACGCTCTGTCACAAGAGACTAGGGCCCTGCAGGACTTGACATCTTTCCGCAGGGCCTGCAAGGCGGAGCTGTTCCGCCTGGCCTTTGGTTTGGACTCAGTCTGACCCTTATGGTTTCCCTCTCCTTATGGTTTTGACTTTTAAAATGAGGCTGTATTTTAAATTGCATTTTAACCTGTATTTTAATTTTTTTTTCCTTTTTATTCTTTATTATGTTTTTATTGAAATTTTATTGATGTTAGCTGCCCTGAGCCCAGCTTTGGCCAGGGAGGGCGGGGTATAAATAAAAATTATTATTATTATATAATTACATGACATCCTGTTAGCCGGAGGTTCGAATGACCTCGCTCAGGACTAGCTGCATGCAAAGCCCACGCTCTACCACTGAGAGCTACAGCCCCTCCCCTACTTTAATTTTAGCTCCATTGGCTGCAATGAGAAAAATTGCATAACAAATCCTGCCACTCTCACCGCAATCAATGGGATTGATGGTCAGACTAGGCATGGTTTGCAGCGATGACCCAGTGCCCGCCTGATAATAATAATAATAGTTGTTGTTTAGTCGTTTAGTCGTTTAGTCGTGTCCAACTCTTCGTGACCCCCTGGACCAGAGCACGCCAGGCACTCCTGTCTTCCACTGCCTCCCGCAGTTTGGTCAGACTCATGCTGGTAGCTTCGAGAACACTGTCCCACCATCTCATCCTCTGTCGTCCCCTTCTCCTTGTGCCCTCAATCTTTCCCAACATCAGGGTCTTTTCAGGGAGTCTTCTCTTCTCATGAGGTGGCCAAAGTCTTGGAGCCTCAGCTTCAGGATCTGTCCTTCCAGTGAGCACTCAGGGCTGATTTCCTTCAGAATGGAGAGGTTTGATCTTCTTGCAGTCCATGGGATTCTCAAGAGTCTCCTCCAGCACCAGAATTCAAAAGCATCAACTCTTCAGCGATCAGCCTTCGTGATGGTCCAGCTCTCACTTCCATACATCACTGCTGGGAAAACCATGGCTTTAACTATACGGACCTTTGTTGGCAAGGTGATGTCTCTGCTTTTTAAGATGCTGTCTAGGTTTGCCATCACCTTTCTCCCAAGGAGCAGGTGTCTTTTAATTTTGTGACTGCTGTCACCATCTGCAGTGATCATGCAGCCCAAGAAAGTAAAATCTCTCACTGCCTCCATTTCTTCCCCTTCTATTTGCCAGGAGGTGATGGGCCCAGTGGCCATGATCTTCGTTTTTTTGATGTTGAGCTTCAGACCATATTTTGCGCTCTCCTCTTTCACCCTCATTAAAAGGTTCTTTAATTCCTCCTCACTTTCTGCCGTCAAGGTTGTGTCATCTGCATATCTGAGGTTGTTGATATTTCTTTCGGCAATCTTAATTCCGGCTTGGGATTCATCCAGCCCAGCCTTTCGCATGATGAATTCTGCATATAAGTTAAATAAGCAGGGAGACAATATACAGCCTTGTTGTACTCCTTTCCCAATTTTGAACCAATCAGTTGTTCCATATCCAGTTCTAACTGTAGCTTCTTGTCCCACGTAGAGATTTCCCAGGAGACAGATGAGGTGATCAGGCACTCCCATTTCTTATTTCTTATTTCCTAATATTAATATTAATAATAATAATAATAATAATAATAATTTATTTATACCCCGCCCTTACTGGTTCAAAAACCGAGCTCAGGGAGGCTAACAACAAATTTAAAACACTTACATAATGTAAAAGCAGCATAAAATGCAGTATAAAAACATGAATAACAAAATTCAAAGTTCAGAAATCAATTTAGGGGAAATCCATCTAATAAGCATTAGATAGTCCCCAGGGCTACCTGGCTGAATTGGTCCTACTTGGGCCAGCGAGGAGGCCAGGGGAGAATTAGCTGTGGGGTCTCAGAGCGGGTAATCTTCATAAAAGGGGAGAGGGGGAAGAGAAGGGAAATAAAAGATCAGGCTGAATTCAGATTAAAGGCCAGGTGGAATAGCTCTGTCTTACAGGCCTGACGGAAGGAGGTTAAATCCTGCAGGGCCCTGGTCTCATGGGATAGAGCATTCCACCAGGTTGGAGCCATCACTGAAAAGGCCCTGGCCCTGGTGGAGGATAGTCTGACTTCCTTAGGGCCCGGGACCTCTAAACTGTAATTATTCATGGACCTTAAGGTCCTGTGCGGGGCAGACCAGGAGAGGCGGTCCCGTAGACACGAGATCCCTAAACCACAAAGGGCTTTAAAGGTCAAGACCAGCAGGAGATCCCCAAGCCCATTCGGACCCCAGTTTCCTCAGTGAAAAGGAATTTTGTCAATTTGTCAGGAGAGACCCTTCTCTGCTAGAAGCCCCTTGAGAAAACTACCAGTCAGAATGGAGAACTACCGTATTTTTCGCTCTATAAGACGCACCAGACCATAAGACGCACCTAGTTTTTGGAGGAGGAAAACAAGAAAAAAAATATTCTGAATCCCGGAAGCCAGAACAGCAAGAGGGATCGCTGCGCAGTGAAAGCAGCAATCCCTCTTGCTGTTCTGGCTTCTGGGATAGCTGCACAGCCTGCATTCGCTCCATAAGACGCACACACATTTCACCTTACTTTTTAGGAGAGAAAAAGTGAGTTTTATAGAGCAAAAAATACAGTAATTTATATTCAATCTTCTCCTCCAAGGAGGTGAAGGCAGCATACATGGTTCTCCAGTCCTCACACAACGACCCTGTGAGGTAGGTTAGGCTGAGAGGCAGGGTCACCCAGAGAACTTCGTGATCTCTCAGGTCCTGATCCATGCAGGAATCACAGAACTGAAGAGTTGGAAGGGACCCTGAGGGTCATGTAGACCAACCCCCAGGAATGCATTAATCTCAGCTGGATGTTACATGGCAGGTGGCCGCCCAAACTCTGCTTGGCAGGGGGTTGGACTAGATGACCCTAGGGTCCCTTCCAACTCTACAATTCGATGATTCTATGAATAATCAAGGCAGACTCTTGTTTCCTTGCCAGGGAGCAAAATCCCAGGTTTCCCCCCCACCTTCCGCTTTCTTGTCTCTATGTGCCGTTCACAGCCATTTCCATGACAACCTTCTTCACCTGTCGTCTTCTTCCAGGCATAACAATTTAGCACTTCCTCCGTACACCTGGGCAATTGGGTCCCCATCGCTCAGGACCGGGGTGCATGCAGCAGGTCGGGTGTGTGATTTCCTAGAACAGGGTGGTGCCCACCCCCCGGTCGCTGCTGAACTACAACTCCCAGCAGAACCACACCTGGCATGGGAGGTTCAGTCCAAATACGACCGGAGTAGGGAACCATGTTGGCTACCCCTGCCCTAGAATCCCAGGAGGCCTGAGATCTTGGATGTCTATGAGTTCTAGAGCAGAGAAACCTCCAATCTGGTGCCGGACAGATGACCCGCCAACGTCTGACCAACACCAGATTGGGGGAAGCTACAGTAGACAAGTAGGGACACGGGTGGTGCTGTGGGTTAAACCACAGAGCCTAGGGCTCGCTGATCGGAAGGTCGGCGGTTCGAATCCCCGCGACGGGGTGAGCTCTCGTTGCTCGGTCCCTGCTCCTGCTCACCTAGCAGTTCGAAAACACATCAAAAGTGCAAGTAGATAAAAAGGTACCGCTCTGGCGGGAAAGTAAACGGCGTTTCCGTGCGCTGCTCTGGTTTGCCAGAAGCGGCTTAGTCATGCTGGCCACATGACCCGGAAGCTGTACGCCGGCTCCCTCGGCCAATAAAGCGAGATGAGTGCCGCAACCCCAGAGTCAGCCACAACTGGACCTAATGGTCAGGGGTCCCTTTACCTTTATCTTTACAGTAGACAAACCCTGGTTGTATGGAGCAGTTACTCTGAATTAATATACAGAGTCCTGGTTTCTGATCCATAATTGACTTCTGACTTCTGCTCAATGATTGAAACTAAGACCTTCACATTGAATCTGACTATGGACTAACATGAACTTATCTCGACTCATAAACTCTTATCTCTAATTCTGTAACAAATTATTGTGTTATACATATCCTCATGAGTTTGAGTTTGTAATCTCTGTTAGAGTTTGCCAGAATACACACTTTTGAATGGATTAGTTTTTGTTACAATTCACTATTGATTTGCGAGTAGGGCCCACTCCCACTACTGAAACTTACATTGGCCAGAGTTCTTGGTGTGCTTTTTTCTTGGTATATTTAACAACAAGAATTCCAACTTATTTAAAGTCAGTTTAGAGTACCATTGAATTGTCGAGTTGAAAGGATCCCCGCAAGGATCATCTAGGGCAGCGTTTCCCAACCTGTGGGTCTCCAGATGTTGTTGAACTACAACTCCCATCACCCCTAGCTAGCAAGGCCAGAACTCAGGGATGATGGAAGTTGTAGTCCAACAACATCTGGGGGCCCACAGGTTGAGAACTGCTGATCTAGGGCACCCGCAGTGCAGGAATCACAGCTAAAGATTCCTTGGCAGAAGCCCATCTAGCAAACGGGTCTCCATCACACAAGGGCAGACTTTGATAACCTTTCATAATATGGCATCCTTTATAAGAAGAAAATTCGGCATCTCCAAATCGATCGTCTCTTTTATGGGTCCTCTCAATTTTGCACCCTTCCAGGCGCTTGGAACTGCAGACACTGCCCTCAGTCCAGTGCTTCCGAGGCTCTTAACTTCCCAAAATCCTTCCTGATGTTGAGTCAGAATCTCCTTCCTTGTTATTTGAATCCGGTGCTCCCCCCCCCCTCAAAAAATGTTTAGTAAAGGTAAAAGGACCCCTGACCATTAGGTCCAGTCATGGCCGACTCTGGTGTTGCGGTGCTCATCTCACTTTACAGGCTGAGGGAGCCAGCGTACAGCTTCCGGGTCATGTGACTAGCATGACTAAGCCGCTTCTGGCAAACCAGAGAAGTGCATGGAAATGCTGTTTACTTTCCTGCCGGAGCAATACCTATTTATCTACTTGCACTTTGACGTGCTTTCGAATTGCTAGGTTGGCAGAAGCTGGGACCGAGCAACAGGAGCTCACCCCGTCACGGGGATTCGAACCGCCAACCTTCTGATTGGCAAGCCCTAGGCTCTGTGGTTTAACCCACAGCGCCACCCTAAACAAAAATGTTTAGGAGTACTCTAATGTTGACTCAAGGAAATCACCATTTTATAGTTCAAACAGGGAAAATAAATACAGTAAATGGACAAAAGTACAAAGAACATGCATTACCTCATATTACACAGCTGACAGCTCACAGTAGCTTCCACACTGGCATGAGGTTGTGTGCGCTAACATCTTCCCGATTCCTCTGCTTGCTGTCGGTGTCCGTCGCTAGATGTTGTCCTTTCAAATAGTCATTTTCCTATGGAAGTGAGAGCTGGACCATAAAGAAGGCTGATCGCCAAAGAATTGATGCTTTTGAATTATGGTGCTGGAGAAGACTCTTGAGAGTCCCATGGACTGCAAGAAGATCAAACCAATCCATTCTGAAGGAAATCAGCCCTGAGTGCTCACTGGAAGGACAAATCGTGAAGCTGAGGCTCCAAGACTTTGGCCACCTCATGAGAAGAGAAGACTCCTTGGAAAAGACCCTGATGTTGGGGAAGATGGAGGGCACAAGGAGAAGGGGATGACAGAGGACGAGATGGTGGGACAGTGTTCTCAAAGATACCAGCATGAGTTTGACCAAACTGTGGAAGGCAGTGGAAGACAGGACTAAATGACTAAACAACAACAACACTCATATTAAAATACTGCTCCTCAATGAGGACAGATTTTCATCAGTAAAAACACCACACATCCACATTCCACACTACTTCACATATTAAACGCTTGCTTCCGTCTGAGACTCAGGAAACACTGGAAAAGGAAAGGAAGCCGCCATCGGAGGTGGTAACAATGAAACTGACCAATCACCGTGCTAGATTCCAACTCCTGCTTCACATATTAAACACCCGCTTCCCTCTGAGACCCAGGAAACACCATGACAGGAAATGAGGCTGCCATCGGGGGTAGCATTCTACAGAAGAAACTAACAATTTTAATTTTTTTTAGCTTCTTCTCCTGTTAGATTCACAAAATGTTTAGGGGTACGTGTACCCCTGCATCCCCCCAGAAAAAACCACTGTTTGAATCCATTGATTCGGGTCCCACCTTCTGGAACAGCAGAAAGCAAGTTTAGCTTATATCAGCCAAACATCCGCATCCCTGGGACTTCCAAGGTTTGATAACAGTGGTTAGGAACCCCGTACCCAGGGCCAAATCATAGAATCAAAGAACTGTCAAGTTGGAAGGGACCACAAGGGCCTTATAGTCCAATTCTCTGCAATGCAGGAATCTTTTGCCCATTGTGGGGCTCGAACCCACAACCCTGAGATCCTTCCATCTCTCGGAAGACCACCCATTCTCTTGGCTAGGTTGACTGTAATCCAAGGGAAATCAGAGGACCCACTGTGCTGGGCTGCTACATACAACATTGACCTAGACAAGAGCTTTCCAAACTGTGTGTTGTGACACGTTAGTGTGTCGGCAGCAGTGTGTACAGTGGCGTCGCAACACGGGGGTGGAGAGCAGTGCGCCTCGGGTGCCATGTCTGTGAGGGTGACAAGAAGGAACCCATGGGGGCTTAGGGCGGCGCGAGCAGCTATTGCGCCATCGCCGCATGTGGAGGGTCCTCCGTTCGCGGCTGCAGAGGATCCTGGCGCCAGTGGTAAACTGCTATGTATAGCGCATGTGCGGTGTCACTACGTACGGCACATGCATCGTACATAGTGACGCCGCACATGCGCTGTACATAGTGACGCCTCGTCCTGGGTGTCACGACGCCTTCGTTCAACCCTGAGTGTGTATGTAGGTTTGTTGCACAAACCTGCACTCTTCCCAGGACTGGAAAGGGGCCGGTTCAAACCTCTGGTTTGCTAGTAAAACTGAATTACTGCGTCGCAAAATGATGCCCGTCTAAAAAGCCCGTTGCCAACATGAAAAGTTTGGAAAGCTCTGACCCAGACCAGTGGTTCTCAAAGGGCGTGGTGGGGCAGGAGAGGGCAGAAACTGTGGTGGGGAGATTCAAGGACAATCAAAGAAACATTTAAACATTTCAGTGCAGTGTAGTATAGCATCTAAATTTTTATTATTTGCGGAATATGGATCAATACCTTTTCAAAATGAGAGCGAGAGCTCCAGTGATACCAAGGCCAATCCTAGCTGTGTTTTCCAATGTATTTCTTATTGGTAGACAATTCGGCGTGGTGCAAGGAAATGTTTATTCTGAAAGCTTTATACCTACAGAACACACCTCTATCCTCCAGGTAAGCCAGAGCCACTTCTGCATTTTGTGGGTTTTTCCAGCCAGGACAGGAGTAGGGTCTGGGGCAGGGGCAGTGAGGGCTGTGATAGCCCCAAAGGCCCGGTAGAGGGGTCCGGGGGTGGGGACACAGTTTGTCCACAGGCCTGAGGTCACCAACCCGATATAATAGAAAAGCAGCCAAGGGAATCCATAGTTTGGATGTTAACAGATCATTATTATTCCTTGATGAGTTCCCTTGCTGGAGAAGCCCATCTTCCCTGCTCGTGTTTTAGCTTGGAGACCGGTTAAAGGTTTGTTTGCAGAAGGCCTTTGGGGTTTGCGGTCTGAGAAGTAGCTCCCAGGCCACGTTTTGAACGCAGAAATGCACATTAGCGGAACTAATGGTTGCTGCAAATGGGAAGAAGTGAAGTATTTTGAGCGCTTTGGTTTTTTTTGGAAGGCTCCGCATGGTGATTAGCAGCCAGAAGGATTGATTCTGCCCCAATCCTACACACCTTTCCCTCTCCAATAAGTGGAGAATCAAGGATATACATACTCCTCCGTAATACTAAAATGAATACACATCCCTACCTTGGGGAAAGGCAGTTGGTGGGGGAAGGCTCGATAGAGGTGTGTAAAATTGTGCACTATGTAGAGGAGGTGGAGGAACAAAAGTTTTTCTCCCCCATAGAATTGTAGACTTGGAAGGGACCCCAACGGTTATCTAGTTCAATGGCCTGCAATGCAGGAATCTCAGCTAAAGCATCAATGACAGACGGCCATCTAACCTCTGCTTAAAAACAGAGTTTTTAATCATAGTTTAGAGGTCCCGGGCCCTAAGGAAGTCAGATTATC
This sequence comes from Podarcis pityusensis, assembly GCF_964106645.2. Lineage (NCBI taxonomy): Eukaryota > Metazoa > Chordata > Lepidosauria > Squamata > Lacertidae > Podarcis > Podarcis pityusensis. Next base: position 73,946,505 of record NC_138034.1, read on the forward strand.
CTCCACCAGTGATGGCTCCGACCTGGTGGCATGCTCTGTCCCATGAGACCAGGACCCTGCAGGATTTAACCACCTTCCGCAGGGCCTGTAAGACAGAGCTATTCCGCCTGGCTTTCAACTTGAACTTAGCCTGATCTTTTATTCCCCTTCCTCCCTTCCCTCTCCCCTTTTTATGAAGATTACCCGCTCTGGGATCCCACAGCTAATTCTCCCCTGGTCTCCTTGCTGGCCCAAGTAGGACCAATTCAGCCAGCTAGCCCTGGTGATCATCTAATGTTTATTGGATGGATTTTCTCCCTAAATTGATTTTTGAATTCTGAATTTATTGTTATTCATGTTTTACACTGTATTTTATGCTGTTTTTTGTTGCATCAATTAATTGTTTTAAATTTGTTGTTAGGTGCCCTGAGCCCAGTTTTCTGAACTGGGAAGGGCGGGGTATAAATAAAAATTTATTATTATTATTATTATTATTAAAAAAACCTCCAAGGAAGGAAAGTTGCAACATTAGATCTCACAGACATTCAAGGACGCTGAGTGCCAGGAGAGTCAGGACAGCTATCAGGAAGTTATTCATCAGGCAGCGCACAGTTAAAGTACGGAACTCCCTGCCACTGGAAGCAGTGATGGTACCAACTTGGGTGGCTTTAAAAGAGGAATAGACAAATTCATGGAGGAAGAGAGGGCTGTTGATGGCTACTAGCCATGTCTATGTTCTGCCTCCACAGTGGGAGCGTCAACAACGTCTAGGCAACACGATGACCATATACATATGTAATAGACAATCTTTATAGAATTCCTTCAAACCATAAAAAGTTCAAAATGAATTCTTTAGTCTCAAAGACTTTAAATGAAGCGAGGTACCAGACTTTGTACGATGAAAGACAGGCTGCGAAGCTTTGTGTTTTCAGCAAATATGATGTCCAACACTGAACGGTGACTCCGGATATTGACTACTGTTTCGTAGAATTCTTCGTCAGCGTGGTGGGAGGATATAGAATTGCTTCATAAACTGAAAATAAAATTTTACAGACGGTGACCTGCATGCACATATCACTTTACAAAAATTATAAACTATAATACAAACAGAAATGAGAAAGAGTATATACCCCATCTTATTTCGAATGAATGTATGTAAATGGAAATACCAAATGCTGTTGAACAGTGCTCATGTAATAATGTAGTCACTGCTACTAACAATATTTTTGAGAAACATATAAAGCAAGCTTCTATAAAGATTGTCTATTACGTACGTATATGGTCATCGTGTTGCCTAGACATTGTTGATGTTCTCTTTGCCACACAGGGGTTGGTTTGGATACTATCCACAGTGCTTCTCAAGACCAGTTCCTGGAAACCACAGGATGGTCTTGTGTTCGAATCCTGCTTGCTGGTCTTCAACAGGCATCTGGTTGGCCACTGTAAGACAGGATACTAGACTAGATGGACCACTGTCCTGATCCAGCGGGTCTTCTTGTGTCCTTATGCTCGTACTGCCCTCCCGGCTGAGGTCACACGCTGTGTTTTTGTCAGGCACGTTTTACCCAGGAATTCACTCTTTTTGCTAACATTGTTGGATCTCTTGGCATCTCTGTAACTCTTGCTGACGCAGCCAACAAGTTGCAGCACCCAGAATTAAAGTGTTGCTCCAGATTTTGTCAAAACCACCCACCCTTGGTCTCTGCAACACATGTGTGGGTTGGTTGTGGTTTTACCTGACTACAGGATACAACATCCTGATTTTTTTTTTTTATTTTTTTTTTGCATTCAATTATATAAGCTATACTGCAGGACTTGCTGGTTATATCCTGATGGGTGTAATATTGGTAGCTGGAATTTTTCTTGCCTTTCCTTGGGGTTTTATGGGTTATTTTCAGCCCTAAAATGGAGCTGTTCTTTTTAAAGTCCAATAAACAGATCACTTAATTTATAACAGACCTTTTGCAGTCCATCGCTTCTTTAAGCATCAATGGCTCAAAGCTTTGCGGTTTCCTTAAGTGGGTGGGAAGATCTTGTAGCATGATTAAAACAGTGATTAAGTATTGAAATAGCGGGTGACAGCGTTGCCTGTTTTTTCTTTTCTTTTTGTAAAGGAAAGCAAACCTGCGAACGGCATATTTCAGGAAGCCAGTTTGAAAACCTGACTTGGTTGTGGATAAACTAAGGGAAACAAGGGCGGAATTTTTAAAATAAAGCCAAGTTTTTGCTTCAATCCACCTTGCAAGATAGAGAGAGGAATGAAATGCAAATGGTTTTCATCATGGGTAGGCAAACTAAGGCCCAGGGGCTGGATCCGGCCCAATCGCCTTCTCAATCCGGCCCACGGATGGTCCAGGAATCAGCGTGTTTTTACATGAGTACAATGTGTTCTTTTATTTAAAATGCATCTCTGGGTTATTTGTGGGGCATAGGAATTCGTTCATTTCCCCACCACCACCCAAAAAAATATAGTCCGGCCCCCCACAAGGTCTGAGGGACAGTGGACCGGCCCCCTGCTGAAAAAGTTTGCTGATCCCTGGTTTTCATTGATCCGGGGCCTGTCAACAGGAGAGCTATGGGCAGAACAGGGACCGGCAGTTTGTTGCCCCGGTCATGATGAATTGCACTCCATCCCACCACTCAGGGCTAGGCTGAGCCTTGGGGGGCAGGCGGTAAGACAGGGGGACTCCATTGCACTGTGGGGCTGAAGCTCAGACTGCAAGAGGATTCCTGCAACAGGATTCCTGAATGTTGGAAGATTCGGGACAGATACAAGGAAGATACTACGGAACTCACTGCTACAAGATGGCCACCTAGACAAATTCATGGGGGCTATTGATGGCTACTAGCTAGGGTGATTCTGCTCTGCCTCCACAATGCTTCTCAGTTCCAGCTGCTGGAAACCCCAGGAAGGGAGAGATGCTCTTGTGCTTTTTTCCTGACATCATGGGCATCTGGGCAGCCACAGTGAGAACAGGATGCTGGACTAAATAATAATAATAATAATAATAATAATAATAATAATAATAATAATAATTTATACCCCGCCCTCCCCGACCAGAGCCGGGCTCAGGGCGGCTAACACTAATAAAATCACAGTAAAAACAAAGGGGGGAAAGAGAGGGGGGGAACCAATTTAAAATACAGGTTAAAATGCAATTTAAAATGCAGCCCCGTTTTAAAGTAGCTGGTAAATCAAGACCATAAGGGGAGGGAAACAGAAGTGTTAGACTGAGTCCAAACCAAAGGCCAGGAGGAACAGCTCTGTCTTGCAGGCCCTGCGTAAAGATGTCAAATTCCGCAGGGCCCTAGTCTCTTATGACAGAGCGTTCTACCAAGTCGGGGCCAGTACTGAAAAGGCCCTGGCCCTAGTTGAAACCAATCTAACCTCCTTGAGGCTCGGGACCTCCAAAGTGTTGTTATTTGTGGACCTTAAGGTCCTCCGTGGGGCATACCAGGAGAGGCGGTCCCATAGGTACACGGGTCCCCTAGGCCATTGGCCTGACCCTGCCGGTTCTTCTTATTTCCAGCGGAGCTTGGCTGCTGTTTTCAGGGATATTGAAAAATGAAGAGGCATGAATAATGATTGATCTGCGCTGTATGCTTGACATGCTTACCTTGCGACGGAGGCCAGCTCAGCTGTCTGAGTTCTGGGAAGGAAAGGGCTTGCAGCTTTCACTTGGCATCCTTCCCTCATCCCTCGCCTCTTTGCCATTCCCGTCAGGTTCCTCAGCTCACAGGTCAGCGCTGATAATCCTGCTTACTTTGACAGCAACAGGGAGAAGATCTGGCCTCACTGTATGCGACTTGAGAGAGGCAGGCTCTTCTGTTTACTGCGTTGGCTTTGCCGTAATTGCATTGTGGTTTTAAGCAGGGAGCTCTTTCCCTTCTGCTTTTCCCCAGTTAAGGATGGAGGAGAAATTTGCTTCAGTTCATGGTATTCAGAGGGACCTGCCTCATTCTCACATTGGGAAGCGATATGCAAACTAACAACGCAGGCATTCTTTCAAAAGAGCACTTCCCTGAATTTTGTAACACTGCTCTCCAACCAAAAATGTTAGGGGAAAGCATTCTCACATTGCATGCATTTGTGGAAACGTCGTATAATGCGTGTTATACATGGAGAAAGCATGGTGGAAATGTGAAGGTTAGGCAAATCGGCATACGAAAACGTGTAGATTAGGAGAAATTTGCACTAGGACGCAGGCGAATGTTCGTAAGGTCTTAAAAGTAATTCACAGGAACTGAACGGAAGATTGGGAAGACCAGAAAGGGAGAGGGAAAGAATCTTCCAGATTTGTCCAGTTGGCCAGTTCCAGAGTTACTCTACGGAACTCCCTCCCACAAGAGGCCGAGAAACCTAGATGGCTTCAAAGAGAATTAGACACATACGTGGAAGGAGAGAAGGCTATTGATGCCTACTAGTCAGGAGGGATACGCCCTGCCATTGCTGTCGGAGGCTGTGGCGTTTGCCCGTTCGTTTGAAAATGTCTGTACAGGGGGAGAGAAAGGGTTCATATGTAGACCAATAGGAAAGCCGGAGGCGGAGCCTACCTGTTTATAAAAGGGCTTGGCCCAAGGTTTGGGTGTGGGTAGTTGGTTGGTTTTAGTGGGTTGGGAAAGGCAGTTGGAAAAGAAGTTGGAAGGCAGTTGGAAACAGAGAGACAGTTAGTGCAGTTGGTTCTTGTGTGATGATCTCCTTCTACCGGTCCACAATAGAAGGTGTCCTTTCATACTGCATCATGGTGGGGGACGCTGGTTTGACATCATCTGATAGGAAGTGCCTACAGAGGGTGGTGAATACAGCACAATATATTATGGGCTGTCCCGTGAATCCACTGGATGAAATAGCGGAAGAACGTTGCCTCAGGAGAGTGAGGAAAATTCTCAGGGATGATTCACACCCTGGCCGGCACTTTCTTGATCTCCTGCCCTTGGGCAGAAGATATAGAAGCATGATTAGTTGCACCAACAGGGTAAAGAACAGCTTCTATCCTGGGCTGTTAGGCTGCTGAATGAAAAGATAACAACAGGGCAACTGACTTTCGGGTTTGGTGGGTGTGCGTCAGTAAACAAGGGGAATTCAGACTAAGCTGAGTGAGGGGTGCTCCTGTAATCTCACTGTAACAAGTTGTACTGTAGCCTTATTAGACTTTACCGATTGGTGGGCTCTGCGTTGCTCCTGGACAGGAGGAAGGAAGTCAAATGACACCGAGGGTTGGTCCAGAGAAAGAGTTCTTTATTTCTGCTCTCCGGAACAGCAGAAAGGCACCTGCGTGGTGTGTCCACAGCAAGTCCAAAGAAATGAGAGATTACATGCAGTATATATATCCTCCAGGCACCCTCTCCCCCCTTCCCCAGGAATCCAGCCACGTCAGCTTGTACACGCAGGTTGACATCACAGATGTTCCTGCTCTGGCACTCTTAACCATAAAAGGGATTTCCTTCCTGCACTCCTGACCATAAAAGGATATTCCTTTCTGTTCTTCTGACCATAAAAGGATCTTCCTGTTCCTACTCTTATCTTGGAGCAAGAGGTCACCATCTCCAAGAACACCCTCTGGCGCTGTTCCCAGACTAGGTCTGTGCGTCTTTTGTGGTCAGGATATAAGATAAGGCACAGACGTGTCTTCCCTGTTCTACTGGTACAGTCAAGGCCATCCTTGCCGTCACAAACTGATAAAGGAGAGGGCTCTAAGCACTTGTTTATACAGCTGGGTTTCGGCTCAAGAGCTCAAGTTAAAGCATTTTAGCTAAGGAAAAATAGGGATTTTGGTGCAGTTTCAAACTGCCTGCACAGTCAGTTTTGGGTCTGGGAAACCCATTCCTTCAGTACAAGTGACAATAAAGTATTTCAATAGAAGAGATAGAGACAGGATAAAATAAGACTAAGAAGGTAAAGAGTAACAGGGAACCGCAGAGCAGGAGAGTGTTTCTCATGTTCTCAGGCCGTGTTTGACGGTTTTCCTCTGTGGGCCACAGGGAGAAGAGACTGCTGGTCTAGGTGGGCCATTGGCTAGGGTTGCTGTATTTCAAAAAGCGACAATCCGGGGGGAATCCGCCAAAATCTACACTTCCGACACGGGTTGCCATACATCCGGATTTTTCCAGACATTTCAGCAATTTCTGCCCAGACACTGTATCTGATGGGCGAATCCTGGCTACGTCAGGGAAATTCCTGACATATGACAACCCTACCATGGCTCTCATCCAGCAGACTCCCCTGATCTTCCCAAGATCCACCACTGTCAGGCATGGAGAGTCCTCCCCTCCCTTCGGTAACTTCATAGATAAGAATTAGCAAGCAGTTGACAGATTTCTAGTCCTTTTATTATAGCATCATGTTGCGAACACAAATACGCAGCTCTCCACAAGGAGGGCAACTGGCTCGTCTAATCCTCCTTCCAGCTTCCGCTATCTTTTTCAGCGCCAATGGGAAGTTCCTCCCTCCCTCTGACTCCTTTGCTCTCTGATACGTTTGGACCTCTGAGTCCTTGGTGAGAGGGGGGGTGTTCCCCACGCTCTCGAGAGACGTCTCAACTAGCTGCCCCCTCCATTCTGGTTCTGTTGTCACTATATCAAAACTGGGTAACTCCTCCCTAAGCTGTTCGGCTCTGTCTCTCTCTCTCTCTCTGCTTCTGAACACGCTGTGGACGGGGGGGGCGATTCTTCCCCCTCCAGCTCTCCATCGGAGAGAAGCTAGTCTGTCATAGAATGCATTCCCCAGTCCTCATCTTCAGACCATTCCCTGACAACCATAGATTCACAGTTGGCAAGGACAGGTGGGGAGGGGGCAGTATCAGGAGACTCGGGGGGGGGCAAGGCCCCCGATTCCCAAGAAATGCTGACTTTTTTCTCTCTTCCAGTGCTGCCTGCTGTGCCCGATGCTGACCAGACCTCCTGCGGCCTCTCTGGGTCACCCTCTGGGATTCTTGCCCTCCACACCTTTGCCAGCCTGCCCCTAACTAGCAATGACCTTGTGGAACTGGCCGCCCGCCCCACCGCGCCCCCTTCCCCACTGCTACTCCTGCCCCGCTCCTCCTGCTGCCCGCATGCCTGCACCATGACAGGGGCCCGGCAGCTGGATTCCTGCGGAGGAGGGCTGCGTGGCCAGGAGCGTGGCTCGGGCTGAGGGATGGCCTCGCTGGACCTGCCCTACCGCTGTCCGCGTTGCGGGGAACACAAGCGATTCCGGAGCCTGTCCTCCCTTCGGGCTCACCTGGAGTACAACCACACCTACGAGACCCTCTATGTCCTCTCCAAAACCAACAGCATCTGCGATGCCACCGTTTTCCCCCTGGCGTCCGACACCACCCTCCTGACGCCCGCAGCCCGCCGGGACATCTTTGAGAGCACCTCCTTCCAGGGCAAGGAGCAGCGCTTCACCTGCGACCTCATCGCCACCGCCACCACCGAGGAGCTGGACCCGTCGTCCTCGCCCGTCGCTTCCCGCTACGTCCACGAGATTGAGATCCCCCTGACCGAGATCTTCACCCGCAAGGCCATGACCTCGGCCACCACGCCTCCCGCCGCCGCCGCCGCTGCGGTGGCCGCTGTCGATGCGGCCTACGAGGAAGGCCTGACCCGCCTCAAGATCCGGGCCTTTGAGAAGCTGGAGGTGGACAAGCGGCTGGAGAAGCTGACCGAGGAAGTGGAGCAGAAGATCGCCTCCCAAGTCGGCCGGCTCCAGGTGGAGCTGGACCGCAAGAGCTCGGAGCTGGAGAAGGCCAAGCAGGAGAGCATCCGTCTCAGCCGGGAGAAGCAGGAGCTGGAGGAGAGGGCCGTGGAGCTGTCCCGCCAGGTGGACGTCAGCGTGGAGATGCTGGCCTCCCTTAAGCAAGACCTGGTGCAGAAGGAGCAGGAGCTGAGCCGCAAACAACAGTGAGTGATGGTTTCTGTGGTGTCAGGGGGTCTGCTAAAGCAGGGGGTGAGGGGGTGGCCCACAGGCCTGATCCGTCTTCCTTCACCCCATCTTCTGATTTTGCCAATAGCAGCAGAGAAAAATGGAAGTATCATTGAGGAAGGCAGAGGTTTAAACACAGGAAGGGAAGGAGGGAGGGAGGGAGGAATCATGGACTGGTTGGGTGCAGAAGAGTGGTGGGAAGAAACAGTTGGGGGGCCACCAGGGGAAGAAGGCTCAGAGCCTGGGAAAAGGTGGTGGGACGACAGTGAGCGGTCAGAGGGAGAGGACTGGGAAGAGGAGGTGTCGGAAACTGAAGTGGTAACAGGGCTTAGTGAGCGGGGAGAGTCTGTGGCAGAGAGCAGCCCAGAATCAGAGGCAGGAGAGGAGGAGGAGACAGGTCAAGAAGCAGAGATGAGTCAGGCTGACAAAGAGTCACAGGTATTTCCCCCTCCTGCTGCGACCAGATCCCCTCCCCACAAAATGTGGAGTATACATTTCATGAAATAAATAATGATTTCACAGAAGGAGAAGATCGTGGTCAATAATAATTCCTGGAATACAATCAGTTCCAGCAAAAAATCATACGTTGCAGAAAATTGCCATCCACAAGTTTGTCTTTTGACATAAGTCATGAATGACCGCCAAGTATAGGTTTGGCTTCTCTCTTGGAAACTTGTAAAGGATGAGTGAGTTTTCCAGATATCACGAGAAACAAGACCTTCTTAAACCAGTTAGTCCTTCATCCCTGGGCAATGGTTGGCTGAGTGGTGACAGGCAACAGTTTTTCTTTTTTAGAAAAGTTTAAAGCAGTCACAGAGACTAAATGAGGGATTTTGATTTATTTATTTTACTTATTTCATAAAAGTTATACACCGCTTGATTGTTGAAAAAGAAAGGTTTATATCAGGTAAAACAGTTTGCAGAAACATCTACAAACCTACTTTAAATCAAAGCAGAATATTAAATCATATTGCCATTTCCCCCTGGTGTCAGAATAACAGGATGGGGCCAGATTCATAGTCTTCGGAGAGAAATGTCTTGGCATCACAAAGCCTGCACGAAACTCTCTTCCGCTTTCCCTGCCCAGCAAAAGCCTGCTCATTCTTTTCAGCTAGAGCCTGCAGTACACCTGCGTCGGAGTGCAGAAGGCAACCGGGTTTTCTTGGGGAAATCCTTTTGGGTGGCCTCCCTCTCAGAAACAGGCTGCTTCACGAAGAAAGCAGATAATGTGGGAAGGCACACAGGGGCGGAATTAATATTTGCATGATCTTAAGTAGAAAGATATCTGAGGAAATGGAGAATCAGAGGCAATAATCCCGTCTAAGAAAATATGGACTGAAATTTAATGATCCCAAGGCGCTCTGAGTATCGCTCCTCTCTTGGGTATCAGCCCAAACAAACAGTCATCACACATTCTCTTAGATGGGATTATTGCACCTCGCTCTGAATTTCCTCCGGTATTTCCAGCTTGCTCAAATATTCATTCTGGCCCTGTTTGCTTTTTCAGACTTTCTTCTCTTTGTGTGTGTGTGCGATTGGCATTGCAAAACTCATTTTTCTCTGGATTTGCAAAGAGTGAAGTCATTCTCAGATGTGGGCAAAAGACACACACACACACACACACACACATATTCCTCTGAACAATTCCTTCTGCGATCTTCCTTTGTCTTCACAACGCCTCTCGGTTTGGTATCGTCTGTGGATATAAACACCCAGACGTTTGTGCCTTTTTCTGCCTTCTCTGAAAGCAGGCGTTAAATAAGACCAGACATTTCCTACCATTCCCCCATTCTGAATCTCTTCCTTTGTGGTCTATAAGCCAACATTTCCCTCAAGCAACAGCATGTTCACCCCCAGAGGCTTAAATTAATTTTTCAAGTTGGATTTCATGCGTCGTTTTGCTGCGATCAGAACAGATTACATCCCCTTTCCTCCCAACTTCCTCACAACCCCATGGATGCGATGGGTGCCAGATAGCGAGTCGTGCTTAGATAAGCAAGTCATTTGCAAGACCTCCCACCACAGTCACTTGAGCACAAGAGTTAAATAATTGTGTCTATGGCAAAATCCATCCTGCCGTTTAGCCAATGAAACCAGGGCGAGGGGCGGGACCCAAAGTTAGCCCCTGCCTAATGAGTGGCAGATGGTTGGCTGTAGAAAAAGAATTCTAACCAATGGGGTCGGTGGGATTTATCTAAAGTCTTTTTCCTTTTCTTTTTTTGAAAACATTTTTATTTGATTTTACAATACAAAATTATAAAACATTCAAATACATATCCATATACACATCTGAAGGCAACTCTGTTTAGGGAAGTTTTTAATGTTTGATGTTTTATCGTGTTTTAACATTCTGTTGGGAGCCACCCAGCGTGGCTGGGGAAACCCAGCCAGATGGGCGGGGTATAAATAATCATCATGATGATGATGGAATATGCATATATCTGTAAGATCATCACTGTGAGGACTTCTTTGGAGAGCAAGATCTCCTTGCTCATATCCTGTCCTCTACAAGGTTTGCATTTCCTGCTATCTTTTGTGCCACCTGCAAAACTTGTGAAGAATACCCTCCCCAGCTTTCAGGATGCTGAACTCAGACCCTCCAAGTGCACCTATTTTCCAGAGACAGTCCCAGATTTACAGAAGATGCCCCAGTTTCTGATTTGATCCTGGAATGCTCCGCTTTTCCTTACGGTGTCGCTATTTTCATCGGAGAAATGTTGGAGGGTATGGAGTGATCTGACCCCAAAGCCATATGAAGGCAGCCCTGTATAAGGAAGGTTTTTTTTAATGTTTAATGTTTTAGTATGTTTTTATATATGCTGGAAGCCACCCAGAGTGGCTGGGACAACCCAGTCAGATGGGTGTAATAATAATAATAATAATAATAATGGAATAGAACGTCCCTATTTTCATTGGAAGGCCCGTATAGTTAAAGCTATGGTTTTCCCAGTAAAGTGGTACCTCGGGTTAAGTACTTAATTCATTCCGGAGGTCCGTTCTTAACCTGAAACTGTTCTTAACCTGAAGCACCACTTTATCTAATGGGGCCTCCTGCTGCTGCCGCGCCGCTGGAGCACAATTTCTGTTCTCATTATGAAGCCAAGTTCTTAACCTGAAGCACTATTTCTGGGTTAGCGGAGTCTGTAACCTGAAGCGTATGTAACCTGAAGCGTATGTAACCTGAGGTACCACTGTAGTGATGTATGGAAGTGAGAGTTGGACCATAAAGAAGGCTGATTGTCAAAGAATTGATGCTTTTGAATTCTGGTGCTGGAGGAGACTCTTGAGAGTCCCGTGGACTGCAAGAAGATCCAACCTCTCCATTCTGAAGGAAATCAGCCCTGAGTGCTCACTGGAAGGACAGATCCTGAAGCTGAGGCTCCAGTACTTTGGCCATCTCATGAGAAGAGAATCATAGAATCATAGAATCATAGAGTTGGAAGAGACCACAAGGGCCATCGAGTCCAACCCCCTGCCAAGCAGGAAACACCATCAGAGCACTCCTGACATATGGTTGTCAAGCCTCTGCTTAAAGACCTCCAAAGAAGGAGACTCCACCACACTCCTTGGCAGCAAATTCCACTGTCGAACAGCTCTTACTGTCAGGAAGTTCTTCCTAATGTTTAGGTGGAATCTTCTTTCTTGCAGTTTGGATCCATTGCTCCGTGTCCACTTCTCTGGAGCAGCAGAAAACAACCTTTCTCCCTCCTCCATGTGACATCCTTTTATATATTTGAACATGGCTATCATATCACCCCTTAACCGCCTCTTCTCCAGGCTAAACATGCCCAGCTCCCTTAGCCGTTCCTCATAAGGCATCATTTCCAGGCCTTTGACCATTTTGGTTGCTCTCCTCTGGACACGTTCCAGTTTGTCAGTGTCCTTCTTGAACTGTGGTGCCCAGAACTGGACACAGTACTCCAGGTGAGGTCTGACCAGAGCAGAATACAGTGGCACTATTACTTCCCTTGGTCTAGATGCTATACTCCTATTGAGGCAGCCCAGAATTGCATTGGCTTTTTTAGCTGCCGCGTCACACTGTTGGCTCATGTCAAGTTTGTGGTCAACCAAGACTCCTAGATCCTTTTCACATGTACTGCTCTCAAGCCAGGTGTCACCCATCTTGTATTTGTGCCTCTCATTTTTTTTGCCCAAGTGCAATACTTTACATTTCTCCCTGTTAAAATTCATCTTGTTTGTTTTGGCCCAGTTCTCTAATCTGTCAAGGTCCTTTTGAAGTGTGATCCTGTCCTCTGGGGTGTTAGCCACCCCTCCCAGTTTGGTGTCATCTGCAAATTTGATCAGGATGCCCTTGAGTCCATCATCCAAGTCGTTGATAAAGATGTTGAATAAGACCGGGCCCAAGACAGAACCCTGTGGCACCCCACTAGTCACTCTTCTCCAGGATGAAGAGGAACCATTGATGAGCACCCTTGAAGAAGGAGAAGACTCCCTGGAAAAGACCCTGATGTTGGGGAAGATGGAGGGCACAAGGAGAAGGGGACGACAGAGGACGAGATGGATGGACAGTGTTCTCGAAGCTACCAGCATGAGTTTGACCAAACTGCGGGAGGCAGTGGAAGACAGGAGTGCCTGGCGTTCTCTGGTCCAGGGGGTCATGAAGAGGCGGACACGACTAAATGACTAAACAACAACAATTTTCATTGGAGAAATGTTGGAGGGTGTGCGAACTAAGAGAGCAATGACAATTCTCTCGCTCGCTCTCCATCAGAAAAATCCACGGCTCTGCTCCCTGTGCAGGGAACTATTCTCCCAAACAGCAAATATGTGGTTTTCACATCAAGGAAGAGAAAACATCATAGATATTCACACAGCATCCTTTCTCTGCAAGAGACGGTTTCTTCCTTCCCCTCTCGCCCTTGCGGTGCAACTGCTGCAAAGGAGCTGAGCGTCTCTCTACTGCCGTTCCAACAGATCAGGAAGGATCAGGCCCCCAGGGAGGCAGTCTGAATATTCAAGAGAACAGCGGCTGCCTGAGAGCCTCTTTAGAAACAGCTCCCTCTGGTAACTCCCACCTCCCTGATCTTTACTTAAAACGGGCATTTGCATGGAGATGGGATCTGCACCTCGCTCTCAATTAAATTCACGCTGCAGGATCAAGCAGGTTCCCACCATCGCAGCGCCAAGGGAATGTTCGGAAGGGTTGTTTGGCAGGAAGCGAGACTTTCCTCCTTGTGAGTTTTTGACACCCGCCATGCTCTTTGCAAAAGTTGGTTTTAATTTTATTTATTTTTTTAGTAAAAAAATTACTTGTTTTTATATGAAAGGGGAATAGGCTGCCTTTATGAGCAAAATTACGCATTTCTTCCGTCTCGTGTTTCCGGCACAACTGTCTTTCTCCTAGCCAATCCCGAGCATGAGATGACTATGATGTCATCGCAAAGGATGCCTACCAGCTGGTGATGATGTCATCATGCAGCCGGCTCAGAAGCCACACCTATTTGAAGCCACACTTCATTGCAAATGAGAAATTCCACCCCATAAATTCCCAGAGAGTTTTGCCTGGTGCCTTCATTATACAGCTCTTTAGATGCAAAAAACGTTCCTTTTAACTAGGCCTTTGGCCAATTGACATCCAAGGCCCTTTTAAATGGGTTGTGGAAGAGGCGAGTATTGGCTCGTTCCCGTTCTTTTTTATCATGTATTTTGTGTTTTTTACATTATTTATTTTGTGTTTTTTACATTGTAATTTTATTTTGTGAACCACCCTAAGATCTACAAGTATAGGGAGGTATACAAATTAATAATAATAATAATAATAATAATACCTTTTGCTTTCTCTTGAGGTTTAAATGAGAGGATCTCTCAGCCCCGCTGCCACGTCTCGTCAACAGCCAATTACGCTGATGGACAGCTGGCTATTAGAAAACACCGAGGATAACGATTTAGTCTCTTATTGACAATGGCCAGGAATAAATACCGAGGGTTTGGTCTCCATGGTTTCCCCCTGAACTTGAACTTGCCATTTCAGCTCTCCTCCCGCCATGTGTCTGTCTCTTTCTCTCTCACACACACTTGTAGATTTGAGAGAGGAATCGTTAACAGAGGTGGTGGTGTTATTTAAATACTAACAAGGTCTAAGCCCCAGAACTCCTTTCTCTTTAAGCGCACCTAGGTGACCCTATCCCAAAACCAGTTGATTCTGCTGGGAAGTACTTTCCCTCCCAGGAACATTCAAGGGCACACAGTAATTATTATTATTATTATTATTATTATTATTATTATTATTATTAATATCCTGGGCAGCTAACATCAAAATATAGATACATTAAAACATAAAATTCAGCAGTCGACTGAAATACATCTTATAATCTGATTAAAATCAAATAATTTTAATTGGCACCAACCAACCCCCAAAAGGTTAAAAGTGTGGCCCTCACTGTAACAACTTCATGATGAGTACCGGCAACTTGGTGATTGATTGATTGATTGATTGATTGGCTCATTTGGTTGGGCAGGTGGAGGTACCATCACGAGGTCCACATCTGGATTGTGATTCCACCCTAGAACATCTGGCTCTGCAATCTGGCATTAGGCGGTGACATCCGTGCCACACCAGGGACCAAAATTTTGGACTCTGCATTATGAAAAGGGTTCTGCGCCGTAACCGATCCTACCCAACACAGAGACAGCTTCTTCTTCTTCTTAAGCACCTCATTTATCAATTTCTCTGTGTTTTAGTAGTAACCAAGATAATACAGTCATACCTCGGGTTACAGTCACTTCAGGTTGCATCTTTTCAGGTTGCAGACCGCCGAAACCCAGAAGTACCAGAACTGGTTACTTCCAGGTTTCAATAATCACGCATGGGCAGAAGCACTAAATTGCGCTTTGCACATGCGCAGAAGCACCAAATCGCAACCCACGCTTGCGCAGACGTGCAGACACGGGTTGCGAACACTGCAGGTTGCGAACATGCATCCCACATGGATCACGTTCGCAACCTGTGCATCCACTGTAGTTCTAAATGTGACCCAGTTTAGGGTAATTTATGTAGAAATAGCTTGCCAACAAAGGTCCGTATAGTAAAAGCTATGGTTTTCCCAGTAGTGATGTATGGAAGTGAGAGCTGGACCATAAAGAAGGCTGATTGCCAGAGAATGGATGCTTTTGAATTCTGGTGCTGGAGGAGACTCTGGAGAGTCCCATGGACTGCAAGAAGATCCAACCGATCCATTCTGAAGGAAATCAGCCCTGAGTGCTCACTGGAAGGACGGATCCTGAAGCTGAGGCTCCAAGACTTTGCCCACCTCATGAGAAGAGAAGACTCCCTGGAAAAGACCCTGATGTTGGGAAAGATGGAGGGCACAAGGAGAAGGGGAGGACAGAGGACGAGATGGTTGGATAGTGTCTTTGAAGCTACAAACATGAGTCTGACCAAACTGCGGGAGGCAGTGGAAGACAGGAGTGCCTGGCGTGCTCTGGTCCATGGGTTCACGAAGAGTCGGACACGACTAAACGACTAAACGACAACAAAGCTTTGCAATGGTTGGTCTTCAGCTAAGTTTAGACCTACTGAAGTCAATGGACCCAGCTTAGTCCTGTTTGTTAATTTCAGCGGTTGCAATGTACGGGCATACATTTTGCTCAAAAGGTTGAATAACCCAACTGTGCAGGAAGGAAGGAAAACGCCTCTCAGTTCGGGAAGATCCCTAAACGCTCCCTGTATGAATGCGAGTGATAACACTGGCCCGGCCATCTCCTCTCTGCGCCCTGGTTTCTCGGTGACCCCCTGGCTCTAGCTGACCCACATTCGGTGCCAAAAATACTCTGACCTTTTCAGAACCCCCTGCAGGCCTGGCAACTGCTTGGATGCCCCAGGGAGGCTGGTCTGTTCTGTGTGTTGGAGAGAGGAAGGAAGGAAGGAAGGAAGGAAGGAAGGAAGGAAGGAAGGAAGGAAGGAAGGAAAAAAAATGAGACCCTATGTGGTTCGGAAACTTCAGCTGGTGCAGAATTCAGTGGCCAGGTTGCTCACCGGAGCAAGACAGTTTGAGTATATTACACCGATCCTGGTCTGACTGCACTGGCTACCAATTAGTTTCCGGGCCGAATTCAAAGTGCTGGTTTTGATCCATAAAGCCTTAAATGGCTCAGGACCACAATAGCTCAAGGACCGCCTCTCCGCATATGAACCTACCCGGACCTTGAGATCATCTTCTAGGCCCTCCTTCGTGTGTCTCCTCCTTGAGAGGTCCTGAGGGTGGCAACACGAGAACAGGGCCTTCTCTGCAGTGGCTCCCCGTCTGTGGAATGCTCTCCCCAGGGAAGTTCGCCTGGCACCTTCATGATACACCTTTAGGGGCCAGGCAAAAACATTTCTTTTTAAACAGGCCTTTGGTTGACCTGATCAACATCCCATGCCCTTTTAAAATGTGGGTTTTTTTGAGGGGTTATTATTGGGTGATTGCTGTTATTTTTATTTTACATACTGTGATCCTTTTCTGTGAACCGCCCTGAGACCTCCGGGTATAAGTGGTATATAAATTAAATAAATAAATAAAGTAAGTAAGTAAGTAAGTAAGTAAGTAAGTAAGTATGTGTCAGGCTAGGACCAGGGAGATCAGAGTTCGAATCCCCGGTCAGCCATGAAGCTAACTGGGTGCAACTTCAGGCCAGACACTGCTTCTCAGCCTAACCTACCTCACAGGGTTGGTTGTAATGATTCAATGAGGAGTGGGGGGTGGGGGTGGAGACCATGTTTGCCACCTTGCTCTCCTGCCTCATGCGTTGTTTCTGCTGCAATAGCAGCACTGAAGTGACTTCCCCAGGGTGCAAGCCTGGAAGTCCTAGGCTGCCCAGACGGCAAGACCCCCCCCCCCTTTCGGCCTCGCTGATGGGGTCCAAAAGAGAGAGAGGTTGTAGAGAAATGGAATTCAGAATATACATACTGTACCAATTGTGTAGCAGCTATAATAACAGGAACAGGAACAGGAACAGTAATAATAATTTAGTTATATCCCACCCATCTGGCTGGGTTTCCCCAGCACTCTGGACAGCTCCAACAGAATATTAAAAACACAATAAAGCATCAAACATTAAAAACTTCCCTAAACAGGGCTGCCTTCAGAAGTCTTCTAAAGTGAGATAGTTGTTTATTTCCTTGACATCTGATGGGAAGGCGTTCCACGGAACTGCATGCTGAACAACTGCATCAAAGTTTTGCAGCGTCGGATGCCGCTGTTCACAGTCCATCAGACACACAAGCCATCTTCTAGGATGTTCCGTTCCATTTCTCTTGCTACAGGTTCTCCTGAACAGTCATACCTTGTGTTGCGTTAGGTTCATGTTGAGTCTTTTCGGCTTGCGAACGCAGCAAACCTGGAAATGTATACTTCCGGGTTTTGCCAAGCGCATGCAGAACCATTCTGCGCACTTCGCAAATGCGCAGAAGCACTCTGTCGCTCTCTGCGCTTGTGCAGAAGTGCCGCCGTAGTTGAGAACTTTTTGGGGTGTGAATGGCACCCCGGAACAGATCGTGTCCACAACTAGAGGTACCACTGTATGCCAATAAAGGAGATAGATAGATAGATAGATAGATAGATAGATAGATAGATAGATATAGATAGATTAAAGGAATCTTAACCACAATTCAAGTTTGGTTTCTGAAAACCACACGTTCCTTTGCGTCTTTCTGTGTATTATAAACCACTGTCCAGCGAAGGGTCCTTTAACTCTTCCAGCCGGGTGTTACAAAGTCAGAGGAAACTCAAAGCAAAAATTTGCTGAAAAATGGGATGGTTATAGAAGATATGTTCAAAAATGCAATAATAGTTTGGACTCTGTGCTAGCATTCGAGTGATAAAAGAAGTAAAAGGAGGTGGATAACCATTAAGGATTTATTATGTTTTCAGAATGTATTGGAAAATTTATATAGAAAGGTGTATTGTTTTGTGTACATTCGATTGTAAGATAAAACATATGCAAAGGGACTTGACAGGAAGTCAAAATTGAAGAAAAGATTTTGTAAGATAAAAGGGGGAAACTATTTACTTTCATTATTATCATATTTATGTGTGTGTGTCTGTACATATGTGTGTTTTTATATGGAATGCTTGGGAGGAAATAAGACGGTAAATAACAAATAACAAAAAAATCCAGCCGGTGTCACAGTTTGCCTGTCTCTCGCCTTCCTCCCCGCAGGGAAGTGATCCAGATCGACCAGTTCCTGAAGGAGACGGCTGCCCGTGAGGCCAACGCCAAAGTCCGCCTCCAGCAGTTCATCGAGGAGCTCCTGGATCGAGCCGACCGGGCAGAGAAGCAGCTGCAGATCATCAGTAGCAGCTGCGGGACGACCCCCAACTGCAGCCTGGGGAGGTGCAGCGTGGCTGGATCCAAGAGCACAGGAAGACCGGTACCCGAGCGACGCCCGTTCTAAGCATATAGGAAACTGCTCTATACTGAGCCAGACACATCGGTCCCTCCAGCCTCAGTGTTGCCTACGCTGACTGGCAACAGCGGCTTTCAGGCAGGGTTCACTCCCAACCCTGCTTGGAGATCCTGGGGGTTGAACCCAGGACACCTTGACATACGAGGCCAATGCCGTCCCTCTGAGGGGGCAATTCTGCCTAGCAAATGGCTCTGGAAGGGGGAGGGAAGCAGAGCCAAGAGGGGATTGACTGGGCGTGGGTGGGGTATGGTCTGAGGACAATGCCAGGGGTCAGAGAGAGAGCCTTGCGGACCACACCTGAGGTTCCCTACCCGTAAATTATATTTAATACCTCAAGGACCGCCTCTCCCCATATGAACCTACCCAGACCCTGAGATCATGTTCTGAGGCCTCCTCCTCGAAGGTCCAGAGGGTGGCAGGAAGACAGTTTGGATTTGATATCCCGCTTTATCACTACCCGAAGGAGTCTCAAAGCGACTAACAATCTCCTTTCCCTTCCTCCCCCACAACAAACACTCTGTGAGGTGAGTGGGGCTGAGAGACTTCAGGAAGTGTGACTGGCCCAAGGTCACCCAGCAGCTGCATGTGGAGGAGCGGAGACGCGAACCCGGTTCCCCAGATTACGAGTCCACTGCTCTTAACCACTACACCACACTGGCAACACGAGAAACAGGGCCTTCTCTGCAATGGCTCCCCATCTGTGGAGTGCTCTCCCCAGGGAAGTTCGCCTAGCTCCTTCATTATACACCTTTAGGTGCCAGGCAAAAAAACATTCCTTTTTAACCAGGCCTTTGGCTGATCTGATTTACATCCTATGCCCTTTTAAAACGTGTTTTCTTTTTTTGGAGGGGAGGACGCTATTGGGTTGTTGTTTTTATTTTTGTTATGTATTTTGTGGTTTTATATTCTTGATTTTATTCTGTGAACCACCCTGACACCCCCAGGTATAGGGCGGTATATGAATTCAATAAATAAATAAACAAATAAATTTACATATTTTTTCCTGCATTGCAGGGGGTTGGACTAGATGACCCTTGGGGTCCCTTCCAACTCTGCAATTCTACGCTGCTATGGTTTAAAACATGGGTAGGCAAACTAAGGCCTGGGGGCTGGATCAGGCCCAATCGCCTTCTCCATCCGGCCCGTGGATGGTCTGGGAATCAGCGTGTTTTCACATGAGTAGAATGTGTCCTTTTATTTAAAATGCATCTCTGGGTTATTTGTGGGGCATAGGAATTCGTTCATCCCCCCCCCAAAAAATATAGTTCGGCCCCCCACAAGGTCTGAGGGACAGTGGACCAGCCCCCTGCTGAAAAAGTTTGCTGACCCCTGTTTTAGAGGCAGGAATCATGTATCGCCAGGGTCTCTTCTGTGATGCTCATGTGGGGGTGCAAAAGTGGGGTGGAAATGGTTCTGCTCAAGCACTTTGTAATCTCATCCATTGAGGGGGTGAAAGAGTCTTCTGATCCCCAGTTTCTTGTCTCCACAGAGAGACAGGCACTCGGTTCCCGGAGCAACAGCACACAGTTCGTACGCGGTTTCCAACCAAAGATCATCTTCCAGCACCGGGTGAGGGATTGTTTGTTTGTTTCATAAAATTTAGACACTGCTTGACTGGGAAAACATACAACCGTTCTCAAAAACGATAAAACAATAAAATTAACCAACAAAAAATGAGAACAACAATTTAAGTGAAAATACAAACAGGCTAAAAAAAAGATGAAAACTCGCATCAACCTTCAAAACATCTGGGTAAAGGTAAAGGGTAAAGGGACCCCTGACCATTAGGTCATTAGGACGACTCTGGGGTTGCGGCGCTCATCTTGCTTTATTGGCCGAGGGAGCCAGCGTACAGCTTCCGGGTCATGTGGCTAGCATGACTAAGCCGCTTCTGGCGAACCACAGCAGCGCACGGAAACGCCGTTTACCTTCCCGCTGGAGCGGTACCTATTTATCTACTTGCACTTTGATGTGCTTTCGAACTGCTAGGTGGGCAGGAGCATGGACCGAGCAACAGGAGCTCACCCCATCGCGGGGATTCGAACCACCGACCTTCCGATCGGTGTGGTGATCACACAGGGTCCCCGGACGTTTCACCGTCTATTGATCCCTGTGCCACCACGTTATTTCTCGCTGCCACCACCCAGGCCCTACTTGGTACAATACTGAGTCCAGTCAGGGTGAAATTGGAACATAAACTTCTATTTATTGCCATTTAACAAGCGTGTGGTTTCATAAACGGTATTGGTCAATTGCAATCATGGGCTGCCTATCCAGACCTATAACTTCTGCTACCTGCTCTCACTCACTAAACCACCTCTCAGATATTTACTTGTCTTCCTAGCCCCTAACTGTTCCTGACTTAGCTTATTTCACTACACTAACTCAACCTACCCACAGACTCTATCCCAGTTCATTCCCACTCCAAACAACCACCCAGCTCCCAACGAACTCCATCCCTTCGTCCCTCCCAGAGCTGGTTTTATAGTCTCTCTGACTTCACTCCCTGGGTTCTGATTGGGCAACCTGTTTAACTATTTCACCATCACTCTCATATGTTAACGTCACAATCGGCAAGCCCTAGGCTCTGTGGTTTAGACCACAGTGCTACCCACATCCCTTGTCTAAATGGGAGTGTTTTTAGCAGGTGCCGGGAAAAGTGATGTGATGCTGCCTGCCTGATATCAATGGGCAGGGAGTTCGAAAACATAGTTCTTACAAATACAGAATAGGTATTGGCCCAGAACAGAAATGGGGCAGGCCAAGGGCTGGTCTGGATGGCCTTTGGGTGCCCCTTCCCGCTAGCGTTTCCCTTCTGTGCTTCCAGAGCCTCTAGCCGTGCCAAAGCCGTCTCCCAGAGCTCCGGCTGCTACGACAGCGACAGCCCCGAGCTGTACCAGGCAGACGAGAACGCCGACGGGCAGTCCTACCAGGGCGGGCAGAACAGAGGTTCGGACAGTGCTTTCGACAGGCCCGGTGGGGTGAGGGCTTCGGGTCTCCGCAGGCAGGCCATCCAGAACTGGCACCGCCGCCCTTACCGGAATAGCACCGAGGGCGAAGAAGGAGACATCTCTGACGTGGGCTCCAGGACCACCGAGTCGGAGGCCGAGATGTGGGAGACCGAGCCCCCGGCAGAGGCTCAGCAAGAGAATTTCTCCAGGTCCAGAAACAGCTCGAGGCTGCAAGGTGAGTCTCCTCTGTTGCGGAGAGCAGGGCATGGTGGATTTTCTTCCATAAACCATGTTTATTACAACATTTAAGGCAGCTTCTATTGGGTCAGAGCAACAGCGGCCATTGGGAACCCCCAAAAGCAAAGTCCGCGGGCCTAGAAATTCTGCTGCTTTTGCCATCCATCTGCCTCGAGAGAGCAGAGTTGAATTCCTGACCCCCAAAACATATTTTTAAGACTCCTCGCTGATTAAACTTGCCAAAATTAAGTCTCCCTCCTTAAGACGTGTTGATATTTAGAGCGTTAATTTTTTTGTGTACTATTATATTCCAAAAGATTGTTGACTATTGCTTTATTAGATACAAGTCATTCATTTTAAAGTTATGTTTGATAATGACTTCCTGCACTGGATCAGATTGTTGTAAGACGTGTGTCCTTTGTTGTATATGTTGTTGCCACATACCGCCTTGTGTATTGCAGTACAGTCATACCTCGGGTTACAGAGGCTTCAGGTTGCGTTTTTTCGGGTTGCGGACCACTGAAACCTGGAAGTACCGGAACGGGTTACTTCCAGGTTTTGGTGGTTGCGCATGCGCAGAAGTGCTAAATTGCACTTTGCGCATGTGCAGAAGCACCGAATCACAACCCATGCGTTTGCAGACACGCCGCTGTGGGTTGCGAACGTGCATCCCACATGGATCACGTTCACAACCCAAGTGTCCACTGTATACGAAGGCAGTACACAAGTACCTCAGTTTTCGGACGTCTCCATTGCTGAACTTTTCAGCTTTCGAATGCCGAAAACCCAGAAGTAAATGCTTCCATTTTCGAATGCGCCTCTAAAGTCAAACGGCTTCTGCTGTGTGTACCTGTTGTTTTTCACAATTTTCTCTACTGAATTGGCAGGCCGCTCGGCCTTGTAGCATTTCAGAAGTCGAACAGTCTTCCGGAACGGATTACGTTCGAAAACCGAGGTAACACTGTACCTACAAATTAAAAAAGTGAAAGGAAATGGAAAATGGAAAAAAAAAATGACACGCCCTAATGTGCCCAGACAACTTTATGGATCTCTTATGTCACAGCCAGGTCTGAAGGAGGGAAGGCAGTCCGGCCTGAGAGAGGCAGCCCGGCTCGCTCAAACGAGGTCATCAGCCCTGAAATCCTCAAGATGCGAGCCGCTCTCTTCTGCATTTTCACGTATCTCGACACCAAGACGCTGCTGAGGGCAGCCGAGGTCTGCAAGGACTGGAAGTTTGTGGCACGGCACCCTGCCGTGTGGACCCGGGTGCTCCTGGAGAACGCCAGGGTGTCATCCAAGGTGAGCCAAAGTCTTGAGATTGCTGTGGCTTACTGGCTTTTGTTGTCTATTTGTGTTGTTTTTCAAAAAATAATTTTTATTTGATTTTACAAGCAAAAAGTTGTAACAATACCAAATACATATCCATATATAGAGATTTCTCTGAATTCCTCGACTTCCCTCGATGGGTCCTATTGTCAACATTTTCAACTGCGTATTATTACAGAATCCATATTTTGTATCTTTCCATATTGTCCATCATATTAGTGACATTACAAGTGTTGTTAAAATCCTGCTAATGTTTTCATCTGCTTACAGTGGTCTCCTAAGGTAGATTATAAACTTTCCCCATTCTTTCTTGAAATTATTGTCTTCTTGGTTCCTGAGCTTTCTGGTCAGTTTTGCCATTTTGGCATATTCTAACAGCTTAATTTCTCATTCCTCTCTGGTGGGGATTTTATCTTCTTTCCATCTTTAGGCTAGTACCATCCTTTTTTTGTTTTGTTTTGTTTTTTTAAATTGAACTCTATGATCCAAATATTGCGCCCATTTTCTCATATGTGTATCCTGGTTCTGATCCAAGTTTAACCAGAGCTTATAGGATTTTGAAGTTATGCCTGTATCCAAGTGGGAGATAAGCAGAACGTCAGGGCCTGAAAGGATATGGAAGAGTGGCGCTTGCCTGGCATTTAATGTCCCTTGTCCTTCCACAGTTCCTGGTCATGCTGTCACAGTGGTGCACCCAAACACACTCCCTCACCCTCCAAAACCTCAAGCCCCGTCAGAGGGGAAAGAAGGAGACCAAGGAGGACTACATGAAAAGCACACGGTGAGTCAGACCGGTCAGGGAAACTGACAAGCCGGAAGGTGTGCAGAGGTGGGTGTCAGATGCTGGTGGTGGTTACTTGTGAGTAGCCAGGCAGGACTCCGACCTGTCTTTTACAGGTTTTATTCTGCAAACTATTTACAGTGCAGATCCACAAAGTTCATGTCTGTCTTAGTCACTTGCAGAATCCGGGAGTGGCCCCTTCTGGTTTCTCCCCCAACATAAGAACTTTGACACCTCAACCCTCCTCGTCCCCTCCTTGAGTTTCACCCCTCTGCGCAAGCTGGGTGACAGAAGGGCCGTGCGTCCCTCCTGGCCAGCCTGGCGAGGTGAGGCGCTGGGGCTCTCAGCAGCGTCCTTGAGCCCTTCCCCCTCTTCTCCACTGGAGGTGTGGCTTTTCCCACCGCTGGAAGAAAAACTGCTCCTCAGGAGTTTTGGAGGCTCTCTGTATCCCAACAGCCCCCCTGCCTCCCTCCCCTGTTGTGATAGCAGTCCCCTGACAGTGGGCAACCAATATGTTCAAGGGTCTGGAAACCAAGCCTGATGAGGAACGGTCGAGGGAGCAGGGTATGTTTAGCCTGGAAAAGAGGAGGAGACTGAGAGGAGCTATGAGAGCCATCTTCAAATATCAGGCTTAACACGAGTCCACAGTGTGAGGTAGCAACAACAAAAAGCTAATGCTATTCTAGGCTTCGTCAACAGAAGTGTAGTACCCTGGTCAAGAGAAGGAATAGTCCCACTCTATCCTGCCTTGGTTAGACCACACCTGGAATACTGTGTCCAGTTCTGGGCACCACAATTTCAGAAGGATGTTGACAAGCTGGAAGGTGTGCAGAGGAGGGCAACCAAGATGATCAGGGGTCTGGAAACCAGGCCGTATGAGGAACAGTAGAAGGAGCTGGGTACGTTTAGCCTAGAAAAGAGGAGACTGAGAGGAGATATGAGAGCCACCTTCAAATATCTCAAAGGCTGTCACATGGGAGAGGGAGCAATATTGTTTCATCCTGCTCTGGAGTGTTATTGGGTTATTGTTCTTATTTTGATTTTATATATTGTGATCTTTTCTGTGAACCGTCCTGAGACCTCTGGGTATAGGGTTACCAGACGTCCCCATTTCCTGGGGACAGTCCCCGGGTTTGCGAATAAGTCTCCGGACAAATTCCATCAACGGAATGTCCCTGGATTTCATCTGATGTCCCCGGGAAATGCAGCGGCGGCAGTCTCAGCAGCCCGGAGCAGTTGGATCTGGCTGGCTTCAGGAGCTGCTCAGAAGTCCCCATCTGATGGTGGTGCAGGGGCTCTAAGACACAGCTTCCGGGCTGCCTCCACCTTCCCTGAGCCCAACAACTAAGCTGCGAATGGAGGCTTCATGCTGCCTATTGGAGCAGCCTCCCAACTCCTACTTGCATGCAAGCAGGAGCGGGGCAGGGATCTCTCAGCTGGGAAGGGAGGCTTCACGCTGCCTATCAGAGCTTGTGTGCAAGCAGGAGTAGGAATGGAATTGGGGCTGCTCCAATGGGAAGGGAGGCATCGCGCTGCCCGAGCTTCGCCGCCACTCTCAGCCCTCCTTCTCCACCTTCCATGCCTGACCCACTTCGCACCGCTTCCCCACCACCACCACTGAAGAACCAACAACTCAGGGGCTGCCCAGGCTCATGGAGAAAGGAGACAGAAGCCTCGTAGGAAGGGGAAACGTGAGGTCAAGGTGGCAGCCGCCCCTCTGCCACCACCATCACTGCAGCAACAGCGGTGCCAGAAATCGCGTCTGCACACGCGCAGACGACGAAAATCGCGGACGCTCACACAATCCAGCCCACGGGGGGATCTCCACGGGACCGATCCGGCCCAGGCAAGATAAACCTTGCCGACCCCTGCTCTGAAGGAAGCCATCATCAGCAATGTCTAGGCAACACGATGGCCATGTACATATGCAATAAACAATGTTTTATAGAATTCCTTCAGACCCTAACAAAGTCCAAAATGAAATCTATAGTCTTAAAGTCTCTGAAAATCTTTAAATGAAGTGAGGTACCAGACTTTGTACGATGAAAGACTCATCTTATTTTGAATGAATGTATGTAAATGAAAATATCAATTATTATTACATGAGCACTGTTCCACAGCATTTGATATATTCATTTACATACATTCATTTGAAATAAGATGGGCTTATGAAGCAATTCTATATCCTCCCACCACGCCGACGAAGAATTCTACGAAACAGTAGTCAATATCCGGAATCACCGTTCAGTGTTGGACATCATATTTGCTGAATACACAAAGCTTCACAGCTTGTCTTTCATCGTACAGTCTGGTGCCTCGCTTCATTTAAAGATTTTCAGAGACTTTGAGTCTAAAGATTTCATTTTGGACTTGTTAGGGTCTGAAGGAATTCTATAAAAGATTGCTTATTGCGTATGTACATGCCATCGTGTTGCCTAGACATTGTTGGCGTTCTCTTTGCAACGCAGGGGTTGGTTTGGTTACTTACTGAAGGGAGCCATGGCAGTTAAAGACGTATAAAACTGCCCTGGGTTTTGTGGTGCAAAGATCTGCCCCGGCTGCCTTCTTCCCCTTCGCCATTTGGACAACTCGATGGTAGAGCACAAGACTCTTAATCTCAGGGTTGTGGGTTCGAGCCCCACATTGGGCAAAGGAGTCATGTATTAAAGGGGGTTGGTCCAGATGACCCTCTTGGTCCCTTCCAACTCTACAATTCTGATGATATGGACCTTTCCTTCGCAGGGGCTGCCTCGAAGCTGGCCTGGAGTCGCTGCTGAAGGCCACCGGAAGCAACCTCTTGATTCTCCGGATTTCGCACTGCCCCAACATCTTGACAGATCGCTCCCTCTGGCTGGCCAGCTGCTACTGTCGAGCGCTCCAGGCCGTCACCTACCGGTAGGCGGACAGAATGCAACTCTCTTTTTATAATAATAATAATAATAATAATAATAATAATAATAATAACAATAACAATTATAATTGCATTTTTTAAAATTTACATATACCAAAAAGAAAAAAACAATACATAAAAGCAAAAGAGAAAAAGAAAAAGAAAGAAAGAAAGAAAGAAAGAAAGAAAGATATTTGTCAAACACACAAAATTATTCAAGGAGTACAAACCATAATTTGAATAATCTATACACCAAATTCCTAGAAAGAAATTACCTTCATATTTCTCCTTTCCTTTTTCATTCTTTACAGTCACTTTCTTTCCTTTTCACTAAACTGGTTTGAGTCCCTTATATGTTTATTCACTTCCCCCTGTCTCTATGCGGCTTCAACAGTTCTCTTACATTAAAATTATCTGTATTCAACCGTTGAAAAAGAAAAATCCCTTATATCTGTGGAATTAATCTAGGCACAACCGAGTGTTGTTTTTGGAACAGTATTTTGTCAGGTCATTTTTAAAACAATCCCATTCCTTTTTTTAACCTTTTCGCCTGAGTGGCTTCTTATTAATTCTGTCATTTTGGCAAGTTCACAACAAAATGCGGTTCTCAACCAATTTAGAAATGTGGCAGTGTGGTGCAGTGGTTAGAGCACCAGACTGGGGCCTGGGGGAGAGCAGGGTTCAAGTCCCGGCTCGGCCAGGAATGAATCTCTCTGCCTCTCAGCCTAGCCTACCTCACAGGCCTGTTGTGGGGATGAAATGAGGAGGGGGAGAAACAGAAAGAAACACAAAAAAATCAGATAAAATACCGGTAAATAAGAAGCAGAACCTAACCTTGTTTTCCGCTGGCAAAACTGGACCCTAGGCAGATTCTCTTTTTCTTTCTTTCTTTTTTTAATTTACATTTTATTTATTTGTTAACATTCTTATATTACATCGGTAAACGTTGCCATATTACATTACAGGACTTACTGTAATATAATTTCCAACATGTATACAAAAATTATATACAAATTTTATATACCTAGAAAGAAAATGAAACAAAAAAAGAAAGAACAAAGAGGAAAAAAACAACACCCCCCCCCAAATCATACACATACCAACACACTAGACTTCCTGTCTTTCCCGTTGTATATTCCTTTTTTACAAATGAATGCACTCTTATTGTTGTATATTTCTTTACATATTATCTAATACATTCCTATATCATTATGTGCTCTTAGTCTTATTTCTCAACTCAGTCTCACTCCAACGTCAATCAAATGCTAGCATAGATAGCGAACCTTTGCTGTATTTTTGAATGTATGTTTTATATCTATCCCATTTTTCCATAAATTTTTGTTTTGAATTGCCTCTCAGGGTATTTGTTAACTGCGCCATTTCAGCAAATTCCTGTAGCTTGAAATGCAAGTTTGTTATTGTCGGGGCTTCTTGTTCCTTCCACGCTTTGCCACCACAGTCCGAGCTGCGGCCTTTGCATATAAGATTCTCAAAGACCTTCCTGAGTGGGAGGTCTTCAGCCAAAGATTCCCCCCCCCCCCCGCTGTCAATGGGCATATATGCAAAGCCACTTAATTACTGCCATTTATGCAAGCTGGGTGGGAGGCCTGTAGCCAACGATCGGGCTAGCCCGTCAATCGGCATATGCAAAATTACTTAATTACTGTAATTTATGCAAGCTGTAGAGTTCTTCTTTTTCTTCCCTGTCTTGGCATCAGATGTTGTCGCCTGGCCACAGAATTCTGTGCTGCAAATGGAAGAAAAACACAATTGGAAAGAAAATCCTAGTATGGCTAGGGATCACACTTTTTAGATGCAATTTTTTAAAAATAGTCCTACCTATAGTAGCATCTGGAGAGGCACGGAATGTTTTCCTGGCATCAAGAGAAGGGCGTGTGTGCTTTGCCAGCTGATCTTCTGTGTGTCTGGCTGAGCTGTTGTTTTGGGAGAAATGATTGCTTTTCTGGATCCGGGAGGAAGATGCAGCTGTGAGGTTTGGTGGGTGAAAGGGAGCAGAGTTTTGTTTGTTTAGTCGTTTAGTTGTGTCTGACTCTTCGTGACCCCCTGGACCAGAGCACGCCAGGCACTCCTCTCTTCCACTGCCTCCCGCAGTTTGGTCAAACTCATGCTGGTAGCTTCGAGAACACTGTCCCACCATCTCGTCCTCTGTCATCCCCTTCCCCTTGCGCCCTCCATCTTTCCCAACATCAGGGTCTTTTCCAGGGAGTCTTCTCTTCTCATGAGGTGGACAAAGTCTTGGAGCCTCAGCTTCACGATCTGTCTTCCCCTTAAGGAATAAATAATTTTTAAAATAGGAAATGGAATGAATGGAAGGGAGGGAGGGAGGCGGTGGCCAATTTTGCTGACCTTTTCTGAGGACCCAAGTCATCAGGCTGTTGCTGTTTGAACTCCCCATCTCCAGACAGGGCTGGGGAAAATTTGGCACATCCCGATTCTGAATAAAGCACCTTCCTGTGTCCCTATGAACGAAAACTGAACTGAAAGGACTCCCTTTGCTCCAATTGTTCATTCATTCGGAAACGAATCCATATTCCCCTGTGCGCCAGGAGATTGGGG
This sequence comes from Podarcis pityusensis, assembly GCF_964106645.2. Lineage (NCBI taxonomy): Eukaryota > Metazoa > Chordata > Lepidosauria > Squamata > Lacertidae > Podarcis > Podarcis pityusensis. Next base: position 73,975,557 of record NC_138034.1, read on the forward strand.
AGAAGGAGGCCTTTGCCCTCCATCCCAGGCCGACAGCGGAGGTGTGAAATAATAAGGAACCTTTTCTTTGCTTCAAGCCTGGGGGTGTGACAGGTGAGTATCTGTAATAGAATTTTAAGGTCATATATATAATAAATCTTCATAAATATACCACCGTCTGGAGCGGCACAGGAAGACCTCCTGAAACCATTTTGACTCCCAAGCTGACCAAATGTGTCTCTGCAAGGAGGGAGCACGGTTAAGGGAACCTACATTGTCACAGGAATTAAGTAATCACCATTTCAAATGGAATGGGCAGACTACCAGGAAAGGCAATCAGATAAGGCATTATCAGAATCCCTGCCAGACGGGAAAAACAACAACACTCAAATTTCTGTTGTAGACCGCCTTTTCTGCGATGTAGGTATGATGTTTGTGGGGGGTGGTCTTAGGTTATACCCCTTCTGTGGTGTATGTATGATGTATGGAGGGGTGGTCTTGAGCTCCAGGACAGGGAATTAAAAATGTCTATATAAGGGCTTCCACACTGTTGTTCTGGGTTCCTCCTCCTTTCCTGCGGGTGAGGAGATCTTCCCTGTTGCAACAGATCAATAAAGATCAGGCTTACGAGCTGCTTTGCTTCTCAATATTCTCTGGTTGGTCTCTGTTATTTTCTCCTACCAATAGGGAACCCACGTAAGGACTCTATAAGAGCTCTTGTGTCCCCCATAAGGGAATAAGGGCAGATTTTGTTTACAGCACACCACGGCTGGGCTTTATCCTCGGCAAGACTGCCATGGCGGCTTAGCATGCCGGTGGAGGAGTGCACTACTGTCCTCGTGTCAGGACGTCTGGGAGAAACCGTGCAATTAGCCCAGCTTGAATGGGCTGGTGAGATTGTCTTAGATTAGGAGGCTGAGCTGGCGTGGAGAACACATCTGGGATGCGCAGAGGAGCTGTGGGTGGCTCTTTGCGAAACAAGTGGCTGGGGTGGGCTTGCTCTGAAAGGCTGAGCATCTCCCAGTGAGAAAAAGGTCACAGCATTCCCACTGTTATAAGAAAATAGGCTTCCTTTCCCTTATGGGGTATTCTGGAGCCCGTCCTTAAGTGGATTCCCTACACTGTTGACCTTTAAAGCCCTAAACGGCCTCAGAACGATGGGGCTGGAGACCCTCCTTCAGGTATACTGGGTCGAGGCCGTTTAGGGCTTTAAAGGTCAGCACCAACACTTTGAATTGTGCTTGGAAACGCACTGGGAGCTGATGTAGGTCTTTCAAGATCGGTGTTACGTGGTCTCGGCGGCCGCTCCCGGTCACCAGTTTAGTTGCCGCATTCTGGATTAATTGCAGTTTCCAGGACACCTTCAAAGGTAGCCCCACGTAGAGCGCATTGCAGTAGTCCGAGCAGGAGATAACTAGAGCATGCACCACTCTGGCGAGACAGTCTGCGGGCAGGTAGGGTCTCAGCCTGCATACCAGATGGAGCTGATAAGCAGCTGCCCTGTACACAGAATTGACCTGTGCCTCCATGGACAGCTGTGAGTCCAAAATGACTCCCAGGCTGCGCACCTGGGCACAGTTCAGGGGCACAGTTACCCCATTCAGGACCAGTGAGTCCCCCACACCTGCCCACCTCCTGTCCCCCAAAAACAGTATGAGGGACCTGGGCGTGTTCTGCCTGGAGAAAAGGAGACTGAGAGGAGATAGGATCTTCAACTATCTCTGGGGCTGTCACATGGAAGAGGGAACAAGCTTGTTTTCTCCTGCCCTGGAGGGCAGGACTCGAACCAGTGGCTTCAAGTTACAAGAAAGGAGATTCTGACTGGACGTAAGGAAAGACTTTCTGTCTGAAAGAGCTGTTTGACAGTAGAAGTGGTGGACTCTCCTCCCTTGGAGGTTCAGAGCTGGAGAGGGGAGCACAAGATGTGTTGGAAGAGGCAGGCCAGGCAAGTGAAGGGCTGGGTGTTTCCCCAGCCTCTCCTGCACCACTGTCTCCCGGAACCAGCGGCGGACTGAAAAGGGATGAGCAAAGGGAGCTCCATGCAGGCATAGTCTCTGGCTGCATGAGCACAGCCCCTTAGCGGGAGGTACATAGAGTTAACTATCTGCAGTGCCCATTTCACCCAGCCAGCCAGCCACCAGCTGGTGTCATCTGAAGGCTGCTAGGGTGGGGTTAAATCCTATGTCGGCTGTGCATCCCTGTTTCCAACAGCTAATGAATGGGGTTAAATCCTGCTCAGTCTGGCAGGATCATTAGCAAAACAACAACAAACCTATGATTACGTGAAACATATTCAAAAAACACATAAGATGTAATCGGCTGTACTTTTGAATAAATAAGGTGTACTATTTATCGTATCAAATGTAGATTTCAACGGAAGTCTTATAAAATTCAACGGAAAAAGCAGAAGACCGAGTGGATCAGTTCATTCTATATTCCATTCATGCATAAGGTCCATACATGTATAAATATAATAAATATTTATTATACAGTCTGGCGGGATTGCATAGAAACAGGTACAGTGAAGGGGCCTGTCTGGTCTCAATTGGCGGGGAGTTCCAAAGTTTAGGTGCCGCCACACTAAAAGATTGAGCGCTCACAAATGCAGAATGGCACCTGTCACGGAGTATGCCTGTCAGCAGATCACACCCTTCAAAGCTGGAGTTAACCCTTTATTGGCTCTTCACAGACTTGGCTGAGTTTCCTGCCTAATAAAACTGCTGCCACATTTTGCAAAGCTAAGCAGGGTCCAGGTTCAAATTGGATGGGGGACTTGAGTGTTGCGATACCTACATTGCATCGGGGTTGGACCAGCAGGCGCAATCAGCAACAAGTCTCTTGTAAGTGCGGCAGGGGATGCAGTGAAACAAATTCACTTTGAAAAGATGCTCGACTTTAATCATGAAAGAAATTCAAGGCAGGTGGACTCATACAGTGATAGGCGTGCAGACGATCGTGGGGTCTTTCGACTCTCCATTATTTGGATGATTTCCTGCGGCAGATTGCACGGGCACAGAAAAAGTGCTCGCCTGACATTTGCTCTGCCTGCTATTCCATGCATATCCTTCCCAGCTGAGACAGTGCTGTTGAACCCGATCTGGCTTTCGCTGCTGGCAACGAATCCTGCAAAACCATCAGCAGTCACTTCTTGCCATCCACTTTATTGCTTCAGGAAGAGCAGCTTTTGCTGTGACTTTTCCTTCTAGGCAGCCCCAGTCCACCTCCCAAGACTGCTGCTACTCAGCCCGTAGGAGGCTACTCGGTCTAGTTTAGAGAAAAGGCACGCGTACAAGCTGGCAGGATGATAAGAAAGCGGATGGGGAAACGTTTCCCTCCCTCTCGTTCTGCCCAGACACTGAGGTCCAGCGCCGAGGGCCTTCTGGCGGTTCCCTCCTTGCGAGAAGTCAAGTTACAGGGAACCAGGCAGAGGGCCTTCTTGGTAGTAGCGGCCCCCTGTGGAACGCCCTCCCACCAGATGTCAAAGAGAAAAATAACTACCAAAATTTTAGAAGATATCTGAAGGCAGCCCTGTTTAGGGAAGCTTTTAATGTTTAATAGGTTATTGTATTTTAGTGTTTTGTTGGAAGCTGCCTGGAGTGGCTGGGGAAACCCAGCCAGATGGGTGGGGTATAAATAATAAATAAATTATTATTATTATTATTATTATTATTATTATTATTATTAAATGCCAATGAACATCCAGTGGAGGCAACTGCTGGAGGATTATGGTCAGAAAAAGGAAAGTACTAACTTCCACAGTTAACTTGTGGAACTCCCTCCCACAGGAAGCTGTGATAGCAACCAGCTTGGATGCATTTAAAAGGGGATCAGACAAATGCATGGAGGAGAGGATGGGATGGATCTAGACACAGGGGAAAAACCACTATAAATAAGTCAGAAATTAAATTATAACAAAAGGGGGGGAAATCTGTATGGAAAATCGTGTTTTAAAATTTCCTGCTCTCTGGCACCATCTGGTGTTGCATGTTTATAGCGCATTCAAATCGCTGTTTCTTCACTAACGTAGCTGAGTCCCTAGATGCGGCAAAGAAATTTGTTTTCAGGCCTCACAATGGCGTGTTTAATTGCAGGGATCTCTGGTTTATTTATTTGAAGCTAAAGTCAGGCTGAGCAGGCAGCAGCCCACTGTTTTGCAGCTCAGAATCACCGTCCCCTAAGTGCTTTTCCATTCGCAGACGGAACCATGCAGGGTAGGGGTCAGCAAACTTTTTCAGCAGGGGGCCACTCCACTGTCCCTCAGACCTTGTGGGGGGCCGGACTATATTTTGGGAACAAAAATGATGCAAGAGCACCACGAGCCCCGGTGGCTGCTTACCTGTGTTTTGCGAGCGGCAGGGGCTGGTGGCGGCGGAACGAGGAGCGGCGCGCAAAAGTGCTCCGGAGAGGGGCTGCTTAAAATGGCGGCCACTCGAGAGCTGCTGCTGCTGCTGGCACCAACAAAGCCCAGCCCCCTTCCTCCTCTAGGCAGGGCGGGGAGAAGCCAGGAGGAGGGAGGGAGAGAGGAGGTGCGTCACCGCCATGGGAGGGAGAGGGAAAGAACGTGCGCACTGGCGATCCACGCAGCGATTCCCGGACCTTCCGCGGGCTGGATCCAGCAGGCAATTGGGCCTGATCCGGCCTGTGGGCCTTAGTTTGCCAATCCATGATCTAGGGCTTACCTTTGTCTTGCGAGCGGCAGGAGCTGGTGGCGGCGGGACGAGGAGCGGCGTGCGAAAGTGCTCCAGAGAGGAGCTGCTTAAAATGGTGGTCGCTCGAGCGCTGCTGCTGCTGGCACTAAAAAAGCCCATGCATGGAGGAGATGGATGTTGATGGCTGTTGGTATTATGGCTACGCTTTGCCCTTCACCGTCGGAGGTTTCTGAATTCCAGTTCCTGGAAACCACAGGAGGGAAGATGGCTCCTGTGTTCGAATCCTACTTGCGAGATTCCCATTGAGGCATCTGGTTGGCCGTTATGAGAGCAGGACGCTGGAGGGGCCATTGGCATAAGGCAGCTTTTGCTATTTCTCTGTCTCCAGGTTCTCTCTCTCCTTCCCGTCGCATCCTTCCTTCCCTTCTTCCCTCGTTCATCCCCGTCCTCCTGGCAGGATCAGGCCCACCTGGGCAGCTCCTGCTTGGCAGCTCAGCATCCTGCCCACGTGTTTTAATTAACGGCAAGCCAAGCCGGTCAGGGCGCCTTGGCAGGCGGCTTCCTGGGAGATGGATGAGCGTTCCAGATAATATGATTCTGCTTATTTTTAGGCTCAACCGAAGCGTAGAAGTAGGTCATTCACAAATTAGAAAACAGCAAAGCTTACCTTTTAGGTAGAGAGGGGGCACCAGGTAATTCTCACCCCGGGGGCTTTGCCTGGGCCTACCCTTTTGCCTCTTCCACCCAAAAGAGGGACGAACCTGAGACGTTTTTCATATCGGAAATCCAAATGGCACCTTCACCCTAGGTCAGGGTTGCCATATTTTGAAGAGCAAAAAAGAGAACACATTTGCCAGCGCCTGGGGTGGGAGGGAAGGGGTGTGGGAGCAGGCGCACGCTACAATGTCCCTTCAAAATGTACAAAAACTTGGCAATGGTCATTATTGGCACATGATGATGATGATGATGATGATGATGATGGCATTACCTGCTAAGGGCAGTACCTGTGGCAGGAGACACTTCATGCCCCTTCCAGGCTAGTTATTTATTTATTTATACATACATACATACATACATACATACCCTGCCCATCTGGCTGGATTTCCCCAGCCACTCTGGTCGTCTTCCAACAGAATATTAAAAACACAATAAAACATCAAACATTAAAAACTTCCCTAAACAGGGCTGCCTTCAGATGTCTTCTAAAAGTCAGATAGTTGTTTATTTCCTTGACATCGGATGGGAGGGTGTTCCACAGGGCGGTGCCACTACCGAGAAGGCCCTCTGTCTGGTTCCCTGCAACCTCACATCTCACAGGGAGGGAACCGCCAGAAGGCCCTCAGAGCTGGACTTCAGTTTCTGGGCTGAATGATGGGGGTGGAGACATTCCACCCCAATCAATCAAGCAAGCAAGCAAGCAAGCAAGCAATAATTTTCACTCGCCTTGCTAAATCCTAAATATAAATCATCCTCCTGCTAATTCCCATGAAACACAGTTCACGCTCTCCAGTGCTTCTTAGTTTGGCTATGCTTCTATTTTCATCAACGCAGAATCCACCTGCCAAAGGATGCCATTTTTGAGGAATCTAAAGAACACCTGAGTTGTGGGAAAGGGTGGATCAGACGCAATTTGACGCTCACCTGCTTCTATGGAGTTGTTCATCTCTTTCCCCCTTCCCATTTCTTCGTTGCAGGAGTTCCACTGACCCCGTGGGCCATGAGGTTATCTGGGCACTGGGAGCAGGCTGTCGAGACATCATCTCCTTACAGGTGGCGCCGTTGCACCCTTGGTAAGAATGCCGGAGCATGCAATTACCCTCGCTCCTTTGCTGGTATTTTCCTCTCTTTCCTCTGAACTTTTTTTTAAAAAAAACTTTTATTTTGCTTTAAACAGGTACATATAAATATAGATATATATTTCCTCAATGCGCACACACACACACACACACACACACACACACGCATGGAAATATCAACACCAGCAGGGCAATTTTCATGGACGAAATTGTGTGTGCAGGGAGGGTTCCAGCACTGCGGCAGCAGTCAGACTCTCTCACACACACTCCGTGGCTGATGTGAAACTTTTCAAAAACACCTCTCAGAGTGCAACTGGGAGGGCTCTAGACACAGGGGGAAAACCACTATAAATAAGTCGGAAATCAGATTATAACAAAAGGGGAAAAAATCTCTATGGAAAATCGTGTTTTAAAATTTCCTGCTCTCTGGCACCATCTGGTGTTGCATGTTCATAGCGCATTCAAATCACTGTTACTTCACTAACATAGCTGAGTCCCTAGATGTGGGAAAGAAATTTGTTTTCAGGTCTTGCAATGGCATGCTCTGTGGTTTATTTATTTTAAGCTAAAGTCAGGCTGAGCAGGCAGTGGCCCCTTCTCCTCCCACCGTTTTGCAGCTCAGAATCGCCCTCCCCTAAGAGCTTCTCCATTTGCAGACAGAAACATGTAGGGCAGGGGTCAGCAAACTTTTTCAGCAGGGGGCAGCTCCACTGTCCCTTAGACTTTGTGGAGGCCGGACTATATTTTGGGAGCAAAAATGATGCAAGAGCACCACGAACCCCTGGTGGCTGATTACCTGTGTCTTGCGAGCAGCAGGGGCTGGTGGTGGCAGGGCGATGAGCGGCGCACAAAAGGGCTCCGGAGAGGGGTTGCTTAAAATGGCGGCCGCTCAAGCGCTGCTGCTGCTGCCGCTGGGGCAAACAAGGCCCAGCCCCCTTCCTCCTCTAAGTAACCAAACCAACCAACCCCTGTGTTGCAAAGAGAACGTCAGCAATGTTTAGGCAACACGATGACTATATACATAAGTAATAGACAATCTTTATAGAATTCCTTCAAACCATAAGAAGTACAAAATGAAATCTTTAGCCTTAAAGTCTCTGAAAATCTTTAAATGAAGCGAGGGACCAGACTTTGTACCATGAAAGACAAGCTGTGAAGCTTTGTGTATTCAGCAAATATGATGTCCAACACTGAACAGTGATTCCGGATATTGACTACTGTTTCGTAGAATTCTTCATCAGCTTGGTGGGAGGATATAGAATTGCTTCATAAGCCCATCTTATTTTGAATGAATGTATGTAAATGAATATATCAAATGCTGTGGAACAGTGCTCATGGAATAATGTAGTCAATGCTGTAGTCACAGCATTTACATACATTCATTCGATATAAGATGGGCTTATGAAGCAATTCTATATCCTCCCACCACGCCGACGAAGAATTCTACGAAACAGTAGTCAATATCCGGAATCACTGTTCAGTGTTGGACATCATATTTGCTGAATACACAAAGCTTCACAGCTTGCCCTTCCTCCTCTAGGCAGGGCGGGGAGAAGCCAGGAGGAGGGAGGGAGGGAGGAGGCGCCGGCGCCGCTACCGTATGAGGGAGAGGGAAAGAACATTCGCACTGGCGATCCACGCGGCGATTCCCGGACCGTCCGTGGGCTGGATCCAGAAGGCAATTGGGCCTGGTCCGGCCCTGGGTCTTAGTTTGCCGGCCCATGATGTAGGGTCAACAATGGAGACAACAGGTCTTCTATAAGTAAGTAAAATACAGTCATACCTCATGTTACATTTGCTTCAGGTTGAACGTTTTCAGGTTGCGTCCCGCGGCGACCCGGAAGTACCGGAAAGGGTTACTTCCGGGTTTTGCTGCACGCGCAGAAGTGGCGAATCGCAGAGACGCGGGTTGTGTTCTGCTCATGTTGCAAACGGGCCTCCGGAACGGATCCCGTTCGCAACCAGAGGTACCACTGTAGATATATTTCACCGCAAGGGTGAGAATTAACTTGGTATCTCCGCTGTCAGAGGCGAGAAATGCCCCTGATTACCAGGAGCTGGGAACCACAACACAGGAGCAAAAAAAAATAATGGAAGTAAAACTTTGCCTTGTCCCTGCACATCGCCGCTAGAAGCAGCGCTGGCTTCCAGAAGTACATATGGGGATGTGGCGGGGTCGGAATTGGAGACTGCAAAAGTGCGAGGCAGGGAGGGAGCTCAGAGGGGGTGGGGCATGAGTGAGAGGGGGCGTGGTCTTTTTCGAGGTTGTGTCCCAATTTCCCTCCCTCGGGCGCAAGAGGGTCTGTGCCACCTCCCCCCTGGGAAACCCAAAGTTTGGTGCTTTATCGGAGCAGAAGGCAATCAGGTGTTTTGTGGACTGCTGTTTGTTCCAATTTATCACCAAAGAATTGGTTTCCCCGGGGGGGGGGGAGTGTTGACAAGCTCCACATCACCTTTTAAACACCCGTCGAAGACGCTCCTTTCCCAACAAGCCTTTTAAGTGGAGATCTGTATCCATACGGGACTTGAAATTGTCCTTACATACGAAATGTATTTTTAATATGCAAGCTGTCCTTAATTGCTTGCGCGGACGGAATGGTTTTGACGCATGGCGTTGTTGTTGTTTTTATTGCTGATGTCTCCACTGCAAAATTGCTTCAAGATCTTTAATGGGAAGTGGTTCCTGGATGGGGTTTAGGACGAACAAAGCTGCTCTGGTGTCGTTGTTGTGTTTTAGTTGCGATTTCTGGCTTTGCAGGGGGCTGAACTAGATGGCCCCTGGGGTCCCTTACAGCTCCGCGCTTCCACAAGGGTAAAGAACGGAGAGGCAGCAACGGAATGATATGTGACAAAAAGAGAGAAGTGCGTCTCAAGACCAGTGCCAGTTTGGGATTTATTTTTTATTGTTATGCAAAGGGGGGAAATCCAGCACAATCCGAGATATGAATTTGTATCCACTGCCTTTAGTTCTCTTCCTCCGACGTGCGATAAAACAAGTTTCTAAAAATGCCTTCTCTCTTTGCTTGTTACTCATGGGGGCTGGGAAACAACTGGAGCTAAATTACATCTATTTTCACTGCACAGAACTCCCATAAGCCAAGGCAGATGACACATTCTTCTCCTAAATTGTGCCTGTTAATGACATTATGCAAATTGGAATGCTTTGATCAGCTTCTCATCTGCATTTTCTTCTTCTTCTTCTTCTCCTTCTTCTTTTTTTTTCCCTTCCAAAAAATAAAAAATTCCCTTCCAGCCAGCAACCAACCCGCTTCAGTAACCGCTGCCTGCAGATGATTGGGCGGTGTTGGCCACATTTGAGGGCACTGGGCGTCGGTGGAGCAGGCTGCGGAGTGCAAGGATTGGCTTCCTTAGGTAAATCTAGCCTCAGGCTCTCCGTCTGTGAAATGGGCTTCTAGGGGGCAGAAAGCCGGGGGCAGAACAGCGAACGTTTTGCATTCTGGGAATGCAGTGGTGAATGCAAGAGGGTGTGTTTGCTTTCTTTCAGGCATGACCACCAGAATATGAAGCCAAAATGAGAAAAGATATAAGGAGGACTAGATATTATTTGTTGATTATATGAAAAATTACTACAAGCAGGCAATTAGCATAGCTGGATGGTCATATTTTCAGCTGTGTAAGTTAGAACGAGAGTTAACGGGAGAAGCAGAGAAAGATTGGGGAAACTAAGAAAACGCGAGAGGAAGTGGAAGATAAAAGGAACCATGGATTGAGAGCAAGGGAAGTCTGTCAATGGCTGGTTTTTCTCCTTGTGTTAAAATGTATTAGAATAATTTTTAAAAAACCATTAAACGATGTGTTTGCATGAGGACTTTAACAATAACAAGGGCGGTTCGCCTGGTGCCTAAATTATACATCTTTAGGCACCAGGTGAAAACGTTCCTTTTAAACCAGGCCTTTGGCTGATAAATATTCTAGGTAAAGGTAAAGGACCCCTGACAGTTAAGTCCAGTCGTGGACGACTCTGGGGTTGCAGCGCACATCTCGCTTTATTGGCCGAGAGAGCCGGCGTACAGCTTCCGGGTCATGTGGCCAGCATGACTAAGCCGCTTCTGGCGAACGAGAGCAGTGCACGGAAAAGCCGTTTACCTTCCCGGCGGAGCAGTACCTATTTATCTACTTGTACTTTGACGTGCTTTCGAACTGCTAGGTTGGCAGGAGCTGGGACCGAGCAACGGGAGCTCACCCCTTCGCGGGGATTCGAACCGCCAACCTTCTGATTGCCAAGCCCTAGGCTCTGTGGTTTAACCCACAGCGCCACCCGTGTCCCCATCTATATCTATATCTATCTCTCTATCTGTCTATATCATCTATCTATTATCTATCTATCCATCTATCTATATCATCTATCTATCTATCTATCTATCTATCTATCTATCTATCTATCATCTATCTATCTATATCTTCCATCTATCTGACTGTCTATCTATCTATCTATCTTCCATCTATCTGTCTATCTATCCGTCTATCTATCTATCTATCTATCTATCTATCTATCTATCTAATATATAGAATATAATGGTCATGCAATTCCTGGCTGATCCCCAAACATCTGTCTTTCTCCTCAGCCCGGAACTGCATGCGGCTGCAAGTGTTGGAGCTGGACCACGTGACGGAGGTGAACCAGGAAGTGGCGGCCGAGGTGTGTCGGGAAGGCCTGAAGGGGCTGGAGATGCTGGTCTTGACATCCACCCCGGTCACACCCAAAGCCTTGCTGCATTTCAACAGTGAGTGGGAAACCACCAACCCCCCAAAAAAGCGAAGCTACCGGGCAGGTGGGCTGCAGGAGGGTTCGTGCCACGTTCCTGGACCTAGGATGGCACCTAGGAAGCGGGGGAGACAGCCAGCAAATGATGGGATGGGATGTCTGGAAGGTTCTGGTCCAGTTGGCCATGGTGAGAAGGGGATGTTGGACCAAATGGACCTGATCCTGCAAGACCTTCATATGTTGGGGCTTAGTGATAAGATCCCTGGAAACCCAACTGGCCGGTCATTGTTGGGGCAGCAAAGGTTCTCCTGTCTTTTTTGGGGTGGCTGGAAGAGACTCAGAAGAACTGTCTCTACCGTGAGGACATATCAGTTTTGTAGTGGCTTAGCTGTCATGGCTTCCTCCAAACTTTTTTTTTGGGGGGGCACCAGGAAACAGGGAATTATGTTCACATGTGGTGGGGGTATAAATATGTACAAATTTTTAGGCAAAGGGCATTTAAGGAGACAACAGAAATCACTGGGTTAAAGCTGACCGAAAGTACAAAGATAGCATTATTCTGAATTTCCAATGGAGTGGAATGTCCGCAGGCTATGAAGGACCCGCTTGCAAATTTATTGTCAGCTGCACAAATTATTGTAGCTAGGAAGTGGAAGGGACAGGCAGAATATAAGATGGAAGAATGGTATAAAGAGGTGTGGGATATAGCTAGTAATTATAAAGTAACACGTGCCATTAAGGCAAGATAGGGAATATGCAGGAGAATTGATTTTGAGGAGATATGGATGGTGTTTGTAGAATTTGTGCTGTTAAAATGGAAAGGGGTCAAACCATCGCAAGAGGTGTTGAAATTTTGGGATGTTGGATAGTTGCAATGGAATGGTCTCGGTGGTGGGGTGCACATTTTTATTCTTATTTATTTACGATTATTACTTTTCCAAAAAAATAAAAAAATTTAAAAAGAGAATTAAAGGCACTTTCATTTTGGAAAAAACCTTTTTTGGGGGTGGTATTCATGGGTGCGCTGCTGAGGGTCCCAATCTGCATCGGGGCCCACGCATCTCCTTTGCATTTTTGAGAAGTTATCCACACAGTTCCTTAACTCAGATGGCTTTAAGAGAGGATGAGACAAATGCATGGAGGATGAGGAGATCGAGTGGCGATGAGCCATGATAGCTACGTTCTGACTCCATTTTTGGAAGCCTCTCAGTACCAGGAGCTGGTTTTGTGGGGAAATCTCCCACCATGGAAAATGGCAGGCAGGGCCAGCGGCATTGCGCTCAGATGCGGCTTGTGGGCTTCCCAAATGGGGCATCTGCTGGCCACCGCAAGAGGAGGGCACTGGACTAGGAGGGCCATTAGCAGTGTGACTTTTCCAGAAAAAGAGGTGCCAGAATTCACTAGGAACGCCTCCCTTGTTCTCTTATATAGGGGCAATGGCGCCCACCTGAAAGGAGCCAGAATAGAGTTCCATTGAGTTCAAGCCGGGGGGAGCCCTGGCCATTAGCCTGGCTTTTTTTTATTTTATCACAGAGGTTGCCAACATGGCACCCGTGGGTGCCAGTGTGCCAGCCAGTATGGCCAGTATGGCACCCACAAAGTATCTCAGTATTTTGTTGGAAGCTGCCCAAAGTGGCTGGGGAAGCCCAGCCAGATGGGCGGGGTATAAATAATAAATTATTATTCTTGTTCTTCTTCTTCTTCTTATTATTATTATTATTATCAGTAGAATCCCCTCAAAAATCCAGAGTGTATGGTACTATTTGCTCTTCTTCCTTATTTTGGGTTATGCCACACACACACCTTGGCAACCATTTTGTGTTATGCCACACACTCCATGGCAGCCATTTTGTATTATGCCACACACACCCTTTGGCAGCCATTGGTATTATGCCACACATACACCCCATGGCAACCATTTTGTGTTATGCCACACACTCCATGGCAGCCATTTTGTATTATGCCACACACACCCTTTGGCAGCCATTGGTATTATGCCACACATACACCCCATGGCAGCCATTTTGCACTATGCCACACACCCCCCTTGGCAACCATTTATATTATGCCACACACCCAATGGCAGCCATTTGTATTATGCCGCACACCCCGTGGCAACCATTTTGTGTTATGCTACACACTCCATGGCAGCCATTTTGTATTATGCCACACACCCCATGGCAGCCATTTTGTTCTATGCCACAAACCTCACGGCAGCCATTTTGTGTTATGTCACACACACCATGGCAGCCATTTTTTTATTTGTACCCATAGCACTAACTCAAAATAAAAAATGGTCCTATTGACACCCCCCCCAAAAGGCCTTGCAACCCCAGATCTTATGTCTATTTCGGCTGCTGACTCTGGATATGTGGGAAAGAAGAAAAATCTACTTTCCTCACACACCTTTTCTCCCATCAAGAGGTACAAAGCTTCAGAGAAGCTCAGGTTTTCTTTTCAGTTAAGACTTGGCTGTGAAGGAACAAGTGCCAAATAGAGTATTTATAGAGAATTTCGCTGTTAAAAATAGCAGAGGTTGGCTTTCTGCCAGAGCTGCTTCGTTACAGATATCCAGGAAGTTTGCTAGGCGACATACCCTACTGTTTTTTACACAAATAATCAATTAGCATCGCTGCCCAACAATTAATGACCTTTTAGTTGTTTGACCTGCTTGTGTTAATTAGGAAAAATAAAATGCAGTGCGAATGTTACCAGACCTCAATAAGCCTATTATTTTTGTTTTATTTCACGTGGGAATTTATAACCATTGTCAGAAGGAATGTCCACCAATAACATGACTTTCCTTCTCTTTTCCCTAGGAAAGAGCCAAAGCACATGCAAAATTTAGCAAGCACCCCCTTAACTCTGAGCCCCACTGATTAAATCTACTAATTTGGGGATCTATTAATTGATCTACTTTGTGGATTTATCTGCTAATTGAAAGCTCACGGCCCGATTTATTAAATTAAAAGTAGAGGAGGCACGGTTAGAGATATGAGCGGCTCAAGCAAACTTTGCCTCTCGCACAGCCGTATCAGCTGCTGCTAGCAATTTTCCAAAATAGTGATTACTAGCTCATATCGCAGATGATTATTAGCATTTAATTTAGCAGAATTCTGGCAGCTGGTACCCACAATTAATGACGTAGGTGATGCTTTAAATGGATTTACGCAGAGGGCTTTCCCTCTAGTTTTTTCAGAGGTGGAGGGAAGAACAACCAAGGATGTTCCTTTAAATAATAAGGGTGCTGGAGTTGTAGCAAATGTCCCGGTCTTCTTTGGGTTGTTGTTTTTTGTACAGTCATGAGGACTAGAACCCTGACCTTTCATGATCATACAAAGTGGAGATCATCAGGGTTCAAGGTGAAATAGCAGCTTCTCTCCTGCAGGGGTCACCAGTGTGGTACAACAACACCCTTAAGGTCAGGGGTCCCCAAACTAAGGCCTGCGGGACTCGTTTATCCGGCCCGCGGCAACCCCCACCGCCCGCTCTTACCGGTGCTGCGCTGCACAGCTACCCACTTCCAGGTCGGAGGAGCACCGGAAATAGCTTGTGCACCGGAAATAGCTTCCTGACAGTAAGAGCTGTTTGACAGTGGAATTGTCAGTGGCTGCCAAGGAGTGTGGTGGAGTCTCCTTCTTTGGAGGTCTTTAAGCAGAGGCTTGACAACCATATGTCAGGAGTGCTCTGATGGTGTTTCCTGCTTGGCAGGGGGTTGGACTCGATGGCCCTTGTGGTCTCTTCCAATTCTAGGATTCTATGATTCTATTATTCTACATGCACAAGCGTTATTTGTGCACGCGCAAGCATTATTTGTGCATGTGCAAGCGTTATTTGCACATGCGCAAGCGTTATTTCCGGTGCACATCTGGGTCAGAGGAGGCCCGTGCACATGCGCACAAGCTATTTCTGGTGCTCCTCCGACCTGGAAGTGTGCCGGAAATAGCATGTGTGCATGCATATGGGCATGCGTTGCCCCACCCTCTGGCCCGCGGTGTGATCAGCATCAGCGCTGGAGACACGGCCCGAGGCACAGTACGTTTGCTGACCCCTGCTTAAGGTCTCCCCCTGGTAGCCATGAAGTCCCCCCGCTTCCCCCCCTTGGGGAGTGCCTTTTTCTTCACATCTTATGTGTGTTTTTCCCCAAAAAAGAAGAGGAAATCTCCCAACCCAGATTTCATGCTGAAGACATTTTTCTTTCCTTAAAGGTGTTTGCCGGAACCTGAAGTCCATCGTGGTGCAGGTTGGGATCTCGGACTACTTTAAGGAACCAAACAGTTCTGAGGCCAGGAAGATGTTTGAGGAAATGGTGACCAAACTCCAGGTAATGAGTTTCCCACATGGTCTAATCCTTATTAGTCTTGTTCTGCTTCTCTTCCTTTTTAGCAATGGGCTTGCTTGAAGTGGCAAGAGCTCATCCTCAAAGATCCCAGGTTCAGTCTTTTTATACAGTGCTTTTTTCTGGGAAGGACACAGGAGTACGCATACCCCTAAACATTTTATGAATCTTTGTACTTTTGTCCATTTACTGTATTTATTTACTGTGTGTATATATATATATATATATATATATATACATAATTTTTATTAAATTTTCTGTTTTACAGTTTAAAATACAGTGGACCCTCTGGATACGAATTAAATTCATTCCAGAGGTCCGTGCTTAACCTGAAAAGTCCGTAACTGCAGGCGCCGCTTCTGTGCACATGCGCAGCAAAACCCAGAAGTATACACTTCTGGGTTTGCCGCATTCGCAACACAAAAGTTACGTATCCAGAGCGGTATGTAACTCGAGGGTCCAGCAATGACTTCCCTTCTTCTCTTTCCATGGTTCATTATTCATATCTTAAATCCCTGCATATTTTACACAAACTAAACCATTCAGTATTCCATTATTACATCCATCAAAACTTATTTACACTGCTGAATTTATCTTAATAATGCCAACGTTTTCAAGTGTACACAATTCTGCCCCCATATATTATGGTGTTACCATAAAGCACCAATGCTGCAGCAAGCAAAGGCTCTAGCAGCTCAGCCAGCTGCTTGTGGCTGGAAAGCCAGACAGGATGTTTGTGACTGTTGCCATGGGAACAAAGGGGCAGTCCATTCTGTACTGAGCACCGGATGTTAGCTCAGTGTGTGTGTGTGTCATATGACCCGTACTGGATGTACTTGGGAGGAGTTTCTTCTTGCTGTTGTTGAGTGCAGACATGATTCTCTGTACTGATGTAAGAGGCAGAAATAAATGATGTAAATAGTTTTCTGTCTGCTTCTTTCCCCTCCCTGGGGACACCAAAGGGGAGAGAGGAAGAACGGTGTGTTCCTCTCATACATCTGAGAAGAATCGCCGGACCTCGCCTGCTTATCAGCAGAGTGAAGACGCGGGGAGGTCGACAGGAATATCTGCCGGTGCCTACGCTGTGGCACATTCCTCTGACCCAGGCAGAATTCCAACAGTGGCAGCCTTCGGATGGTTGCGATTCATCGGACATCTGCATGAGAGGCTGGTGGATTGTCCTCCTCTGCTCCAAGGAGGAAGAGAAGCGTCTGAAAGAAGCCAGAGGCTCCACAGACAGCTGATGGAAAGAAGAGGTGTTTTCCAGAGCAACAAGGTTCAAGGTATGCTGCATTTCGGGCTAAAAGAGTGAACGCAGGAAGATTAATTCCCTGGTTCACGGAGCTGCGTTTCAAAGAAAACAAGAGCTCCGGAGAAGAGGCCTGCAGCTTGAAGGCTGAAGCCTGCATTCCACAAATTTTTGTGGTAGATAAGATGTCCTATTGAAATGCATTGTTGCTAGGTAACGGTCCTGGAAAGTTACTGGCAAAGGGGCTGGACTCTGAGTGTGAGCCTGGGAAAGCGAAACAAAATCAGAGAATGTTTTGGCTACAAGGTTTACGAGCTCTTGGAAGGGACTTTTCAATAGCAGCCTGAGTTTAGCTGCCAGGTGCAAAGAGCGTAAACAATTTGCAGTTTGCTGCGTGAGAAAGGAAAAAACAACTGTTGGATTTTACAGTTTGTTTGACATTGTGAGCTGGAGGCTTGGCTTCAAGATGGATGCCAAGAAAGGGGGAGGTTTGCCTTGCCCACCTCCCTTAACCAATGACAATTATTCATCTTGGTCTGTAAAGATGAAGGCCCTGCTGCAGAATCAGAGGCTTTTTGATGTAATTGAAAACCCCATCCCTGCAGCACCAACCAGAGGTTGGGAGTCACAGAATGTAAGGGCCAGGACTGCTATAATTCTGTGTGTCTCAGATGATCAGTTGGTGCATGTTCAGCATTTAGAAAATGCGAAAGAGGTATGGGACACGCTGCGTACAACGCATCAGAGAGATGCTGGTTCTTCAGCGTTGCTGTATTTTGAAAAATTGACCAATCTGAGACTTGCGCCTGATGGAGATGTTCAAGCGCACCTGACAGAAATGAAGTTTCTGCGTCAACAGATGGTGGAACGCAATTTTCGTCTTCAGGAGGAAGTGTTTTGCTTCATGATGATAAACAGCCTTAGCCGCACCTACAAGGTTGTTGCCAGTCAGCTTGGTTCCCTACCGGCCGCGCAGCTGACCGCGGAGAGAGTTTGTGCTGTGGTCCTGAATGAACACGACAGACTTGCTGCACTGGAAGAAAAAGACAGGGGGAGGGAAGAACAGAGTTCTAATTCCCCCACTGCTGGTGCTACTGGAGAGCATGGTGTAGCATTGAGTGCTGTCCGATGCTACTATTGTGGACAGACTGGGCATCTACAGCGAAACTGTAAGAAGCCGCGCCAGTCAAGAGGAGCAAAGAGCAGCTCTACGAAGCCTCAGGCGTCAGGCAAAAGCCGTACCAAGTGCCAGGTGAAACCTGCAAAGGCTATGATGGCGAAAGGAACCACGCCAGATGTTGGGAACGCATTCATAATCGACACGGGCTGTACAAAACATTTGTGCCCGCACAGAGGACTGTTTTCGACGTTGAAGAAGCAAAGCTTCACTGTGAAACAGGCCAACGGTCAGGAGTTGGAAGCGACTGGAATTGGGACTGTGTATCTTGAGAGTCTGAACTTGACTATAAGTGATGTTTACCTGGTTCCAGAACTGAGATTTAATCTGCTGAGCGTGTCGCAGATTGCAAAGAAAGGACTGAAACTGTCCTATGATGCTAAAAGCTGCAAGATCTACAAAGATGGAGAACTGTTTCTTACTGCCAAAGAGAAAGATGGACTGTATTTGTTGACTTTTGATCAAAGTGATTACATGAAATGTAATTCTTCTGTTTCTAACGAAATCTCTCTTGCAGGCGTGACCAGTGTGAGCACCAAGACCAAGAAGGTCGACAGAGCATTTCAGCGGGTGTATGCTGATGTGATTGGTCCTCTAGAACCATCTAGAGGCAGTGCAAAGTATTACCTTTTGTGTGTGGATTGTTTCACTAATTATTCTTGGGTTTATATGATGGAGAAACCGCAAGAAACTTTAGAAAAGTTTCAGGAGTTTTGTGACAAGGTTAAAATTATGCATGATGCTAACATTGATTGTCTTTTCACAGATGAGAAGCAAGTTTTTCTGTTACAGAAGTTTCAGAAGTTCCTGGATGGAAAAGGGATAGACCACAAAGTGGCTGTTTCGCAAGAAGCGTGGAACAGGGGGGGTCTGTGTAAAAGTGAACAAAGAATTGCAAAAGGGGATGAATGCGCAATTGCTGAGTTCACATTTGCCACATGAATATTGGGCCGAATCGCTAGCGTCCTATCTTCATGTGTGGTTGAGAAAAGTCTCAACAGAGTTGGGATGTTCTCCTTTTGAGAAGCTGTTCAATAGAAAACCTTCTGTTGCCTATTTTAAGGTTTTCGGGTCTCATGTGAGAACAGAAGCTCCAGGTGGTGTAAAGAATGCCAGAGGCATTTTTGTGGGTTATGAAAAAGGTCTCTACAGAGTAATTTTGTCTGAATCTGGTCAGGTGATTCTCACAAAGTTCCCAGAGAGTGCTCCTGAACAGGAGAGGTTGATTGTTCACGCATTTCCCACAGAGGATTCTGATGATGATGAGTTTGATCTTATTGAGTTCAGTAGTACTGATGATGACAGCGATAGCTCAGACAGCTCAGTTGTCACAGTCATTGAGAGGAAATCTCACATAATGACTAGACCCTCAGAAGAGGAGGATGAACCATTGATTAAGCTTAGTACTGGTTCTCCAGAGAGTCCAAAGGTTGAACCAGTGAGCACAGAGGATCAGAACCTCTTACGTAGGTCTGAGAGAGCAACGAAGGGTGTACCACCCAAGAGGTATTCAAAGGAGTTTGCTAAGCTTGCATATGTTGCTATTGTAAACGACCAAGGTCAGATTGAAGCTGTGTCTGAGTCAGAGACAAAGGCACAACAGAGAGTTGTTAACCGAGGTAATGCGAAGTCACACAACCAGAGAGGTACATTGGTTAAACCAGTGGCGGGTAGTTCCAAGGGTGGAACTGAAACAACAGGGGAATGTTATAAATATAACAACTGTTTGTTTTCTTCTCTGGATGACGCTTTGCTCGCAGCACACATTGATACTTTAGGGGGAGTATGTTACCATAAAGCACCAATGCTGCAGCAAGCAAAGGCTCTAGCAGCTCAGCCAGCTGCTTGTGGCTGGAAAGCCAGACAGGATGTTTGTGACTGTTGCCATGGGAACAAAGGGGCAGTCCATTCTGTACTGAGCACCGGATGTTAGCTCAGTGTGTGTGTGTGTGTGTCATATGACCCGTACTGGATGTACTTGGGAGGAGTTTCTTCTTGCTGTTGTTGAGTGCAGACATGATTCTCTGTACTGATGTAAGAGGCAGAAATAAATGATGTAAATAGTTTTCTGTCTGCTTCTTTCCCCTCCCTGGGGACACCAAAGGGGAGAGAGGAAGAACGGTGTGTTCCTCTCATACATCTGAGAAGAATCGCCGGACCTCGCCTGCTTATCAGCAGAGTGAAGACGCGGGGAGGTCGACAGGAATATCTGCCGGTGCCTACGCTGTGGCACATTCCTCTGACCCAGGCAGAATTCCAACATATATATATATATATATATATATATATATACATAATTTTTATTAAATTTTCTGTTTTACAGTTTAAAATACAGTGGACCCTCTGGATACGAATTAAATTCATTCCAGAGGTCCGTGCTTAACCTGAAAAGTCCGTAACTGCAGGCGCCGCTTCTGTGCACATGCGCAGCAAAACCCAGAAGTATACACTTCTGGGTTTGCCGCATTCGCAACACAAAAGTTACGTATCCAGAGCGGTATGTAACTCGAGGGTCCAGCAATGACTTCCCTTCTTCTCTTTCCATGGTTCATTATTCATATCTTAAATCCCTGCATATTTTACACAAACTAAACCATTCAGTATTCCATTATTACATCCATCAAAACTTATTTACACTGCTGAATTTATCTTAATAATGCCAACGTTTTCAAGTGTACACAATTCTGCCCCCATATATTCATTAAACATTTTACTATCTTCATGAAACGTATGTTCTTCTTGTTCTCTTATTCTGTATGTTAAGTCAGCAAGCTGCGCATATTCTGTCATCTTAAGCTGCCATTCTTCTTTGGTTGGGACCTCGCTCATTTTCCATTTAGGGACTAACAAAACACTGGCCGCAGTAGTGGCATACATAAATAACCTTTTTGGACACTTGGGAATTTCTGTCTGGATTATCTGCAACAGAAAGGACTCTGGTTTTGGGGAGGGGGAAGTACTTTTAAGCATTTTTTTCAGTCTTCAGCTGGCAAAACCTGGAGTGCCACTGCCAGTCAGTGAAGGCAATGCTGAATAAATGACAAGCAGAGCCACCCCATGACTGGCTGTAGGTAAGAATGCAGGCAACTGAGGACTGACTTAGGCAGGCTGAGATTAGAGGGCCAGTCTCATTCACCCAAATCAGGGGTGTGGAACCTCTGGCCTGCAGGTCAGATTTGGCCCATAAAGCCTTTTTTTTTTTAACACTGGCCAGTCACTCCAATATAATGTGAACTTACCTGAGATCCTACTTCTTGGAAGAAAAACAATGACAAACCTAGACAGCATCTTAAAAAGCAGAGACATCACCTTGCCAACAAAGGTCCATATAGTTAAAGCCATGGTTTTCCCAGTAGTGATGTATGGAAGTGAGAGCTGGACCATAAAGAAGGCTGACCGCCGAAGAATTGATGCTTTTGAATTCTGGTGCTGGAGGAGACTCTTGAGAGTCCCATGGACTGCAAGAAGATCCAACCTATCCATTCTTAAGGAAATCAGCCCTGAGTGCTCACTGGAAGGACAGATCCTGAAGCTGAGGCTCCAATACTTTGGCCACCTCATGAGAAGAGAAGACTCCCTGGAAAAGACCCTGATGTTGGGAAAGATGGAGGGCACAAGGAGAAGGGGATGACAGAGGACAAGATGGTTGGACAGTGTTCTCGAAGCTACCAGCATGAGTTTGACCAAACTGCGGGAGGCAGTGGAAGACAGGAGTGCCTGGCGTGCTCTGGTCCATGGGGTCACGAAGAGTCGGACATGACTAAACGACTAAACAACAACAACAAGTCACTCCAATATAATGTACTTACCTGAGATCTGCTGCTGAAGGGTGGTATACGAATTTAATAAATCATAATTATAGCAGGTTATGTCAGTGGGTGCACAGGAGGGCAGAGATTGATTCTATCTAAGCTGCGAGTGCCAGTTCCCCTGTTTGCAAAAGGGCTTTCAAACAGCCCCCATTCTGCGCTTTGAAGTCCCGGTAGTCGGGGCGTCAAAGCGCCACATCACCTGCCACTGCTTTGGCACAGGGTGATTGACAGATGGGCAATCCTGCTCACCTGTCAAATTTGCCTCTCGCCCAGGTAGAGGATATAAGGATCTGACCCGCCCGGCCAGAAAACGTTCCCTCTCTTTGGCCCAAACATTTAGAATTTATTGGAACTCCACGGCGTTTGTATAGAAAAGAACTGTCTTGTCGGAGACGTAATAAGGATAATATTTCTTTGAAACACCTGTTTTTACAATGACCTATACTTATTACGTTTTGGGAGAAAGTAGTGGATTATATAAATATGACTGTGTGGAAAATAAAATAAAATTTCCAGAGGATAATATTCTTTTGAGCTACATACCTATGACATGGAATTTGAGAACTGAGGAAAGTAACTGGATTCTTCCTACCCTTACTATGGCCAAAAGACTTATATTGCTGCATTGGAAAGATAAATTGATGCCTCCATTTAATCAATGGATTGAAAACATGATTGCACTTACCACTTATGAGTGGATTGCTTATAGATGTAGAGTTTGCGGGGGGAAATATAATGAAATTTGGAACCCGTTCAGGTTAAAAAATAAATACATACCGTGTATAAGATGCCCCCATGTATAAGATGCCCCCTATTTTTGGGGACTCCAGATTAAGAAAACACCCCTCAGCACTACCCGTGTATAAGACGAGCCCCAATTTTAAACCTAATTTTTTGGTTAAAAAACCTAGTCTTATACATGGAAAAATACGGTATGTATTTGGATAATGCCAGTATCTATATATTAGGTAAGTATGTATGGAATTGCAATTGTTATTTCTTATAGGGTTATAGTTTATCCTTTCACGTTCTCCCTTTTTATTTTTTATTCTTTGTTGTTAAAAAGAATTAAGAAGCAGCAGCAGCAGCTCTGGCCCAACTGGAGCAGCCTGTTTCTTCTGTCACACCACTTCCCCTGAAATTTATTGCCGTCTCTCTCTTCTCTATCTCTTCCAGGCCCTGAAGAAGAGGCCGGGCTTTTCAAAGATTTTACACATTAAGGTGGAAGCTGGCTGTTAACCTTTGCAAGGGGAGAGACCAACGCGCACCCCAGATTAACATCTCCTGCCCGTCTGTTAGTAAAGACATCCTGGCGCCAACACCAGCAGCCTGCCTGCCAGCCTCAGTTCTCTGGACTGGCGCTTTCAGAAGCACCCAGCCGAGCGCACGCATCTTTGAGCAGGCCTTCCGGACTGGGCGCGACGAGCTCCTTTTCCGTGCGGTGAAGGGTCAGCTGTATCGCTGAGATGATGGTGCTATGAAAACACACACACAAAAACGCCCGGCAAAGGAATTTCTCCAGACTGCCAGCGGGAACATCCCTTTTCCTTCTCCTCCTCCTCCTTTCATCTCGCGGAGGCAGCTGTGCAAGGGAAGCTTGGCCCTTCTTTGCAGATCCTTCCTTTGCCGTCAAGACTCTCTCTTTCTTTTCGCCCTTCCAACAACTTCTCGGCCAAGGGTGACAAATCAACGGGGCTCGCTCGACTCCCTAGATTCGCCTTCCTCCTTTGTGGAAACGACTGGTCGTTCCTTCCGTCTGAAACTCCATCGCCTCGGAGCCTCATTTCATCTCTTTCCTTTCAGGCTCTTTCTCTCGCTCACTCTTACTCTTGGTTTTTTAATGAGGGAGGGGCAGTTCCTGTTGTGGGGAGAAGCAGGGATTTCTCTTCATTTTGATTTCCCCCCTCTCTCTTATGAAAGAAAAAGCAAATCCGAATTTCCCTGCGGCCAGAGACCGCTACAATCCTAAGAAAACAAATCTCCTACCTTGCAGAGGAACCCTGGAATGTTCTCCCCTCTGACCAATTTCTGTCTTGGAGCCAGGAACATAGGAAGTTGCCTTATACAGAGTCAGGCCCCGGGTCCATCCAGCTCAATATTGTCTATACACACTGATAGCTGCTCTCCATGGTTTCAGGCGGGGAGTCTCTCCCAGTCCTCCCAGGAGATGCTGAGGATTGAACCCAGGACCTGGGCCACTGAGCCAGGGCCCTTGTTCTCTCTCCTGCACAGGCCATAAAGCATCTTTGCCTGCAACATCCTCTTTTCATCTCTTGCCACCAACTTTTTCCTGATTCATGGAAAGCCGCCGCCTTCCTCTTCTGGCAGGTGGCTTCACCGAGTGATTAATCGTTTGGCAATTGGCACAGTGGAAAGGAGACATTTCTGCTTTGAATGTAAGCCTCCATCCATCATCCCTAGCTTGCCTGCTTTCCAGGAGGCAGGGAGATCCAGTCTCTCCCCCCCCCCCCCACGATTTACAGATCTGCAAGTGCTCTCCAGGTATTAACTGGCCCTCGACATTAACCAGTTCCCAATCCCTGCCGTTTATGCCAAGATTTAGGGAGCACATAGCTGCCAGAAATGAGAGGAACCAGCTCTGCCCGAATTTCTCAGGCAGATGGCTTTGCTTCAGTTGGATTTCTTGGGGAAGAAGGATGGAGTTTGCAGTCAGCATCCTGCTGTGGCGATGGATCAGCAGCAAAAATGACACAGCTAGCAAGTGCAGGTTCCAGATCCTGCAAGGAGGAGCCTGGCTTATAAGCTCACGGCCAAAACATTTGATCAACCTGAGGAAATCCTTTCTGGCATAGCATTTATGCTGAATCCCCAGAGGCAGTCGAGGGCTGGCCTTGAGAGAGGACTCGCGGGAAGCATTTTCTAGTCTAAGCCAAGGGTCGCTACGCTGTGCCTTCATCAGCTGGAATTATCCGAAGCTGTTTTTATTCCATCAGAGCATCTCCATTCTTGGGGGGGGGGGAGGCTGACCTGTTGGGTTTCTGCCTGGTGTGCAGCTGATGAAGGCACAAGCTCCATCCCAGAAAAAAACAAGGCAACCCCCATCTCAGAGCCAACGCTTATCAGAGCCAACCCTTATCAAGTAGCTGTTGGACTCCTGGTTCAGTACAGTAAGCCCACAACTTATACAACTTTATGCACTTTGGAAAAAAAAAATTAAAAAAATAATTTAAAGGGAGCACGAATCCAGGAAAAAAGTATTTGGCAATCCTATCCACCATTGCACCCCATGTGTTTTGACTATACACAATTTTGGGTTTATGCCCAGTGCCCAAAATGCAATGTAAGTTGCGGGCTTAACTGTAGTTACAAAGATAAGTTATTTGAAAAAGACAGATAGGACTATATATGGTGGGTTCTAAAGCTTCTATTACTTGAGTGGTATTACCTGAGAGAGAAAACTGATAATCAGTCTTCCCCCCCCCCCTCCCCTCAAAAAAAGGAGGGAGGATCCTTATTCCTTATGTTGCACACAAAAAGCACCAAGAATTCTGTGGCAAGAATAAGTTGTGCAAAGCACACTTGATGATGACACCACGCTTATTTTGGGGGTTCTTGAACACAGAACCCTCAGTGAACAGGAAGGCTGCAGAAACTGCAAATTAGTTTAGGCTGCATCTGGGCTTCTTCAATGCACCATTCAAAGTGAAAAGGTTAATCCTTCTTATGGCTGTGTTATCATTTGCCACTGAATCGGAGCCAATGTCAGTCGGGTCTTCTCCAATGGACAGTTCCTCAGATTTATCGCGAAGGAACGGGTGTTCCACAGGGGAAGGCGGTGGAGCAGAAGCAAAACCACTCCCACCCATGCTTTTTAGGGACGAGTGGAAGTCTGAATGGGCCCTGAATCAGAATATTTCAGGACCCTGGACAGAGCCACACAGAGGAGAGAGTAGTTGCCTGAACAAGATGCAGAGGACTTTTTAGGGCCAAGTGGAAAGTGTGCCTTTAATGTAGATATTTAAAATAATTAAGAAGAGTGTGTAGGCAGGTTGCAAGCTTCAACCCAGCAGGAGCTGGCTGCAAATTAGAGAACAGATAGTATGCAGGTTCTGCCCTCCTCTACTCACCCCTCCCAATTAACCTCCGTCTCCAAGACATTACAAAGGCCAACTCTAGGCATTTAGGCCCTGAAATCTTAGGTATGGGATGCTGCTGATTCTAGTGTTAGGAGAAATCCAGACTCAAAAGCTGGTGGGTTTTCATGAGGACTTTAAAAAATTGACAAATCTACTTGCAGCTCCCGGCCAAGTGACACATTGGGTGGAAAACCTACGTTTGGTGCCATGTGAAGTGTTAAATTGCCCTAAGAAGATCTCTCAGTTTGGGCAGGCAATAAATAGTCTCTGAGAATTCATATAGCAACACTGGGGAGAGTGAGAATTCAGAGAAAAGGAGGGTCAATGGAACCCTCACTGAGATATTGGATCTGCAAAAATCCAGTTCTGCTTCGCAGAATTATTGCCTTTTCCAGCAGCCAACTCTCACAGGTAGTGATTTTTATTTTATTTTAATCCTGATTCCGAAAGACTTGCACAACCTTTGGGGGTTTTTTGTTTTCCTGTCGTGGGGGCACAAAGGTCACAAATCCTGGAGTAAATGGAGAGCTTTTGCAGGAAGGAGGCCCCAGAATGCATTGCTCCAGCTGCAGCTTGAGATGCACTGCATTCTGAGAAATGCAGTCTTCAAGGAGCTGGGCACCCTTGTGTTTACAAGGAAGGCAGCCATTTTGCCAAAGTTTCTTTTTTCATCACGGCCCTGGAGGTGACACTGAAGGGACAGGAGGAGGAAGGGAGCAAAGTGTTTGATGTGGCCAGCTTAACTGTCTGAAGAGTCTAAAAGGATGCCTAAAAAACCAGCAAAAATTAAAAATAATCATCCGATAAGAAGGAACGAAACAAAAAGCAACAAGGATGGAGGAGAAAGTGAACACGAGCCTCCTAAATTCCACATTTTGATACTTTTTAAACACAAGAGTTTTCTGGCAGTGGCGATAAACCATGACCTTGAACAGTCGCCTTTGACACAGTGCAGAAACTTGAACAAACGTTACCTTAAATTCAAGAAAAGTCAGTATTTATTTCTATAAAGAATTAAAAAAATAAAAGACGAAGAGAGATTTTAAAGCAAAGTTATTTACTCAGCATGTGTCGCTATGCTCTGTTCTTAGTGAGGGATTGCTTTAACTGAGAGTCATTTCGGGGACTGATTTATTTATTTTGGTTCCTCCTCGTTCATCAAGGGCAGAGAAGGTCAGCTCACGAGGATGTTTGCTGCTGCTATGACTACAATTTCCATTACTTTCTGCCCCCTCTCGCCTTCTTTTCCTTTTTGAAAGAGAGTGCCAGAGAGGAAACCAGCCCATCGGATGTGAGGAGGACTCGAGAGCCAATTCTGGCCTGATACTATCTTTCTTGCCCTCGTTCTAATGCATCCTTCTGCAGAGTCTCTGGTAGTGGAACAATCTAAGGTTTGGGTCCCCCTGATTAATCCAGGGATGTGCCCTCAGGGCTGTGGATTTAGCTGGAACATTCTTTCATTTTTGGAAGCGGGGGGCAGCTGTGACAGCATCCACCTACGGCAAGTCCTCCAAGCAATGGCAATCGACTGGATGGAGTGGCTACCGGGAGGGGGAAGCTTTCCCTCCTTTTCCTCTTGTTGCCCCCAAGATCGCATTCCAAGGGATGTGTGAACAGAGGGCAGCGGTCAAGAACTGCGCATGGTGCGCAGCGATTCGCCTGGGAAGCCACAATTTCATGTTACCAGGACATATAACTGGGAGGGAAGGTGGAAGAGCAGGATTAAAAGGTGTGACTCAGAGGAACAGAGACCAAAGTGTCTTCTAAGAGATATTTCATCTCTAGGTTTGGAGGGTTGTTGGGGGAGGGCGAGGAGAGCAAGATGTTTATTTATTTATTTATTTATTTACTTACGTGTTTATTTATTTATTGGGTGGAATGACATCACTATTTATTTTCTCTTTTTTTAAGAAAATAAGAATGATGATGATGATGATGATAACTGTGAGATTCTCTGCCTGTGAACTTTGGTCAAAATTGAGCTATGGGTGTGTGGTCTCCCTCCCTTTTATTATTATTATTACCATAAATCCCTGACTGGTTCATGGTGTTCCCTTCTTCCCTGTCCCCCACCCCATCAGTCTCACAGCTCACTGTGCTGCGAGGGCAGGAAAAAAGAGGTTTGTAAGTGGATGATGATGTGATGTTCGCTGGAAATTATTTCCCCTCCCATCTCTGCAGTGTTAACCCTTGCACCCTTTGAACAGGACCTGAGCACTTTTGATATATGTTTTCTTTCCTGTTTAAAACTTATTCTTATTCTTAACCCAGAAATCAGATAGTTGGGGCCACGATCCAGTTAGCACCTGCAAACCTCACAGATTCCAATCGGAAACTGCAGAGCCTAGGCTTAACTTTCTCCTAAGGGCATCAATAAGACTTAAAAGTGTTTTACTTTGTTCTGCACTTATGGTATCTATTCAGAAGTAAGTCTAACTGAGTTCAATGGGAAGCATGTAGAGAACTGCAGACTAACAGGAGCTGGATCAACCCCCTGACCTTCTGGGTGTCATAACGTAAATTTGAGCCAAAAACTTGTTTTGTGTTCTTTTTTTAAAAAAAAAGCTGGGTGGGAGGCAGAAAATGTCTCTGCAATGCTTTGAAGGCAAATGAATTTTTCTTAATGTGATCATTTGTATTACTGGGTTCCGTGAGGATGTTCTAAAGGCCTTTGGGGAATATAAACATTAATTGAACGGATAGGGCAGGAAATGGTATGCTCAGGTTGAAGAGGTGCTTAGCACATCAGCGTGCCTCAGTCGATCGCTCCACCCTCAACGGCTCACAGCTGAAGCCCTGCTCAGAGGTTTGGGTTGCCCTCCATGCCTTCAATGGGTACAGTGTGGGGCAACAGGCTCTGCTCTCCCTACCCACATCTGCTAAATACATGGAGAAGAACCCAGATTTATGAAAAGGGCTTGGATGTGTGAGCAGTTTTCCCTTAAAAAGCAAGGGGGCATACGAACATCCTTTTCTATGGGGATTGCACTATGATGGCAAGTTCATACACACAGGCTATGACTTCATGGTGCGCTCATTGAGAAATTTGCATGCAAGTGGAAGTTGAGCCACAGTGTATTGGGGGGGGGCATTTCCCAACAGCAGTTCACCTTCTGCAAAACTGGGGTGGCTATTTTTGCGCAGAGAGGCTATACCAGGGGTCGGCAAGGCTTACCAGTCATGGGCTGGATCACTCCCGCGGAGATCCTCCATGGGCACGACACTGGAAATCGCATCTGCACATGCCCAGATGCCGAAAATCACACCTACGCAGAAGCGGTTTTTGGCATCTGGGCATGTGCAGACGCAGTTTCCGGTATCTGCGCATGCACAGATGTGATTTCCAGTGCCACTCGGCAAGTCCCCATGCTGCGCTGCACTGTTTTAGCGCAGCGTGTGGGGGACTCGCCAAGGGAGCTGCTTATGGGCCAGTAAAACGGTCTTCATGGGCCGCATCCGGCCCATGGGCCACACGTTGCCGACCCATGGGCTATACTATGCAGTTGCTACCTGTATAGTAGCAAGGAGTGGGGGAGGAATTTGGTTCAGATTGCATTCAAATTCAAATTTTCCAGATTACGTTTTTCCAAAACAGCACAGGAACTTTGAAATCCACATATCCCCTAATTTTGCAATGCATTTCTCCAGACAAGTAATGTGTGCCCCCCCAAAAGGGAATTGTGTTAAATGTGCATATAAATGTATACATCAGTGAAAATAGCACAATCAGGGGAAACGCTGTGGAAAAATGTCTTCGGTCTGTGAAATTGCATACAAATATGTGTTTATTAGGAGAAATTTGCATGAAAACGTGATGGGTTTTCATGAGCACTTTTTTTAAAAAAGAAAAAAATTGCAAGTTGCTGCAAAATGTTGAGAAATGATTAAGATTGGAACACTGAGAAACTGGAAGAAATCAAAATTGACAGATTCCCCCACCCCTGAAAGTACCTGCTGCCCCTTTGAAGGAGACTGCCCAGCACTGACCGTGCTTTGGAGGGAGATGGGGACAGATGGCGGAGTCGCCGCAAAAGGCAGCAATTTATCTTTCACTCTTTCCGAGCAAACTTCACACCTCCCTTTGCAATGTCACCTTCTGCTGAGCAAAATGAACCCGAGGAAAATCTGGCACAGCTGGTGCACGAAGCGCCTCTGCCACCGCGTGGGTTTGTTTTAACGTGGTTTGCAAAGTGGAGATGCCTCTTTGCATTTTGCAAAGATCAAAGCTCGTTTCTGGTGGCTGCAGCTGCCCGGCTTGTTGGTGCTGTTGCTGCTCCGATGCGCTTTTGTAGAACTGTCAAATGTTGAAGCTTTGTGGTGTCAGTCTGCGCGGGAAGAGGGAAACTTTGAGCGTGAAGCCTTCTGCGTCATGTCGTTTAGCACGTGGCGCTATCTGAACGAAGTGAAACGTACGCCTCTGCCATTTGCGGCATGGGATCTGCTTCTAAGATCCAGGGCTGGCTCAAGCATTGGCCAGTGGGAGCACATGGCACCAGAAGAGGAGGAGAAGGAGGAGGGAGCAGTTTATGGGCAAGGATCATAGGTTGGCAGTAGAGCATCTTGCTTGCATGCGGAAGGCCACAATGTAGATCTGGAAGAGACCCCTGCCTGAGACTGCAAAGTCACTCAGCTGCATTGAGCTGCATTGAACTTTGGCCAAGTCCCACGTAACTAGCTTGGATTTTGAGTATGGGTAGAAGAAAGTTCCCTGAATGCCACAGTCGGCTACTAAGGGGAAGAGTGTCAGACCAGATCCATGGTGGAAGTTTACGCAGCCAGTGCAGGAGATGGGAAATGCCAGAGGGATGTGGTCAGTGCACATCTTGGGTCCATGGCATCAGCTGCTGTCCCAGAAAAAATGAAAACTGTCTACTGATCAGGATCATGGCCACAGAGGAGCCCACGAGCAGGGCATGAGGGTAGCAGCAATTTCTTGCTGTTGCTTCTCCCATTAACTGGTATTAACTGCTCCTGCTCATAGATGCTCCATTCTGTTGTTAGACCTGTTCCTCGATGTATTTGCCCATGCTTCTTTTAAAGCCAGCAGGCCAAGCTTCCTTTTCTTCCTTCACCTGCAAACGTCATCACCCCTTGGGCCAATTTCAAGGCATCTGTAAAGCTTCTATCTGCATTCCTTCCGTCTTTTTGCAGTTTCTTTGCTTGTTTCATAAAATGTATATGCCACTTGATTGTAGGGAAAAAAGCTCAACGTGGTTTATACCTCCAAGGTGGGCCCTAACTGCCGTGGGCAGAGTTGTCTTTCTGCACATTCCCAAAGTGTAGACAATATTGCAGTTCTGTTGAGCAGGGCTGGAAAATCTCCAGAGCTTTCTGTGTTTCCCTGCTCTTGCTGGTGTTGAGGGTGCATGCTTGTCTGCGTCCCAATCCAATAAGGATAAATGACCATCCATATTCCCATGTTACCGTTGTATACAGCCTCCAGGTTGTGAGGGGCCCCCAAACTGCGAGCTGGGAGATATTTTAGGAGTGCGAGCATGCACCTTGGGTTTGAGCTTCCTTGGTGGTGTTTTGGTGATATAGGTAAAGGTAAAGGTAAAGGGACCCCTGACCATTAGGTCCAGTCATGGCCGACTCTGGGGTTGCGGCACTCATCTCGCTTTATTGGCCAAGGGAGCTGGCGTACAGCTTCCGGGTCATGTGGCCAGCATGACTAAGCCACTTCTGGCGAACCAGAGCAGCGCACGGAAACGCTGTTTACCTTCCCGCCAGAGCGGTACCTATTTATCTACTTGCACTTTGACGTGCTTTTGAACTGCTAGGTTGGCAGGAGCAGAGACCAAGCAACGGGAGCTCACCCCATCGCGGGGATTCGATCCGCCGACCTTCTGATCGGCAAGTCCTAGGCTCTGTGGTTTAACACCCAGCGCCACCCGCGTCCCCAGTTTTGGTGATATAGATAGTTTTATTTGCACATATCTGTACAGACCGAGCATCAGATTAGAAGGGCTCGAAGCATTAACTAACAAGAGATCTCGCTACTTCACTGGGTTCCTAAGGAAAAGCCCCCCGAGCGATAGTGTCGGTTTCTGCGCAAAGAGCAAGTCAAATCTCTGTGTCTCCCAGTTGCAGCTCAACAGGGGAGAAAACATGACAGACCCCTGGCCTATTGCTCTACTACAACCGACAGTCATCACCGCCAACGTGGGGTGGGGAAAACATTTTATGGCAACGCACCTGCGCTTGGCCAATTCTGCAGTTGTGTCAAGAGAAGCTGAACAGATTTGGACAGGGCCGCTGCCTTGTTTTATTTATTTTATAAAATTTTATACAGTGCTTGATTGGAAAACGAAAACGAAAACCCTCAAAGTGGTTTACCAAAATGGTAAGCCTAAGAAAAATGTGCAGTAATTGAAGGCATGAGAAAAATTGCAAAATTGCAGGCTAAAAATACCAACTTTCTAAACCTCTGGATTGGCTTGTCTAAACACATACACAAAAATGAGCAGGCACCGAAAATAATAATAATAATAATAATAATAATAATAATAATACAGTGGAACCTTGGTTGTCAAATGCTTCGGAAGCCGAACAATTCAGAATCCAAACGCCGACAACCCAGAAGTGAATGCTTCCATTTTCAAACGTTTCTCCATTTTTTAAAAGGAATTTGCCAACCGGCAATTGTGCCTCGGTTGTCAAACCTTTCGGAAGTCGAACAGATTATGTCCAACAACCGAGGTTCCACTCTAATAATTTATTACTTATACCTTGCCCATCTGACTGGGTTGCCTCAGCCACTCTGGGAAGCTTCCAACATAATAAGAGTCATTTTAAAAAGAGTACAGTGAAGGCAGCTGCCTAATATCAAGCAACAGGGAGTTCCAAAGGGTAGGTGCTGCCACGGTAAAAGATTGAGAATGTGGAATGGGTCTTTTGTGGCCTCTGGGATACTTCCAATTCCGCTGATCCAAGTGGCTGAGTGGCTTCATTGCAGGGGAAAGGTGGTCTCTTGGGCAAACTGGCCCCAAGTGGCTTAGAGCTTTGAATAGTAGCAGCAATGCCTTGAACTTGGCCCATTGTCTCTCACAAAGGTTACTGGCTTGACCACCTCGGCCGTCTCTTCCTCTACGAAATTCAACCTTAGAGATCTAATACCACAGGGCTGCAGGGGACCCAAAAGAGACGTTCTGAAAAGACGCTGTGATTTGAGTTAGGCGCCCCGGCAGCGCATGTGTGATGCTGTTGGATTCTGGAGCTGATGATTTAACAGTACTGATCCAACAAATTGTGGGGGGCTGCTTCGGTTCCCCCACACACACAGAGAAAGACACCATAGCTGCATCTCTTTAGGGGAAGGAGAGTTTTCCCCGCACAACTGTATGCAGGGCTCTCTGGAGAGTGGCATCATCTCTTTCATTGCTGCCATGGAGACATTTATTAAAAGATATGAAATCTTGTCAGCAGCAAGATCAATTGGTTCGGGTTGTCAAATCTTCCACAGGCTTTCGGAGGCCTTTCTTCCTTAACAAAAGGGGTGGGGTGGGAAACGGATTTGCCTGTCAGCACCATCAGATAATCCGCAGCAAAGGTGCAGAAAGAGAAACCTAGATATGTAAAGAAGATCCCTTTACACAACCTCCGCTTCAGGTGAGCGTTTGGCAACCGGTCTTGCCGACGTCTCAGATAAAGCAGCGGCAGGCTGTGAGAAACTGACACTTGGAAAGTGAAAATTCTGCACTTAGGCAATCTATAACCCTGCCAACCGGGTCCTGTGAGCTGCATAAATTAGGCAAATTAGCAACTGCGCCTCATGCTCCCATCCCGTGGACTTAATTCCGCAGTGTTATTATCGGGCATCATTTATTGTGGTTCCAATATCTTGTGCAAAGGACAGAGAGAGGTATTGCAAGGGGTTTGGGCCCAGACCTTGACATCTTCTTCTAGATTCTGAGAATCCACCCCAATGACCACTCCCCACATTAAATAGGGGGCGCCCTTTGCATGGTCACGCGCAGCCCCCTGGACCCTATGAGGCACCATTAGCACAGGCTTGGCTTGGCCTTCCCCAGGTGGAATACCTGGAGGTCTCCACCTACCCCAGCCAGTTGACCAATCCCGCTGGGGGAGGCGTTGCCAAGGTGATCAGGCCAGGTAGGGGGAGGAACCACCCAAGATCCTCCCCCTATTGTGTGGGCATAGGGTCCAGGGGGCTGCGCACGACCACGCAAAGGGCACCCCCCCATTTAATGTGGGGAGCGTCATTACGTGTTAAGCAAATCAAATAATAGATACTAACTATGCTTTCCAGGGGGCTATAAACTTGGTGTCAAAAAAAAATTTAAAAGCTGAAAGTTTCGGGAAGTTGAATTCTGCACTCCCTTCTGTGCTTTCCTTTGCTCCTGCAAAAATAAAAATAAATCACAGTGTATGCACATAAATTCTATCCCTAAATATACGTCTATTTGCTCTGTCTGGCACGCCTCTCCAGCTGCTCCCGCTCCAAGCCTGTTCATCTTCCCTGAATTTGGGGGTCGAGTTGTGAATTAGGGTTTCTACAAGGCCACATTTGTTAAAGCTTATCTGTTTTTTGGCTTGGCGCCGCCTTTAGCCTTGTGTTGTCATGACAATGGGTTAAAAGAGCCTGCTTGCAGGAATTGCCTCAGGATCAGCCTTTCTCAACCTTGGGTCCTCAGATGTTGTTGGACTACAAGTCCCATCATCCCTAACTAGCAGGACCAGCAGTTAGGGATGATGGGATTTGTAGTCCAACAACACCTGAGGACCCAAGGTTGAGAAAGGCTACTCTGAATGGACACCATTGGTAGACAGCCTGCCAGATGAGATGGGCCATGGATCTGGCCCTGATCATCTTCCTCACAAAGCGGGGCATCCAGAGGAGGTCCAGAAAACCCAATTCCCATCTCTTCACACCAGAAGTCACACCGGATCCTCCAAACATCCTATTTATTAAGCGTTCCCCCTGATCCGCTTTGCAAAACGCCTACGCAGAGGTAATATTGCATCCAGTCTTTATTGCGCATTCTGATTTGTTTGCAGAGAGGTCACACCATTATAATACAGTTATATAATGTGCATTTATCCTGATTTGCTTGCTGGGTGTCTATACATCTTCCCATTAATCATTCATTCGTCCTTTTCTTAACTGCATTTCTTCATCGCTTCCCCAACCGCAAAAAGTCAGCTTCTTTTTAAACATGGATTTGGTGTGCTTGAATCCATTTTAGCTGCACATAGCTAAATTCCTGCTGGCATGAATCCATGACATTCTGGAGACGCCTGTGATCTCTTTAATCCGGAATAAATCCATTATGGCAAAGGGCACCTCCCTCCTAAGGATTTAAACCACATTAACAGTCATGGCTTCCCTCTAAAGCATTACTGTAGTGAGATGACTATTGGTCTGAAAACTCCCATCAGCCCTTCAAGGGACTACAGTTCCCAGCATGCCTTGAGGAAAACCAAGACAGCTGAAGTGACAAAAATCCAAAGGATAACATTATCTTTAAAATATGACCAGGGGATGCCTCAGATGAAGTGGAAAGGGATTTTTGGGGAGCGGGACACTGATAATGGTTGAATATTGGAGCGCTAAGGAGAAATAATCCAGTTTGTTGGTGAAACAGGATCTTGAGACCCAACTTAGATGAGATCTCTTTGGCAGATTCCCAAGACAGGGGGTACGTAATGGGTGGAGACCCTGGTACTTTTCAGGGCCACAGATATCCCCATCTCTGATATAGGGTGCAAAAGTGTTGTCAGAATGGCAGAGAAGCGGGCTTGACTCCGCCAGTGCCTCGTGAGCTTTTGGACAATCTTTGTTCACAAAATAGCTAGGAGATAAGGAGATCTTCCCCTCCGCATGCAAAAATTAAGAAGAGTCCTGCTGGGTCAGGCCAGTGGCCCATCTAGACCAGCATCCTGTTCTCACAGTGGCCCACCAGATGCTTGCTGGAAACCAGCAATCAGGATTCGAACACAAGACCACCCTGTGGTTTCCAGGAACTGGTCTTGAGAAGCATTGCTGACTCCATCTCTGGAAGCAGAGCCGAGCCATTCTGGCTAGCAACCATTGATAGCCCTCTTCTCCATGAATTTATACAATCCTTTTAATCCTGTGGGAGAGAGTTCCATAGGCTAACAATGTTTTGCATGAAGCAGGGTTTTCTTTACTGCATTATTTTGGGCCACCGAACCAACCTCATGACGGTCACGCTTTCTGGGCATCCTGTTTGCGTCATTTGGCGCAGAGTGCCGCAGAAGAAGAAAAAAGGGGTTTCGAAAGCTAGCCTAGCATCTCGTTCCACCGCAATTTTCCTCCCAGAACAGGTTTTACATCCAGAATTAATTGCAACCCGTCATGGGGGGTCGAGGGCAAGGCATGAGAGGGACCCGAAGATAACCGAGGGAACTGTGTGGGGAAAACTCGTTTCTCAAAGCACTTGTGACTTTCTGCATCAATCATTATAAGAAAATGTGTTAGTGTGCCAGAAAGAAAGAAAGAAAGAAAGAAAGAAAGAAAGAAAGAAAGAGTCCAGCAATTAAGCTATTTTTTTAATTATATAAATATATGTATATTTTAGTCTTTAGAGGAAATGTGCCAGTGTTCTGAGAACCAAAATGTTTGTTTCCCTCTGTGTCTCGAGACAGATCCCAAATACCAAGTGGGAAAATGGCTTTATGGGAGGGGGAAAGCTGTGAAGGGGGGGAGAGAGGAGGGCACGGAGGGGGTGGGGGGGAGACACGACATGGCAATCAACAGGTTAAATCTCAGCCAGTTCCCCAAATGGCTGGTGGTTCTCAAACGCTGGAGTCTTTCCCTTGCAATCAAATTTTGAGCCTCGCTCAGCTAGATGCTATCAGGATTGCGATAGGATGCTGAGGAGTGGTGTCATTTTAGGAAGCAGGGTATTATTTGTTTCTTGGAGTCCAAAGAGATTTCATTCCTCGCAGCAAATCTGAAACATGCAGATTCAATTCTCTGCCCACCTGCTCCTCCAAAAAATCACCACCACCACCAGACTGAGTGGTGGAAGATTTCAGCACAAAATGTGGATCTCAAATTTCGGGCATCCCGCAAAACGCCGAATTTCGTCTCCAGAAATCCAGAATTTGAAAAATTCTGTTTGATTTCAGGAATCTGAATTTTTGCTCTGCTGTCGTCAGGTTTTTCACAACGGTGTCCTGGACACCTGTACTCAGAGCCATCTCTGGGCCATATTCCCAAACTTGGGTCTCCAGCTGTTTTCGGACTACAACTCCCATCATCCTTAGGTAGCAAGGCCAGTGGTCAGGGATGATGGGAACTGTAGTCTGAAAACAGCTGAAGTTTGGGAAACGCCAGACCGCAGCCGAGCTACTGCATCAGATCCCTTTGCTTAACTAATGCAGAACATGCTCAGGCCATGGGATGTGGCATTTGCCAGAGGGAAAGGGAGAGAGCTTTGCTACAGCTCAGCTTGATTTTGTTTTCCACATTTGGCTAGGTGTGCAGCCATAGAATCACAGAACAGTAGACTTGGAAGAGACTCCAGAGTTCATCTAATCCAGCCCCCTGCAATGCTAAAGAATCCTACACTGGTGTTCAGAAGTGTGTGTGTGTTGCACAATCAAAATGAGGCAAAAGGTTCACAAGATGTCGAATTTGAATCTCATCTCAAACTACATCGTGGACAATATCCAGGGATGCAATTGCATTCCACGTAGAAATCGTAGCAGCCACAAAAGCATCGTTTGGAGAAAGCAAATCCTCCCCCTAAAAAAAGGGGGGGGGATAGAAAGTTCACACTTTCTTTTGTAGCTTCTCCAAGAGATGACGAGGACACATGCAGAGTTATTGTCAAAAAGAAAGATCCTTATTTAAGAACCACCACAATTCAGGAGCCTGGAGATTTGCCTGTGTGGGACTGGGAGGAAAAACCTTTGCACTGCAGACGGGAAGTTAAGTTTTCTTTCGTTATCAGCCTTGGCTCGGTTGGGGCCCATCGGACGTCCGGGACTACAAATCCCATCAGCCACAGCCAGCGCGAGCTCTTGCTATGGCTGATGGGTTTTGTAGTTCAAGACGTCCGGAGGGCCTTAGCTGGGCCAAGCCTGCACTAGCGGGTGAATTGGCAAAGGGCAAAGCAAGAACGGTGAAGCTTTAAGGTGCAGCAAGAAGATGGGAGCTGAGACTGGCCGAGGGAGAGACTTGCAAACCTGCCGCCTTTACGTTAATCCCAGTGACTCTCTTGAGGCCTCTTCTCCCATCAAGAGACCGTCATACTTTTTTGTTCGACATTTGCGGGGCAGAACTGTCATCTGTAAAACGCACTTTGATGTTGTTGCTTTGAAACTTTGCCGAATGTAAACAATGCGTATTTAAAATTAAAAAACCAACAAAAACCAACTCTGTGTTCTAAGAGCTATTTTATGATTCAGTGGTGAATAAAGGTTCTTGAATTGAACAGGGCGTGATTTTTTTTTCCCCCATTCGAGGTGCCCAGTTAACAGACAGAGCCATTTTGGCTGAAAAGGGAGGAAGACACCCTCGCTTTTCCCCAACAGGATTCATGGCTTAAATAACATTTTCACACATTAGAAAAAGAAAAGCGTCCTTTCAGACCTTGAGACCTCCTTCCTTCCCTCCATGGCTTCCAATTCTAAATTTTATTCCTGCATCTTTCACTGAAATCTATCTGTTATATAATCATAGTATCCAAAATCCATGTCACATTACAAGTGTCATTGTATTCCTGCCACTGGTTTCAATTCTTTACAGTGATCTCTCAAATAGGTTAAAAAGTTATTCTAGTCTTTTAAAAAATACTTGGTCTTCCTGATTTCTGACTTTTCCCATCCATCTTGCCATTTCCGCATATTCCACCAGCTTGATCTGCCATTGTTCTCTGGTCGGTAGTTCTTCTTTTTATCTCTGGGCAAGAAGCATCCTTGCTGCTGTCATTACACACAGGTTACAATTCTGGCCATCATGCAAAATCACGTGTTACCAGATTCCCTAGAAAAAAACATTTTTCGCTCCATAAGACGCACCTGACCATAAGACACACCTAGTTTTTAGAGGAGGAAAACAAGAAAAAAATATATTCTGAACGAAACAGTGGATGCTTGATTTTTGTGGTTCATGCTGTGGCAGCCTCCTTTATCGCTAGAGTCCCTTATCTCCCCTCCCGATCGCTTGCTGATCAGCTGCTAAGCGGCTTTGTTTCAACACCCCCTTCCCTCTTTCTAAAAATAAAAAGCATGATCTGCTTTTCACCCCTGGGCAATTTAGCTCCAGGGACCACACATTCACTCCATAAGACGCACAGACATTTCCCCTTATTTTTAGGAAGAAAAAAGTGCGTCTTATGGAGCAAAAAATACAATGTTTCCAAAGTCCTTCAAAACTCTCCGCAACATCCTTTGCAATCTCTTCCTCCCCTCCGCCAACACTCTCCCAACGTCTGGCAGATTGCAAGCCATTTCCACACAACACACACTGCACACACACTCTCTAGTTTATACCTTTTTAATAATAATAAATTTTATTTATACCCCGCCCTCCCCGGCCAGAGCCAGGCTCAGGGCAGCTAACACCAATAAAATAAAATCACAGTAAAACCATACTTTATTTTTTGCACCATAACACTCACTTTTTTCCTCCTAGAATGTAAGGGGAAATGTCTGTGCGTGTTATGGAGGGAATGCCTATGGGTGGCATGCCTACGGATTTTCCTCCTCTAAAAACTACGTGCGTGTTATGGTCCGGTGCGTGTTATAGAGCGAAAAATACGGTAATAGGGGGGAAAGAGAGGGAGAAAAAACCCCCAATTTAAAATACAGGTTAAAATGCAATTTAAAATGCAGCCTCATTTTAAAATAGCTGATAAATCAAGACCATAAGGGGAGGGAAACATAAGGGTCAGACTGAGTCCAACCCATAGGCCAGGCGGAACAGCTCTGTCTTGCAGGCCCTGCGGAAAGATGTCAAGTCCCGCAGGGCCCTAGTCTCTTGTGACAGAGCATTCTACCAAGTCGGGGCCAGTACTGAAAAGGCTCTGGTCCTAGTTGAGACCAATCTAACCACCTTGTGACCTGGGACCTCCAAGGTGTTGTCATTTGTGGACCTTAAGGTCCTCTGCGGGGCATACCAGGAGAGGCAGTCCCGTATAAGTGAAATCTGTATGAGATCGTATAAGTGAAATCTGCTGAGAAGGTGATATCTGTCGGGTTGGGCTAGATGACCTTTGGGGTCCCTCTACAACTACAACTCTATGATTTTTTTATGCTTGCTTGTATTTGCCACACCAGACACGCTGCGTTGGCTCCAAAGGTTGCCTTTTTGAACTGCGGCGCCTTCATTTCACCAAAGGAGCTGGAAAAGGGTTGTGACACGGCCACTCCAATCTCTGAGCAGCAACAGGCTCCAGGGGTCCCAAGAGTTTTCCCCAGAATACATATCCCTTGGAACGAAGACCAGCTGCTAAATTAATCAACCAATAACTGATAAATGGACGCACAAGGGTTTTGCGGGCGATGTTGCAGCTGGAACAAAATGTAGGTCACGGGAGGTTGAAGTTGCTGAATGCAGGATGCAAATAATATTTCTAGGGAACTCCAGAGAACGCCTTGGGGCAGCCTCCGTTTTTAATTAACAGACCCACAAACAGGATGAAAAACAACGCATGTCAAAATCTGGGCCAAATCCCTGCAATTCACCAGACTGTTTTATGTCTAATAATAATTCTGATTCTCTAGAGGCGCTGAGGAATATCTCTCTACCAGCAGCAAGTAACTTGAGAGATTTCCCCGACATCCCATGTGCTCTACGTAGGATTAAGCTTGGGGTCCCCCAATGCAGCCCCCATGGGGGCCACCACCCCTAGACCCTCCCAATTATTATTATTATTTTGCAATGAATATTTGGGCAGGGGCTCCTGGCATTTGGCAGAGGCACTTGTCTTCAGCTGCTGGGCTACAGCCTGATCCAAAGAGGGTCTCAACAGGAATGTAAAAAAAGCTTTCAATCTGTTCTCAACAGCAGCCTTCCACATGCCGACACAGAAATCCAGCAAGATCCAGACCCAAGTCCCCACTCCTGCCAGGGACGCTTTAGTTGTGATTCCCACATTGCAAGGGGTTCCCTTCCAGCTCTTTGGCTCTGTGATTCTCTGGGAGAATCCCATCCTCACTGGGCTTGTCGGGCAAAGCCATAGGATTGCAGACCCTCCGAGTGCCCCTGTTTTCCAGGGACAGTCCCAGATTTACAGAAGCCGCCAAAACTGGGAGCTTCATAAGCTTTCTTCTTCCCGAACATCACAGCGACTGATGCCAACCGACACCGGCTCACTTAGGGATCCGCAGAGTCTTCACAGCTTTGGGTAACAGACCTCAGCAACTCAGCATTTTGGCTAATCTACTTTATTTACAT
The DNA here is from genome assembly GCF_964106645.2 of Podarcis pityusensis. Taxonomy (NCBI): domain Eukaryota; kingdom Metazoa; phylum Chordata; class Lepidosauria; order Squamata; family Lacertidae; genus Podarcis; species Podarcis pityusensis. The sequence continues at coordinate 74,016,772 of NC_138034.1, forward strand.
ATAAACACACACGGAGCACTGAAACATGGCTCCCTCTCTCTCTAGCATCAGACAGCAAAGAGAAAAAGACAAAGGGCAATAGTCGCACTTTGCGGAACACAGTAACACAAACATCCTGTCTCCGTCACTTCCCACTCTGTGGAGTCAAAACATACACCGTCATGTGAAAGACAACAATCCCATGACTGCAATCACGGAGCAGGAATTCTAACAGTTTCTGACTTGAGCCCAGAATGTCCCGTGTTTCCTTAGGACGCCCCTATTTTCATCAGAGAAATGTTGGAGAGTTTACAACCCTCGAGCCAAGGAGATAAGTAGCTATATACCATTTAAAAGACATCGGAAGGCAGCCCTGTATAGCAGGCATAGGCAAACTCAGCCCTCCAGATGTTTTGGGACTACAACTCCCATCATCCCTGACCACTGGTCCTGTTAGCTAGGGATGATGGGAGCTGTAGTCCCAAAACATCTGGAGGGCCGAGTTTGCCTATGCCTGCTGTATAGGGAAGTTTTTCAGCATTTAATGCTTTGTTGTGTTTTTTATATATGTGGGAAGCCACTCAGAGTGGCTGGGGCAACCATGTCAGATGGGCAGGGTATCAATAATAAAATTATTATCATGAGCATGATTATAATGGAATAGGGTGTCCCTATTTTCATCGGAGAAATGTGTGGGGTTGACCCAGCCGCATCTGTCAAGGCAGCTCTGATCGCAGTTCCAGCTGCGTGTTTGCTTTTAAGCTAGTTTAAATATTCAACAGGGGAACGGAGCTCGTGGTGAAAAAACAGCCCACAGTCGAAAGGGGCGGGGGGCAGGCATGCGAGATTTCCCAGTGCACAGAAAGTCCTGAGTAAGCACCAGGTTGCTCCCCACAGGCAGAAGTCAAGCTCCGCCAAGCCTTGCCACACCATGTCAAGCGAAATCTCCCTCGCATTTTGACATGCAGATGTAGGTCAGCTGTTTCCAAGAGCAACCGGAACTGAGGAAGAGAACCCAGGCAGAAGGAAAAATTCCCCCAGGATGTGCTCCCACCCTTCTTTTCCCTTCAGAAACTCCGATTGCAATTTTGAAAGTGGTTTTCTTTTGGGGTGCTGGGGGGGCAGGAAGCCTGGAGGGATTCCCCAATAAGCTCCTAAATCTCCTAAACAAAATTCACTGGTGGCTTACAGGCTTCGCGGAACATGTCCGGCGTGACGGATATTCTTTGTGACAACCTCTGCGGGAGAGGCGTTTTGTGGTTTCATATAGGAAAGGGGAGACCTCATGACAGGCCTGCGGACACGGAGAAGGGCTTTGGCTTGGGGACACAGAGATCATCTGCTTTGAATGCAGAAGGTGCCCATGTTTGATTCTTCGTATCTCCAGGTAGGGCACAAGCTCTGGAAAGCTCTGGCCTAAATGTTCATGAAAATGGCTTCGCCTGGCGTCAAAATGGTGGCAAGGTCAATGTCAGGCAGGCCTCCATGGGGAGAACATTTGACATAGATAGGGAGCCACCCACTAAAAAGGCCCTTTCTCTTGACACCACCCTCCAGACCTCTCTCAAAGGTGATATGTAGAGATTAACCTCAGATTAGGATATTGGGGTCGAGGCCACCTTCTATAGGGAAAGTTGTCTGTATTCACATGAAATCAAGCTGGCTTTAACAAGGAAGGAAAGAGGTATCTCTGCACTGGACCAGACCGTTCCCAAATTTTGCCAAAAGCTAAATTAAAAACAAAATTGATGGTCCGTCGATGAGAATCTAAGGATTTAAATCAAGGATTCACAAACTTGGGTCTCCCAACTGTTTTGGACTAGAGTTCCCATCATCCCTGACCACTGGTCCTGCTAGCTAGGGAAGATGGGAGTTGTAGTCCAAAAACAGCTGGATACCCAAGTTTGGGAAATGCTGATTTAAATCAAGAAAGCGCAGGCTGCTGCTCTGTTGGCATGGAGAGGGTGTCACAAAACCAAGCACCTCTTAGGAAAAACTAAGCTTACTTTTTAAAAGGAATGTCAAGAGAAGTATGGATTTTCTTAGCTGATGGGCCGTTCCCTTGGTTACGTTCTCCCTTGGCTGAGCGTCGCACCACACGCACCCGAGCTGAACGGCAATCGATCTAAGTGTGCTGCTTTTGGGAGCTGTTAAAATCGCAAATAAATGCAACCACCTGCACTGTTCCTTCAGAAAACAGCCTACATCTTTTACCCTAAAAAGTATCACGGCTATAACAACACTTCCTGTGTAGGACCAGGAAATAATTGCTGCCTAGTAGAGTAAAACCGGGACGCGGGTGGCGCTGTGGGTTAAACCGCAGAGCCTAGGGCTTGCCGATCAGAAGGTCAGTGGTTTGAATCCCCGTGACGGGGTGAGCTCCCATTGCTCGGTCCCTGCTCCTGCCAACCTAGCAGTTTGAAAGCACCTCAAAGTGCAAGTAGATAAATAGGTACCGCTCCGGCGGGAAGGTAAACGGCGTTTCCGTGCACTGCTCTGGTTCGCTAGAAGCAGCTTAGTTCTGCTGGCCACATGACCTGGAAGCTGTACGCCGGCTCCCTCGGCCAATAAAGCGAGATGAGCGCTGCAACCCCAGAGTCGGTCATGACTGGACCTAATGGTCAGGGGTCCCTTTACCTTTACCTTTAGAGTAAAACCACATAGCTGAACTGGTTCCTTAGAACAACAAAAATCCACAAAATCAGCATGCATATATGGGACGCGGGTGGCGCTGTGGGTTAAACCACAGAGCCTAGGACTTGCCGATCAGAAGGTCGCGGTTCGAATCCCCGCGACAGGGTGAGCTCCCGTTGCTCGGTCCCAGCTCCTGCCAACCTAGCAGTTCGAAAGCACGTCAAAGTGCAAGTAGATAAATAGGTACTCCCTGGAAAAGACCCTGATGTTGAGAAACATGGAGGGCGCAAGGAGAAGGGGACAACAGAGGACAAGATGGCTGGACAGTGTTCTCGAAGCTACCAGCATGAGTTTGACCAAACTGCGGGAGGCAGAGGAAGACAGGAGTGCCTGGCGTGCTCTGGTCCATGGGGTCACAAAGAGGCGGACACGACTAAACTTTTTTACCATTAATTTTATTGTTCCAGTCTCTGCAAGCCTACACATTGAGGTTGAGGTTGTTTGGGTTTTTAAAAATGAAGCAGTGTGTACATTTTATGAAATAAAGTTGTTGTTATTTCAATTTATACACCACCCTATACCCGGAAGTCCCAGGGCGGTTCACAACAAGACCATAACATATAAAATCAAACCAAAAGCAATAACCTAATAACACTCCCCCCCTCCAAGCCACCTTCTAAAAGGATGTTGGATGTCGATAAGATCAACCAAAGGCCTGGTTGAAAAGGAACGTTTTTGCCTGGCGCCTAAAGATATATAATGAATGCGCCAGGTGAACTTCCCTGGGGAGAGCATTCCACAAACAAGGAGCCACTGCAGAGAAGGCCCCGTTCTTGTATTGCCACCCTCCGAACCTCTCGAGGAGGAGACATACGAAGGAGGGTCTCAGAAGATGATCTCAGGGTCTGGGTAGGTTCATATGGAGAGAGGCGGTCCTTGTGGTACTACGGTCCTGAGCCGTTTAAGGCTTTATAGGTCAAAACCAGAACTTTGAATTGGGCCCAGAAACTAATTGGTAGCCTGTGCAGTTGGGCCAGGATCGGTGTAAGGTCTGCAACCTGCGGCCCACGGGGGTCATTTAAACAGCCCACGAGCCACCCACTCGGTGAGTCCCTGCGCGCTGCGCTAAACCGGCGCAGCACAGAGCGAGGACTTGTTTCCACGGCGCTAAAAATCGCGTCTGTGCAGACGTGATCCGGCCTAAGGAGCAATCTCCATGGGAGTGAACCAGCCCAGGCAAGGTAAACCTTGCCTACCCTGGTGTAAGATACTCAACCCGTCTTGCCCTGCTGACGCTGAATTCTGCACCAGCTGAAGTGTCCAAACAGTCTTCAGACGCAGCCCTACGTATAACGCAAAGCACGCTTTTCTGTATTCTGCAGGAACTCGCTGTTTTGACAGCCGGACAGAATGCCTTTCCCCCGAAAACCTGCCTTAGGTCTTGAGCTGGTACGAGGTGTTCTTTACCCTCTGTTCCTCGTTTTTGTTTTTTTATTATTCAGGAAGCAAATTGCCTGTGCTAATTGTCAATTTGTACCGAATCATTTCCAGCTTCTTTCCCCGGTTCCTTTGAAGGCCTGGCTTATTTAGCAGGTCATTAAAATTGCGCATTCCGGCTAATGAAGCTCCATTTAGATTCTGCTCTTGCGGCTTGTCGTCCTCGGCTCCTGGGAGTGGGCGTGATTGCGCGTGAAACTCCTGCAGGGGCGCAGGAGATGAACGATTGCGGCGCCGCAAGAAGAGATCCCTCCTGCTAGGATGCAAAGCGGCAGGTGCTCTCGGGCCCCCCTTACCTGTCCTCCATAAAAACCCTGCCCAGATTTTGCTCCCTGAAGTGATGATACTTAAATACAACGACAACACGAAGTTGCTAGTACACAGAATAACTTGAGTTTTGCCTCGGCACCGGTAGACCTGAAGGAGTGTCTCCACCCCCATTGTTCTGCCCGGACACTGAGGCCCAGCTCCAAGGGTCTTCTGGCAGTTCCCTCCCTGCGAGAAGTGAGGTTGCAGGGAACCAGGCAGAGGGCCTTCTCGGTGGTGGCGCCCGCCCTGTGGAACACCCTCCCGTCAGAAGTCAAAGAAATAAACAACTATCTGACTTTTAGAAGGCATCTGAAGGCAGCCCTGTACAGGGAAGTTTTTAATGTTTGAAGTTTTGTTCTGTTTTTAGTCCTCTTTTAGGAGCCGCCCAGAGTGGCTGGGGAAACCCAGCCAGATGGGCGGGGTACAAATAATTTACGAATTTATTTACGATTTATGATAATCTTTATTGTCATCGTCCCATACAGAACAACGAAACTGGAAAAATCTACATGAGACATTCAAAAACCAACAAGCCTGCTATCCCAGCCTGGTTAGCCCCCTAAAAACGCTGATACCCCATAATTAAATACAATATACCGTATTTTTCGCACCATAGGACGCACCGGCCCATAGGACGCATCAAGTTTTTTGGGGGGGAAATAAAGAAAAAAAAATTATTTCCCCCCCAGGCGCTTGTGGGGCCGGCAGTGGGGAGAAGCGCTCTTCTCCCCTCAGTCCGCCTTCAGATCAGGTCCGGGGACAGCGGGAAGACGCGCTGCGTCTCCCAGCTGTCCCCGGAGCTTGGGGGCAGGCAGCGGGGAGAAGCGCTCTTCTCCCTGCCGCCCGCCTTGCGATCAGGTCCGGGGACAGCGGGGAGACGCGCTGCGTCTCCCAGCTGTCCCCGGAGCTTGGGGGCAGGCAGCGGGGAGAAGCGCTCTTCTCCCTGCCGCCCACCTTGACATCAAGTCCGGGGACAGCGGGAAGACGCGCTGCGTCTCCCAGCTGTCCCCGGAGCTTGGGGGCAGGCAGCGGGGAGAAGCGCTCTTCTCCCTGCCGCCCACCTTGACATCAAGTCCGGGGACAGCGGGAAGACGCGCTGCGTCTCCCAGCTGTCCCCGGAGCTTGGGGGCAGGCAGCAGGGAGAAGCGCTCTTCTCCCTGCCGCCCGCCTTGCGATCAGGTCCGGGGACAGCGGGAAGACGCGCTGCGTCTCCCAGCTGTCCCCGGAGCTTGGGGGCAGGCAGCGGGGAGAAGCGCTCTTCTCCCTGCCACCGGCCTTGCGATCAGGTCCGGGAACAGCGGGGAGACGCGCTGCGTCTCCCAGCTGTCCCCGGAGCTTGCGGGGCCGGCGGCGGGGTCTCCCCGCCGTCAGCCTCCAAACCACTTCGGGAGACAGCGGGATGGCGGCGTTCCGCCTCCCTCTGTCCCCCGACCTTGTGGGGCTGGCGCTGGGGCTCTCCTGAAGCCTGGAGAGCGAGAGGGGTCGGTGCGCACCGACCCCTCTCGCTCTCCAGGCTTCAGTGAAAGCCTGCATTCGCACCATAGGACGCACACACATTTCCCCTTCATTTTTGGAGGGGAAAAAGTGCGTCCTATAGTGCGAAAAATACGGTACTCCCACAGAGACTACCTTACACTGCGTTTAAAACCAAAATTGTATTTGGATAGAAACTGTTTCTCAGGCGGCTAGTCCTGGTCTTTATAGCCCTGTACCTTCTTCCAGAAGGCAGACGCTGAAAGAGATCATTTCCGGGGTGCGCACTATCCTGCGCTATCTCTGCCGCTTTCTTATGGCACCTGGAAGCGTAGATTTGATCCAAGGTGGGAAGAGTGCACAACCAAGTTATTTTCTCCGCAGTCTTTACAACCCTGGACAGCATTGTTTTTCCCCTGACCGTCCAGCTCCCAAACCACTCACACAGACCATAAGTCAATACACTCTCAACAGTATGGTTTCTGTGTGTGGTTTGGGAGTTGCACGGTCAGGGGAAAAACAATGCTGTCCAGGGTTGTAAAGACAGTGGATAATAATAAATAAATCATCATCATCATCCCCCCGATCTCAAATCCTGTTCCTGAATCTCTGGATATTCAGAAGCATTGTTGACTCCCAACTGTAGCAGCAAAGCGTAGCTAGAAGCCATGGATCAAATCTCCTCCACATCCTTCTGCCTGGCCATGTGGCAAAGAGGATGTTAGACTAAATGGGCCTCCTTTGGCCAGATCCAGCACTGCTCTCCTCGCTTCCCTTTGAAACGCTGCCCGCCATCTGCAGGCTTCTAAAGCATTTTATAAATATTAGCATACCTGTTAGGAATAATTAGAACTGATTTTGTTAAAAGAGCGTTTTGCCAGATTAATTAGGGATGCCTTTCTGGGAGGCTGGAAAGACTTCTGTCTAATTGCTTCAGGCAAATTTCCTGTACCAAGATTTCTGGGAGTGAGTGTCGCTAAAGCCAACGGCGAAGACTGCTGTGTGGTGAAGGATGGGACTGTGTTGTAAAGGTTGCAGTCCTTATTGAGAAGCTTTGTGCTTGGGGCAATGGGAGAAGGCATGAAAGGTTCTACCTGTGGCATCAGAGAGCAGGTAAGGGCTTGGATGATGGAGTACAAACACAGTTTGTAAAAACACATACAGACACAGTTCCCCGCACGTAGAAAGCTAGCAGGCTGGAAATACTTCAGCCTGGCTTTCTACATGCAGGGATTTGGATGGGGACAGAGGAGACTATTCCATTATGTGATCCCCAGGTCCAGGAACAAGCTTACTGTCCACTGAGAACTTAGCCAAAGCATTCTGTGTGAACGTGAAAGCTTGCATACCTTATCATGAACACCTCTAGGTCCTCATTATATATATAACCAGGCCTTTGGTTGATCTTATTGACATCCAACACCCTTTTAAATGTGGCTTTTTTTGAGGGGGGGGGTGTTATTAGGTTACTGCTTTTGGTTTGATTTTATATGTTGTGGTCTTGTTGTGAACCACCCTGATACCTCCGAGTACAGGGCGGTGTATAAGTTGAAAATAAAACAACAACAACAACTTTATTTCATAAAATGTATACACTGCTTCGTTCTTAAAAACCCTAACAAACTCAACCTCAATGTGGAGGCTTGCAGAGACTGGAACAATAAAATTATTGGTAAAAATAACTCTTTAGGACACCCAGAGTGGTGACTCCAATGACAATTTTGTTGTTGTTTAGTCATTTAGTCGTGTCCGACTCTTGGTGACCCCATAGACCAGAGCACGCCAGGCACTCCTGTCTTCCACTGCCTCCTGCAGTTTGGTCAAACTCATGCTGGTAGCTTCGGGAACACTGTCCAGCCATCTTGTCCTCTGTCGTCCCCTTCTCCTTGCGCCCTCCATCTTTCTCAAAGTGGCCAAAGTATTGGAGCCTCAGTTTCAGGATCTGTCCTTCCAGTGAGCACTCAGGGCTGATTTCCTTCAGAATGGATCAGTTTGATCTTCTTGCAGTCCTTGGGACTCTCAAGAGTCTCCTCCAGCACCATAATTCAAAAGCATCCATTCTTTGGCAATCAGCCTTCTTTATGGTCCAGCTCTCACTTCCATACATCACTGCCAGTACAGGAACAGTTGTGGCCGACTCTGGGGTTGCGGTGCTCATCTCGCTTTATTGGGCTCTCACTTCCATACATCACTATTGGGAAAACCATAGCTTTAACTATAAGGACCTTTGTCGACAAGGTGATATCTCTGCTTTTTAAGATGCTGCCTAGGCTTGTAATGACAATTTATTGGTACTCTTTGACCCACAAGGTAAGAAGAGAATTGCAGGATCAAGCCCATGTTCCATCTACTCCAGCATCCTGTCCTCACAGTGGCCAAACAGATGCCTGTGGGACACTGGCAGGCAGGATCCGAGCGCAAGAGTAACTCTCCCTTCCTGTGGATCCAGTGACCTGCATTCAGAAGTATTGCTGCCTTCAACTATGAGGACAAGGGCATAGCCATGATGGGAAATAGCCATGGATAGCTCTCTCGTCCCTCACCGCCCCTCCTTAGGGTCACATTCCTGCTGTGCTTACAAACATGCTCACATCCCAGTTACAGATAGGTAGCCGTGTTGGTCTGCCATAGTCAAAATAAAAAAATCCTTCCAGTAGCACCTTTAAGACCAACTAAGTTAGTTCTTGGTATGAGCTTTCGTGTGCAAGCACACTTCTTCAGATACACTGAAACAGAAGTTGCCAGATCCTTCTATATAGTGAGAAGGTGGGGAGGGGTATTACTCAGAAGGGTGGTGGGAATGGGAGATTGGCAGATAGCTGACATGAGCCTGCTGACGACTCTTAGCTATCTGCCAATCTCCCATTCCCACCACCCTTCTGAGTAATACCCCTCCCCACCTTCTCACTATATAGAAGGATCTGGCAACTTCTGTTTCAGTGTATCTGAAGAAGTGTGCTTGCACACGAAAGCTCATACCAAGAACTAACTTAGTTGGTCTTAAAGGTGCTACTGGAAGGATTTTTTTATTATGCTCACATCCCAGTTGTTCTTTCGCCAGCTCCACCTACACAGCCAGACAAAAATAAAAATCCGGAGGAGCAATTGCAAGTTTGGGAAATGACACACACACCCTTTATGCAACCCAAATCAATGTGCATGCAAACTGCTCCTATGTAAACACAGCTGTGTTATGTTGTGATTCTGCACAACGTGCAGAGAATCTCGGGCTGGGCTGCCCGAGAAACTCCCCTTGCTTTATTTATTTGAATGCAAACGCTTCTAGTTGGAAAGATGCGCTCAGAAAACGCTAAGATTGTTACTTCGCATTACCTCTGCCACCCGGGTGGCGCTGTGGGTAAAACCTCAGCGCCTAGGACTTGCCAGTCGCATGGTCAGCAGTTCGAATCCCCGCGGCGGGGTGAGCTCCCGTCGTTCGGTCCCAGCGCCTGCCAACCTAGCAGTTCGAAAGCACCCTTAAGTGCAAGTAGACAAATAGGGACCGCTTTATAGCGGGAAGGTAAACGGTGTTTCCGTGTGCTGCGCTGGCTCGCCAGATGCAGCTTGTCACGCTGGCCACGTGACCCGGAAGTGTCTTCGGACAGCGCTGGCCCCCGGCCTCTTAAGCAAGATGGGCGCGCAACCCCAGAGTCGGACAAGACTAGCCCGTACGGGCAGGGGTACCTTTACATTTCTTTTTAATGCGAAGTATGTAAATCTGCTAAATTTGTGTGTTTTGCAGGCTGCAGAATTTAGAGTAGCGCTGCAGGAATTCATTCTTGTGTCAGCAGATGTACACAGGTGAATATACTCAATGTTATGAGCTGGCTCAGTTGATACCATTATTAATCACCCATCCCCTCCCTGCACGGAACCAGGAATTACACAACTTATATTTGAGATATCCCTCCACAAGCCAGTTTTCCTTCTCCTAGAGGAGCTACCTTCCCAGATTTATTAATGCAGCTGTTTGACTTCACCCCTCGAGGCACGCTCCACTGTCTCGATACAGAAGGATGCAAATAATTTTTAAGGACTAGCAAGGAACCCCACACAACAGAATAAACAGGGCTGGTCTAAGAGGTTGAAGACTCTGTTTCTCTTCTAAACCCCCACCACCACCAGCAAGGCCATATATGTAGCCACCCACTTGTCAATCATCATGAGATTTACACCTGCCTAAGAGCAAAGGAAGGGACACAGGTGGCGCTGTGGGTTAAACCACAGAGCCTAGGACGTGCCGATCAGAAGGTCGGCGGTTCAAATCCCCGCGATGGGGTGAGCTCCCGTTGCTCGGTCCCAGCTCCTGCCAACCTAGCAGTTCGAAAGCACGTCAAAGTGCAAGTAGATAAATAGGTACCACTCCGGTGGGAAGGTAAACGGCATTTCCGTGCACTGCTCTGGTTCGCCAGAAGCGGCTTAGTCATGCTGGCCACATGACCCGGAAGCTGTACGCCGGCTCCCTCGGCCATTAATGATAATAATAATAATAATAATAATAATAATAATAATAATATCTTTATTGTCATTGCCCCCTTCGGGGACAACGAAATTACTAAATTATTAAAATTATTATTATTAAAATAAATTATTAAAGCGAGATGAGCGCCGCAACCCGAGTCGGCCACCACTGGACCTAATGGCCAAGGGTCCCTTTACCTTAACCTAAGTTCAAAGGAGCCTGCTGTATACCTGGCAGTACAAATTGCCCAAGCCTAGTGAGGTGCACCTTCCTCCATCATTAGTAACTTTCCGGAGAGATTTAAAAGCCTTCATGTTCACCCAGGTGGTTGAAGAATACAGTCCTAGCAACTGCAAGATTACCGGGTGGAAGAAAATGTCGTAACTTTTAACTGTTAACTGCTTTTAGGTGAATAATGATTCAGGAACCTGGAGTGCTCATGGGCCACAGAGAAGCGTTCTTGGTTCCATCTACAGGATTTTAAACAAGCTGTCACACCAGGCAAATGGCCAGGTGTGTACTCTTTCTCTCATGGGCCACAAATTACATTTCAAAACCTCCACTTTTCGCCAGTTTTCCCCAAGAAAGGTTCGAGTAGAGAAGACAGGCAATGAACTGTGTTTTTTTAATTGTTTATTGTGTTCATGGCTGGGTTTGACCCCCCAGTAGAAAAAAAAACCACCAATAAATACAACACATTCCTGGCTCCTTCAGCAGACAAGCGCCGTGCCAGCAATGCAGAGATCCAGGGGGCCCCTTGAGAGTAGAAGTTGAAGGCTATGGAGAAACCCAGGAGGGGAGAAAGGTCAGGAACCACCAAGGATGGCTGGACCTGAATGTTGGAGGACGCACCATCTGGGATTTCCCAGAGTTTTCTCCCATTTCATAGACTACGGAAGGAGGAGACCCACTGCGAGCAGAGCAGAAATACTGCGAGCGCCTCACTCCCCCTTCCCCCCAGTGTGAAGGTTGTTTGAGGACTGCCAATGGGGAAAGCATTTTTCTAAGGGGTCCTGGGACCGGGTCTTGTTAAGAGAGGGGCTCCCCGTGTCTTGCGCTGCTGGCGACGCCTGCCCCTCAGTGGTTATGGGGCCGGCCTCGCCCTCTGCCGCGGCCCGGAGGAGGGGCGTCTACCGTGGAGCGGGGGTTCTTGATGGTCTCGTCCACAGACACGATAAGGCAGGCGGCCTCGGATGCCGCTGTCAGGGCGTTGATGCGCACGACTGCCGGCTCCCACACGCAGGCCACAAAGTTGTCGGCGATGTCTTCGTTGTTCACATCCACGCCGTACCACTTGCCACCCTGAGGGGCAGACAGAACACACCCGGTGAGGAGGTCAAGCGACGGCCCCTTAACTCTGCCCCCACTAACCTGGCTCCCCCCTCCAGTCCAATGGCACCATAACTGTAATGTCTGTACAGGCATTTATGTGCCTTCCCAGGGCATTCGTGCATCACCGTGAACATAGGAGGGGCATGGAAAGGGGACAAACCAGCCCTAAAAGAGCACGGAAACACCCAAAGTGGTGCAAAAACAGCACCTCGTAAACCTACGAGCCCTTGCGCCAACCTTTGTGGCTGGTGGAGAGCTGGGAGTCTGAGCAAGGTTTGGAGGGAGAATGTGGTGTTTGCAGGCTTTTTCAAGGGTGTTCCCAATATATGTGGTTTCACTTAAAACACGTGGTGCTTCAGAAAGTAACCCTCGCATAAATGGGGAGTTGCCTATATATTATACAACATATATTGTGCTGTTGCTTTGTCCATATCAAGTTTTACTTCAAGTTGCTCTACACCAGTGTTTCCCAAACTTGGCTCTCCAGTTGCTCTTGGACTACAACTCCAATCATCCCTAGCTAGCAGGGATGGTGGGAATTGTAGTACAAAAACAAATTGAGACCCATGTTTAGGAAACTGGCGTAGAAATTTATATACATATTCCACATTCTTTGTAACCCGCTGATGAGTTGAAGCAGCACGCAAATTTCATTAAGTAAATAAAAGGAAAACGTTGTGGACCTTGACTTTTGTGTTTGCATGCAACGAGAAGAGAAGCAGCATGTAGTTCCTATCTACCCTGAGCAGAACCACCAGAAAGCCTGCCATGAAGATGCAGCAGTATCCAACCTGCCCACTGCTGGGAAGTGATAGAAGTGGAATCTGCTGCTCTGAAAAGGCCACAGAACGGGCCCTGCAAGCCTGGCTAAGGTAGCTCACCTGGGCGTGCTTGGCTCGGAGTTTGTTGAGGATGTTGGTGGCATCGAAACCGGCGTTGTCGCAGAGCTGCCGCGGAATGATCTCCAGGGCTTTGGCGTAGGCTCCAATCAGCAGCTGCTGCTTGCCTGGAATGGTTCTGGAATAGTCTCGAAGGTACTTGGAGATCTCCATCTCTATAGCTCCACCACCAGCGACGACAGAGTCATTCTGGAAGCACACAATTGAGCGGGGAAAGGTCACCTCTCTCTCTCAAAAAAAAAAAGTCAGTTATCGCAACAGGTCTAATTTATGCTGTTCTCATAGACGCCACTGGCAGTTTGCCTCGCACGGATCTGGCTGACACCGTTTGGAAGGAGCGACGGCACGTCTGTCGAGTTCACACAAGCCAATGCTATCCACCAGCCTGCTGGCAGTGAGGGAGGCACAGCTGGCGTGTAATCCAAAGCTAAAGAAATCTGAAATCCATGCAGAGAATGATATGCAAAACTAGCTCGTGTTTTGCATACTTTAAAAGTAGACACGGTCTATTTACTGTACTGCTTAGTACATTTAATAAAAAGTCCCTAAGCCACGCACATCAAATAAAAAAACACAACAACAAAATAATCTTCAGTAGGAAGGCTAATTCAGCATGGGAAGGCCTCTAAGCAGAGACTAGGAAGAGTGGGATAGATTCATGGTTAGCAATCCACAAAGATGGATTGCTAGCGTGTTCTAAAAGTATGTGGCATATGCGTATATTATTTTAGCAAAGGACACAGGATCCCAGCTGAACTTCTTGAGCTCTGGGAGCTCCCTGGACTGCAGATGTTAGGCTGCATCAAAACGAACATGGGAAAAGCACACCTGACCCAGAGTTAAGGGAACTCTGTTAGCAGAAGTCCCTTTACAATATCCCTGGAGAGTCCATTCACACATTATGCGGCAGTCAGTGTCTTCGGGAGAAAGCTGAAATCGGGGTTCCCTCCCACGCTCTGCCTGCAGGATTTCACATTTTTAGGCGAGTGCTGAAGCCACGCATAAAGCATGCCCAGGACGCAGCAACAGACTGACAGCTTTGCTGCTCTCCTTAGATGAGACGTGGGGCCAACAGGCTGCAGTTCCAGCATCCTCTGGCATGTGGCGGACACGAACAGAGAGGCTGCTTTGGGGGACGCCAGTAGCCAGAAGGCAGCCACTCTCATTGAAGGGCTCTTTGGCTGTTTGATCGCTTGGCCATGTCTCCCCCATTCCCAGCTTGCTTCAGCAAACAAGAGACCGAGGTGCTGCTGGGAGGAGCAGATGGCTCTCAAGAAGGTCCAGGTGGCCAGACTTTCATCTGCAGAGAGCCTCGTTTTGATGCCACAGCTGGTCCTTTGGGTCCCAGCACAGGGCTCTGTGCTCCCCCCACGTAGGATCCTTTGGAGTCCTGTTTCCAAGGATACGTGTTTCCAGCTCTTGAGGTAGGGATGCGTGAGAAGAGCTGTTTGCCAAAGCTCAGAGATGAGAGGAGCTATGTGTGTGGATTTCTATGCATGTCACACAATAGCTTCCCTGCAGCTTGCCTGCCTGCCTTCTCCTGCCCCATTTACAACCCCAATCCTCATGGCAATACAAGGCCCAGAAATCTACCCACAGCCAGTTCCCCCCCAAAAAAACCTTCTACCACGAAGAGAAGCTATTCAAAGGCTCCACATGACACATATGGGTTTAAGCGCAAGCGGCAGAATTTTGGAAGAGGCTTTCTGGAACAGCCAAGGAATCAGAGAATTGTAGAGTTGGAAGGGAACCAAGGGTCATCTAGTCCAACCCCCTGCAATCTGCAAATCTCAGCTAAAGCACCTCTGACAGATGACCACTGATCCTCTGCCGAAAACCCTCTAAGGAAAGAGAATCCACCACCTTCTAAGGGAGACCATTCCAGAGTCCAACAGCTCTTACAGTCAGAAAGGTCTTCCTTATGTTTAGTCAGAATCACCTTTCTTGCATCTTGAATCCATTGGTTCAGGTCCAACCCTCCGGAGCAGCAGAAAACAAGTTAGCTCCATCTTCCATGGGACAGCCTTTTAGAGATTTGAAGATGGCTATCATATCTCCTCTTGGTCCCTTCTATTCCAGGCTAAACATACAGTCATACCTCGGGTTACAGACGCTTTGGGTTGCGTTTTTTCAGGTTACGGACCCGCTGAAACTCGGAAGTACCGGAACGGGTTACTTCCGGGTTTGGGGGGTTGCGCATGCGCAAAGCACTAAATCACTCTTTGTGCATGTGCAGAAGCACCAAATCGCAACCCACGCGTATGCAGACGCACCACTGCAGGTTGCGAACGTGCATCCCGCACGGATCACGTTCGCAACCCAAGCGTCCACTGTACCCAGCTCCTTTATCATCATCTCCTCTGCATACATTCCAGCTTGTCAATACCCTTCTTACAACTGTGGCATCAAGAACTGGACGGTGTTCCAGGTGAGGTCCAAAAGGTAGCACTGTGCCTTGATCAGCTGCTCACACAGTGACCAAGCAGAACTTAACTCCCAGTGCATCAGTTGACATGCAGGAAGTTCAATCCTGCTCTCTGCTGGATTAGGCTATCTCCCGCCTCCCCCAACCAAATCACTATTATGTCATATGATTGACAGGCAGGTGGTCCTGCACCTTAAGCTGTGGCACATCTGAACTGGGAAGGCAGAGGAGAGACACTCCCAGTTTACAGGAGCCCCTCTGGCTGGGCCATGATCTCTGGTTGATCAAGACATCCAGGAGGGCTACGGAACCCCAAGTCAGCCTAGCTGCTCAACCCGCACCTTGATTGCTCTCCTAACAATCATGATGGCATCGTGGAGAGAACGCTCCGTCTCCTCCATGAACTGCTCCGCCCCTCCACGCAGGATTATCGTGCAGGTCTTGGCCTTCGGGCAGCCTGTGAAGAAGTTGTACCTGCCAGAGAAAGGGGGAAGCGTGTCTTAGTGTCAATGGGGATCACAGCCGCGCCACACCTTAGCAGAGATGCCCTCTGAGGAAAGGGCAGATTCAGACCCATATTTACGTCCAACCACCTCAAGAAACCCCCCAAATGTGTGTAAATTAAAAGCAAGCAAGGCAACTCCAAAGCTTGTCCTGTGCCTCCGCCATCCTGGCCAGGCTGCCTTTACCTGTCGCCTCCGATCTGAGTCTCCTCGAAGAGGTCGCAACGCCCAAGGACCTCATCGGTCAGGGAATTTACGCTGGTCTGAATGGATCCACCGCAGGCCTACAGTGCATGGGGAAAGAGCACCATTTTAGAGAACTACTGATCTAGCATCAAACAAGCGAAAACCGAGCCCTGTTGACTAGGTTTGCTGCTCCGCTCCCTCCACCCCCCATCACGAGAATGTCGTTTTCATATATAAGTATCACTACAAAATAATAGTCTGCCTATTGCATTGACTTATTCATTCCACATCAATGGCCTGGGATGCATTGGGAGGAAGGTCAGGATATAAATTCAATAAATACTGTATTGCCCCAAATATAAGCCACACCCGCAAATAAGCTGCACCTTTAAAATTCGGGGGGGGGGGGAGAGAAAAAAAGACAATACCCGAATATAAGCCACTCCCTTAAAATTCCTGAGACACTCACACCTGTAAATGGCAAATGTTCCGTTTTACCATATGTATGTTTCAGCAGTGATACCATAAAAGCCAATTTTTGTAAGGTCGCAAGTTTAAGCCGCACTTTAAATTTTTACGGTCCGAATTTGTGAAAAAAAGTGTGGTTTATATTTGGGTCAATATGGTAATAACAAAGCACTCTTTACCCCTTTAACAGGGCAGCGTTGCGAAATTCTTTATCAGAATTAAACAGGGAGTTCCAAAGCGCTGGTGATGCCACACTAAAAGATCTACTTCTTATAAATGCGGAGCAAGTACTGTGAGGCACCTGTGAGAGCGCCAGTTCTGCAGATTGAAGCGGTCGAGTGAGTATATAACCAGTAAGGTGGTCCCAAGCTTTATATTAAAAACGGCATCCCTCAATGTCCTGGGATTAATCAAGGCAATAAACCCTAAACAAATGAAAGGGGATAGCAAGAGCAACCACTGCAAATTGCAATAAAGGAACAGAAATGTTGGGAGGCGCGCACACACACCCCCCTCACAATTTCAAGCACAAATGGAAGACATTCCGTTCCATGGTAACAGAATAGCATACAGTCATGTTACGTCTGCTTCAGGTTGAGCGTTTTCAGGTTGCGTCCCGTGGTGACCCAGAAGTAACGGAACGGGTTACTTTCGGGTTCCGCCACCCGCACATGTGCAGACGCGTAAAATGATGTCACGCGCATGCGCAGAAGCGGACTGCGTTCTGTTCAGGTTGCGAACGGGCCTCCGGAACGGATCCCGTTCGCAACCAGAGGTACCACTGTACAGGCATTTTGCTGCTCTCTGCAGCTGCGCTCAATGTCCAAGAACTGAGCTCAGCAACTAGCGACTTGCAAGGGGTCCAGGCCCACCTCTCTCTCTCTCTCCTGTGCTGCTTCACCAGTTCCTCTAACAGGGCTGCTGCCCAAGGCAACTGCTCAGGCTAGTTGCATAGGCAGGGCAGCCCCAAGCACCTGGCCAACAACCTGGGAAAGCGAACAGGGGAAACCTCACCATCATGGTCCTCTTGAGATCTTCTTCAGGGACTCGGCCGGCACAGAACATGTCCCGGTCAGCAAAGTACTGGGTAGCCACGTCGCCAATCGGAAGCTTGGAGAGGATGACTTTGGCCCCTGACTTGTGGAGCTTATCAAGCTTGTCGTACAAGATGTTCCACTCAGCATCCACGATGGCCTGGTAATCCTGCAGAGGGAGATTGAGGCAAGAAGCTATCGGTGCTATTTCTTTAGCCAAGGGGGGGGGGGAGAATCTGTTTGGCTTAAAATAAAATAAAAACAAGGTGCCAACATAGCTGTCTACTGCAAAGGGCGTTAGGAGAATGACAACTCTGCCAATACAGTAAATCTCGACATGGAAACAGGACCAGGGGCACCAATGTTCACCCAAGGTGTGCACGTTTAGAAGCGTTCCCCAACCATTGGTTTTAGATCTTCCCTGTCACAGAGGTGGCACCAGTTAGCTGCTGGAAGGTGGGCGCCCACATCAGCACCCATGTGAAGACCACCTGGTGGAAACCCTCACACATATGGTTCTCAATTGTAAACTGTATGCTGATCTCCGCCAGCAATTTCTAGATCAACTCTGTATCCCCAAATGGAAACCAGAGTCAGAAGTCATACATTTTCTATTACTGGGGAATGATCAGGAGCTCACCAAGTTAGTGGCTAAATATCTCTATTTGGTTTTTTGTGGTCGAAATACGCTGCAGACATCTGATCTCCCTGGAGACCAAGAGATGTGACGATAGACTGCTCTGCCGCCTTTCTTTTAGCAAATGTTTTGTGCCTCTGGGGAAGTGGTAATTCTGTATTGATTTGTTTTGGATGTTGTATGCGATGCCAATAAAAGGTAGGTATATCTATCTATCTATCTATTACATCAGCACCCTTCTCCATTGCTCTTGCCCACCCAAGAAGCTGCCTTGTAGGGCAGCTGCCACCCTATGGGGACAGGGTGAGGGCAGAAGAGAAAGGATGGGAAGGGCCAAAACTCAGTGGTAGAGCGTCTGCTTTGCATGCAGAATGCTCCAGGTTCAATCCCTGGCATCTGCAGGTGGGGCCGGGAGAGAACCCTGCCTGAAACCCTGGAGAGCAGCTGCCGGTCAGTGTAGACAGTACTGAACTAGCTGGGCCACTGGTCTGATTCAGTGTAAGGCAGCTTCCTTTGTCCAAGGCGGCTGCAACCATTCTGCAGTCCTCTGCTGTGCTCACATTCCCTTGAACTGAGGTGCTTCTTATAGAAGAGCTTTCCAAAGTTTTCATGTTGGTGACACTTTTTATACACGCATCATTCGTGACACAGTTTTACTAGCAAACCGCAGATTAAACCAGCCCCAGGAAGTGTGTGGGGAGTGTTCATGCAGCAAACCTACACTGCAGCCAACACATTAACATATCGTGACAAAGCTTGGGAATGCTCTGGGTTAGGTAATGAGGTTCCAACTGTCAACTTGGCCAAATGCCGTGTGGAAGTCGAACATTACCCCGCAAAGCACACGGCTCTTTTGGCAAGATGTTACATTTTCACAGCTTCTCTCCCCAAGCGGTTCTGGGCCTTTACCTGCACAGTGTGGACTCTGACTTCAGCATTGTCCTTCTCTGCCTTCAGCTCCAGCTCAATGTTGAGCAGAGCGATCCTGGGGGACTCATACTTCTTGGGCTGCATCTCAAAGCCGGCGTAAGAGAAGGTCTTCTTGAAGGCAACACCTGCCACCAACTGGGAATCCTGCAGGAAAGGAAAGGTCATTTCACTCCTCACGCCCACTCTCGGATGGCAGGCAACCCTCTGTTGGTTCCTACTTAGGTCTTGATCTTGTTTACTCAAGAGGAAGCCTCGCTGAGTTCAATGGGGCTTACTTTCAATTACATGCATACAGGATTATTGCATACAGGATTACATGCAGCCTTAGTGCATCCAACTAAATTGTACCATAGACCCTGCAAAGTCAATGGACTTGTCCATTAATTTCAAAGGGTGTGCTCTATGAAGCAGGCAAGGCCTTCACAGTCCTCTTTCTGGTGCCTGCAAAAAAAACATTCTTGTTTAGACAAGACTACCTAGATGCTTAGAAAGCTGAGGTAATTTTAATCTATTTCCGTATTTTAACTTTCATGTTTTAAAGTATGACTGTGAATTTTTCTTGATTTTGGTTATAACTTTTGTAAATGACCTTTAGGTTTTTTACAATAAAGCAATGTATAAATTCTGTGATCATTATTCTTTTTTAAGTACAACAGCCTGGCTTCTTAGAAGGAGGAAAAGATAGAAATATAGTATTTTTGAAAGTCACATGATGTGCAGTGATGGGCCTGTTAAAGAAATCTGGGGTGGGGGAGTGGGGCTGTTGTTCTTGTTTTTATTATGTGTTTTTAATCTTCTATTTTTATGTTGTGAACCACCCTGAGATCTACAGATGAAGGGTGGTATAATCATCACCATCATCATCTAATACTGGACACCACCCAAAGCGATTTTATCCTCTTTCATGTTCCTCCTTGCACTCCCATGATCTGCTATCATTCCCTTTCTCCGTCCCTACAGTTGGGCAACCAAGACAATTGCTCTGACTTTGCCAGCAGCTCCCAGTTCACTCGCTACCTGAACAGCGGTCTTGAAGGGTCAGATTGCAGGGTTTCCCACAGACACCTGGTTGGCCAGGGCAAGAACAAGACAGGCCACCGGCCTGATCCAGCAGCCTCATCTTATGTTCTCCACCCTTTTTACACTTGGAAAGGAATTCCAGCCTAGATTCCTCTGAGCCAAAGGGAACTTTAGGAGGCCAGGGACTTTACCTCCAGGGCTCCTCCCTGCACCTTCTTGATCCCAATCATTTTGATCTGCAGCAACTCGTCCAGCATCATGACGGCATCCACCACCATCTTGGCAAAGAACTCTTTCTGGTGGGAAATCAGCTTCGAGCTCAAGGCTGTGCTTGCACACTTCTCCAGCAGGCTTCGCAGCTCCCTGCAGAAAAGGAAAAGATGGAGCCATTTCTTGCCTGCTCTCAAAGTACTCTGGAGCAATAGCCAGCCCCGAGGCTAAAGAAGCAACACACACAGCGCAAGTCTAAAATGAGCTCATTAGGCTACAAAAAGGAAATGCTGCACTTAGTTAAGTGATTCTCACGACTGCATTGAAAATGGATCGCTTTCTGTTTTTACGCATTAGGCCAGCCACTGGCTGTAGTGCGGGGCGGCACAAGCAGAAGAACTACTTTCCTGCTTATTGCTACTTCTCGTGAACTACTATGGACATCATATAATGCCTACAGAAAGTAACATTTCCATCAGGCATGGTTTCTGAACACCTGGGAAAGACAGCATGCCCGTCAAAGAAGAACACTTCTTTTTTAAAAAAAGAAGTCAATTATATGGAAGTGTTGTTAATTACAGTTCCTTCATTTAAAGATTAACTGGCATTTGCCTGAAGATTTAATTGCATCACCAAAACATGTATCTTCTTAGCTGGAATCTATCAGCTCAGGCAATGTCCTCCACGCAATCATTAATCATGGGGCGTGGGGGGGGGGGAGAGAACAGAAATGAGCTATCAACTAACCCAACCCATCAGCTGTGCCACCTGACTGGGCACTGGAGGGGAGGAGTGAAAAGGGGAGGCTTGCCCTATGCAGAGGCCTCCCTTTGATTTACAACTCTGTGTAATCGGGATTCTAAACTCCCGGGCCTTTGACTAATTAAAACACCTATGACCTTTTAAACTGTGGCGGGGGTGGTATGAATTTCGTTTGCTACTACGGTGCGTATTCTTGTGTTTTTATATTGCAAACTGCCTTGTGGTCCTCAGCTGAAGCGTAGTGTAGAAACATAATCGATAACAGCAATGATAAACCACAGGCGGAGCCCCCTCAATGCAACGAGGTCCCCCTTCTCACACCTTCCCCACACCCAGCTGCACATGCATCGCGGGAGGGACAGGACCCACCTCTCTCCCTCCGCATGATTCTAATTGCATAGAGGATAACAGTCAAAAAGGGCTGATGTAGACCAGCATTAAAGTTCTGTGCATTAAATTTTTGCTGTTGCAATTTGCAAAAGGTGGGAAGTTGTCAAACAGCTGTTTCTTACACAAATATTTTTTCATAGCCTGCTTTTTTCTAGGAAAGGTAACATATCCCCCCTGTATACATAAAAAACAACAACTGCACAGTCCTCCACCTGCCCAGGAGTTGCATCCATCAATCATGTTGGGATTAAGAATGATTGTAAAAAAAAAAAAAAAAGAGCCTGAATAGGGCTATCCAAACATTCATTTCCAAAGATTAGACAGCAAAACTTTTGAAAAGACTTTCCAAAGGACAACATTATCAACGGAGAGCCTGGCTGCCAATCGTATCCTAAACTAAGCAAGGTGGCGATGGGTCTATACTGGCTCTACCCATCAGCTAAGCCCCATATAAGACAAAACACAGGAAATGGGTTGCTTAAGCCCATTCCTCCCTCCATCCCGCACGTAAGCTCCAATGTTTCCTTTTCTGATGGCAACTGCCTCCTGTCATGTCTGTGACTTGGCATAAGCCTTGGACTGAACGTCTCACACAGAGACAAGGGAGGATTCTGGCAGGGCCTCTGTTGATGTTTGCACTGAGATGGGTGAAGGGTAAGCTGCCCTTTCTCAACCTGAAACTGTATTGGAGGGGGATAAGGAGCTATGCTGGAAGACTTTGGGGGAGGGCAGATTTTGAACCCAGGCTTCCAGTTACCTATTGCTACGTGATAGGGATACATGTGCACAGAAATGCAATGTTGTTTTCCATTTTGTTGCATTCCTGCTTTTCCCCGCAATATATCCATCCAGAGCTTACTGCTGAATCCATGGTACTTAAATTTCGTGAGCAGTAAACGTGCTGCCAATGCCCCAACCGCAGAGGGGCGCTGCATGCACCCAATCCACTTAAGAACCACTTGCACACACGTAGGTGCACACATTTGTGCAGAGCGTCAATAAAAACATGCACCCAACTGAGCCAGCAATGCAGGGAGGTTGTGGATTTAACCTTTCCAATTGAGGCATGGAGGAAACTTACTCTTGGTCGGTCTTCTTGATCGTAACGGCAATCTTCCTGATCTTATTCACTGCCTGCCAAAACAAAGCAAGAACCAGAATTAAGACTTTGCTCTCAACCCCTGCCAAACTCCTGCGCCAGTGCAGCGATGATTCAGCCGCCATGTGCAATTACCCAGCCTGAAGTCTGCACCATTTACAGCAGGCATAGGCAAACTCCGGCCCTCCAGATGTTTGGGACTACAATTCCCATCATCCATAGCTAACAGGACCAGTGGTCAGGGATGATGGGAATTGTAGTCCCAAAAACCTGGAGGGCTGGAGTTTGCCTATGGATGATTTACGGCAACCCCTTTCTGTGTCAGCCTCACCAACATGGACACAAGCATGGTGTCCTATTGCCATCTTGAGTTACGTATTTTGACTTTTTTATTACTTGTTGTCAAAGCAAGAAGGAGGTGGAAGCACAGAAGTGGGACAATGGTCTGCCTTAAAGGCATGTATTTGATTCCAGGTTCCACGTAAACAGGATTAGTGCGAGTCTCTGCCCCAAGAAGTGTTTGGTGTGATAGGCACCACAGCAGATGGCAGTCTTATAACACCACTGGAGATGCAAGAGGGTTACTGGGAGGCCGGAGGGACATTGCTCGAACAACTCTTGGGTTGGAGCAACTGGCTAAAATGTTTTTAAAGGTTTTAAACGGTTTTAATTTTGGTTCCCATTTTGTTTTTGTTGGGTTGGTTAAATGTTTAGTTGAGGTGGTAAAGAATGTATAAAACTGGCTCAAATATAAGTTGGAAATGTAAAGAAAAATAAGGTACTTTGTATCATATGTGGTATGTAGAGAAGTTTAAAAAATTGGGAGATTATATACAATGAATTGAAAAAAAAGTTCAAAACAACTTTTGTAAAAAAAACCAAACCAGAAGCATTTTTGTTAGGGATTTTAAGACAAGAAAAACATAGAACTTATTTACGTATGCTGCAACAGCGGCAAGAGTCTTGTTAGCACAAGGATGGAAGAATGAGGAAGTCCCAACGAAAGAAAAATGGCAAGAAAAACTGATGAGTTATGCAGAGATGGCAAAGTTAATACATAAACTGCGTGAGGAGGACAACCATGACTTCAAGGAAGAATGGGAACTATTTATAAACTATTTAAAAAGACAGCAAAAGGATTTGGACTCCTTGGCAGGTTTTGAATAAACATCCACAAATTCAGTAGTAGAACATATGACAGATAAGGTAATGATATGTACAACTTTACAACATGCAGAGAATATGTATGAACAAATCAGAGAGGGGAGCTGAGGGAAGTCTCTGGAGGGTGGGAGAGGGAGGGGAAAATGTAATAGGTTATATTTGATTTATAAACTGATTTGTTAAATTTGCTTAATAAAAATATTTTTAAAAAAATGTCTAGTTGGAGTGGTGGTTATTTTAATTTGGGTATAACTGTAAACTGATTATTATTATTATTATTACACTCAGCTCAGAGGTGCATATTGCCCAGTGGCTGGGACTGTTTGAATGAGCCTTTGCCAACGTGGTGCCCTCCAGATGTTTGGAACTCCAACTCCCATGATGGGGGAGGTCTGGTAAAAAACACCTGGAGGGCACTAGCCAGGCCTGACTAGAACCCATTTGTAAATATTGTTTCTTGTTCCTTCACTCCCCAGGTGCAAAAGAGCTTCCACAAAGGAAGGCAGGGTGCAGCAGATTCCCTTACCAGCTGGGTTGCAGTGCGGAAGGCACGGATGATGATCTGGGGATGCAGCCCTTCTTCCACATAGGGCTTGATTTGCTTTAGGAATTCAGCAGCTAGAAGTGTAACAGAAGTGGTGCCATCACCAACCTGCAGGAAAAGAGAAGGAAAAATGACGTGTGCCTGAAAACCAGAAATCTCTGCGAAGGGAAGTTCACAAAGCAGCGGCAAGTGCCCCAACTTTCCACGGAGTAAATTGCACCCCATTCTATCCACCTCGCCCTGCCATCTCTTGTCCAAAATCACAAGCGCTAGAAATCCAACATCTGGCACAAAACTCTCCCATCACCCTTCAAGGGAGCGGATGTGTGGATTACCACAAGATGGGGCGCTAGAAAAATCAATGGCAGCTTGCCACTGTGACAGAGAAAGAGACGTTGGATCCCAGCTACAGATGTTGTAAAGCTCAGAAGACACAGGCACGAGCAGGAGTACCAACATCTACCTACCACTGAAAACTATCAAACCTCCCACACCCACCTCCGCATCCTGTGACTTGGCGATGTCCACAAGTGTCTTTGCAGCAGGGTGTATCACATCAAGAAGCTTCAGGATGGTGGCGCCATCATTAGAAATGGTTGCTTTGCCTGCAAAGATTAACAGAGACAAAGTTCAGGAACAAAGTTGATTCCTGCACTGCAGGGGGTTGTTCTATGCATCCCAACCAGATGCACCTGCAACATCTGAGCAGGTCAATCAGGACTCTGAAGTTAGGAAGAGAAAGATGAGCCCTACAGGATCAGACCAAGGAGAGTCCCACCTAGTCCAGCACTTTGTTATCAGCCGTGCTCTGCCAGATAACGTCAGAAACTTCCTGTGGGTTTCCTAGAGGCAACCGCCCTCCCTCTTCGGTAGTCTCCTCCCATAAGGCCACACATTTTGGCATGGAAGCCATCCAAATATTGTGCTAACCTCCAACCCATCCAGTCCCCCAAAGAGGGCAGAGAGGCTTTCCTGTGACCACACAGTGAGCTTCAGAGGCACTCCATGCAATTCCAAGACCCAGAACAAGGTGGGAGGAAGGGGAGAAGCCACCACATAGCTTCCATTCCCATACTGGGCCTGCTAGCAAACTGACGCCCCTAGATGTTTAAGTGCAAGCCCTTGCCCTTCTCTGGAGCTCAGAAAGTGGCAAATCTCCATGGCTTTACATTGAGCTTCAAACAGACTTTACCAGCTTATGCCTTGACAGAGTGTCATACCAAATCAGATGACAAGCTGCCCAGAAGGATGTGGCAACTCATTCCCTAGCAAACCATGAAGGGGGCGGGGTGATCCCGCTGCTGAAGGAGAACCACCACAAATACTTCCATTCCAACCAGGCACTCAGGTAGTTAGCATAGGTCTTTGCCTCCCATAGATGGAGGAGGCCCTGCGACTACACACACTGGTACATTTGGACTTACTAAAAATTCTGCAGTAAGTGGCAACTAAAGAGGTTCCAGAAATAAAGTCACCTTGCCCTTTCATGATCAGGACAGGGTCAGAGGCATTGTGGGAGTCAGGTAAGACCTCAAGGGTGCCACTGCACCCGTGAAGATGACCATGCCACACTCTGGATTCAGGGAAATTAGTATCTTTAGGGTCTTCACATTAACAAAAAAGTTAGGTAGCAAAGATGTACAGTGGTACCTTGGATTAAGAATTTAATTTGTTCCGGAGGTCTGTTCTTAATCTGAAACTGTTCTTAACCTGAGGTACCACTTTAGCTAATGGAGCCGCCACGCCGCCAGAGCACGATTTCTGTTCTCATCCTGAAGCAAAGTTCTTAACCCGAGGTACTATTTCTGGGTTAGCAGAGTCTGTAACCTAAAGTGTCTGTAACCCGAGGTACCACTGTACAGGAAATTTCCAAAACATCTTGATATGAAGGGTTACTCTTTCACATAGTTATCCTTGTCCAGTATTCCAGTCTCAGGTGAACAATGGCATGGCGGGGGTCTTCTGTCTTCAAAATGGACAGCGACGCACGGACAGTTGCTCATCCCCCTCCCTTCAATGTCATCTGCCATTTCTTTGTAGGACAAAACCTCCCCAAAGACCTGTGCCACTGACTGATTAAGATGGCTAGAGAGTAACTAGAGAAAGGTTGCCATACAGAGACACCAGAGGCAGAGCAACTCAAGTTCACAGATGGCAGCAGGCTCACCTCTGTCATCAACAATGAGCTTGTCCATGCCCCGAGGGCCGAGAGTGGTCCGGACGGCCTCTGCGATGACTTGGCAGGCATTGATGTTACTCACAAGCTGAGGGACCCCCTGGGAAGTGTCTGTGCCTTCCTTCAGTAAGATAACAGGCGTGGGCTGCAAGTAAAACAAACGGTCTGACAAAAGACCCTCCAGGACAGTAACAAAAGTTTTTTTGTCCTGAAAAGGCAGCGCCGAACAGCACAACACAATATTTTCACTAGAAAAATCAGCATTGTTAGCCAGACTTCCTATACACAGATGCAGAAACACTAAAGCAGGAAACAGCTGAATTGGAGAGCAGATTCCATCCTTAAATGCTTCAGGAATGCATTTGTTGGGATCCACAAGGCGCCAAGAACTACCACCTACAAGCCCAACGCAAGTCGCTGGCCAAGCTGGCATGATGCGACAGAACATTCATAGGCACTTTTTAACGGCTCAGGTGCACTCTGCACCACCTCAGAGACAGAAGCAAATGATCAGTTTGGGTTGGACACAGCGTCCTGTTGTTGTTGTTGTTATTTATATTTTAATCAATTCTTTTTATACGCTTTTAAAATTCTATTAGTATTTAACTACTTTTTAATGATTATGTTTTCTATGTTACAGGTAAGTCTTGCAAGGCAGCTTACAGATTTAAGTTCTTGAATTCTGGTCTGGGAAAAAGGCAATACAAATATAATCACCACCATTCTCTTTTGATGACCTGGCCCTGCAATCCTAGGTGCATGAACCTGGGAGCAAGCCACGGTAAAGGCACCATGCAACTACAAGGACTGCAGAGAAGGCACCGCCCAGCATGCAAGATTTATGGGGCAGCTGCGACGAAGGAAAGCAGGGCCCTTTCTGCCCATTACAGAAGCAGAAGAGGACATTGTCTCTGCCATACAGCTTAAGCTAACCAAGCCAGTGTTGGGGAACCTCCAGTCCCCTAATGTAAAAAGAGCTCTGTTGGATCAGGCCAATGGCCCATGTAGTCCAGCATTCTCTTCTCACAGCAGCTGACCAGATACCTGTGAGAACCCCACTGGGAGGATTCACAGACTCACAGAATTGCAGAGTTGGAAGGGACCAGTGTTCAAAACTCCCACTATTCTCGGCGCATTTTGCGACAGGGAATTTCATTAGCTGAAGCAGTTTCTGAGCTCTGGGCGCATGATTTCAGATTAAAACTGCAGAGTGGAAGGAAAGGAGGACCATTTTCTGCCTCCTCACTTGCAGCTACTCTCAGAAGACTGGAAAAGAGACCCTCTGAAGAATATCAAGGAGGTGGGCAAGGGAAGGACTAAAGCATAATATTTTAGCTGCAGTTCATTCATTTTCAGCTTTGCATTCTTGTTATTCAAAAAGTGCGCCTAGACATTCAGTTGTTTTACCCGTAACCTAAGTCTAAGGTGCCATTTAGCTCCTAGCTTTCATATCTCTGTTTCTAACACTGGAAGGGACCACGCTGGTCATCTAGCCCAACCCCCTGAAATGTTGTTATTATTCATGCAGTGCTGAGTTCAGCTATGGAACTCCCTCCCACAGGAGGCAGCGAGGGCCACCAAGCCAGCACCTGCCCACTCATACCAGTGCCGGATTTACGTATAAGCTAAATAAGCTATAGCTTAGGGCCCCACTCTCTTGGGGGGCCCCAAAAATTTAAAGGAAAAAAATGGATGTACATTTCCAAAATATAAAAATTGTATTTCAGTTCAACAATTACTTTGATAATATACATATTTTGTTATGTGAAAATGGCTTTAGACACCCATCAGGTCCTTAGATTACCATATATGGCGGCTAACAGACTGAGGTTGAATCCTGACAAGACAGGAGTACTGTTCTTGGGGGACAGGGGGCGGGCAGGTGTGGAGGACTCCCTGGTCCTGAATGGGGTAACTGTGTCCCTGAAGGACCAGGTGCGCAGCCTGGGAGTCATTTTGGACTCAGTTGACCATGGAGGTGCAGGTCAATTGTGTGTCCAGGGCAGCTGTTTACCAGCTCCATCTGGTACGCAGGCTGAGACACTCCCTCCTTGCGGACTGCCTCGCAAGATTGGTGCAGGCTCTAGTTATCTCTCGCTTGGACTACTGCAATGCGCTCTATGTGGGGCTACCTTTCAAGGTGACCCGGAAACTGCAACTAATCCAGAATGCGGCAGCTAGACTGGTGACTGGGAGTGGCCGCTGAGACCACATAACACCGGTCTTGAAAGACCTACATTGGCTCCCAGTACATTTCCGAGCACAATTCAAAGTGTTGGTGTTGACCTTTAAAGCCCTAAACGGCCTCGGTCCAGTATACCTGAAGGAGCGTCTCCACCTCCATCGTTCTGCCTGGACACTGAGGTCCAGCTCTGAGGGCCTTCTGGCAGTTCCCTCATTACGAGAAGTGAGATTACAAGGATCTAGGCAGAGGGCCTTCTCGGTAGTGGCGCCTGCCCTGTGGAACAACCTCCCACCAGATGTCAAAGAGAACAACTACTACCAGACTTTTAGAAGACATCTGAAGGCAGCCCTGTTTAGGGAAGCTTTTAATGTTTAATAGGTTATTGTAGTTTAGTGTTCTGTTGGAAGCCGCCCAGAGTGGCTGGGGAAACTCAGCCAGATGGGCGTGGTACAAATCATAAACTATTATTATTATTATTATTATTATTATTATCATCATCATGCCCAGTGGCTGGGACTGTTTACATGAGCCTTTGCCAACCTGGTGCCTTCCAGATCTTTGGAACTCCAACTCCCATGATGGGGGAGTTCTGGTAAAAAAACATCTGGAGGGCACTAGCCAGGCCTGGCTAGAAACAATTTGTAAATATTGTTGGGGAAATATGGCTGGGGAAACCCAGTCAGATAGGCAAGATATAAATAATAAATTATTATTACTATATAGCATATATTCAACACAAAAAACAGCGAAAGTTTGTTGCTGACGAAGGACAGCTGGACATAGAAAGGGCCCCATTACCTTCAGGAGCTGAGGGCCTCATCAAACCTAAATCCGGCCCTGGCTCATACAAAGCAACTCCTAAGGGCCGGCAAGGCGGGACAGCGCCATGCGATACGCGGGACTACAACTCCCAGAACGCCCCGCGCGGACTACTGCCTCCGCTTCAGAGGAGCCGGCTCCCGAACGGCCTGACGGGACTGGTAGTCCCAGAGGCTTTCCGCGGACCCTGGCCGCGGAAGAAAGCCCGGCCTGGCCTCACAAGCGACGAGGAAGCCGCGGCCTCGCAGGCTCGCCCCCCGGCAGCTCCGGCCGCTCAGCTGCCCCGGACCCCGCCAATACCGCCCCGTCCTCGCAGGCCAGGCTTTCCTGAGGGCCGGGGAACCGCCAGTGAAGGGAGCGGGCCCGTCCTGGCGGCGGATGGCGGCGGATAAGCGCGGCTCCCCCACCCGACAAGCGCCGATTCATTCACTCACCATCATCTTGGCGGCAGCCCTGTTGCTAACGGTCCCTCCCCACAATGCACCGCGCCCGTCCAGAAGCTTCCCCTCCGCGCCTGCGCGGTGGGGCCAACGGGCGGGGTTTTAATGGGGTGGGAAAGGCTATTGGTTGAAGGCTTCGTAGAGGTACGAAAAACAAAGACGCTATCTTGCGTGCAGGTTAGAAGACTTCCGGGTTTATATGAAGGGATTTGTTTATGCGGTGAGAACCGCTCGTGGGAACCGATGGGGAAACGCGGGGTTTTTAGGTGCGTGGGAGAGAAAAGGCAGGGATTCCCGTTCTTTGGAACTCAGGCTTTTATCATTAAAAGAAAATAAGCGTATTAAATTGGGAAAGGTTTATGACAAGGCTGTATATTGTCTCCCTGCTTATTTAACTTATATGCAGAATTCATCATGCGAAAGGCTGGGCTGGACGAATCCCTAGCCGGAATTAAGATTGCCGGAAGAAATATCAACAACCTCAGATATGCAGATGACACAACCTTGATGGCAGAAAGTGAGGAGGAATTAAAGAACCTTTTAATGAGGGTGAAAGAGGAGAGCGCAAAATATGGTCTGAAGCTCAACATCAAAAAAACGAAGATCACGGCCACTGGGCCCATCACCTCCCGGCAAATAGAAGGGGAAGAAATGGAGGCAGTAAGAGATTTTACTTTCTTGGGCTCCATGATCACTGCAGATGGTGACAGCAGTCACGAAATTAAAAGACACCTGCTTCTTGGGAGAAAAGCAATGACAAACCTAGACAGCATCCTAAAAAGCAGAGACATCACCTTGCCAACAAAGGTCCATATAGTTAAAGCTATGGTTTTCCAGTAGTGATGTATGGAAGTGAGAGCTGGACCATAAAGAAGGCTGAGCGCCAAAGAATTGATGCTTTTGAATTCTGGTGCTGGAGGAGATCCTTGAGAGTCCCATGGACTGCAAGAAGATCAAACCTATCCATTCTGAAGGAAATCAGCCCTGAGTGCTCCCTGGAAGGACAGATCCTGAAGCTGAGCTCCTCATGAGAAGAGAAGACTCCCTGGAAAAGACCCTGATGTTGGGGAAGATGGAGGGCACAAGGAGAAGGGGACGACAGGACGAGATGGCTGGACAGTGTTCTCGAAGCGACCAGCATGAGTTTGACCAAACTGCGGGAGGCAGTGGAAGACAGGAGTGCCTGGCGTGCTCTGGTCCATGGGGTCACGAAGAGTCGGACACGACTAAATGACTAAACAACAACAACAATACAGTAGATTTCTATGGGCAGTCATCATTCCACTCCCAGAAAGTGATATGGGGTGTCCCGGAAGTTCTATTATCGATGTGAATCTCTGTTATTAGATTTATGGTTGATGTCCTGTGAGCTCTATGGAAAGAGCAGCTCCCGTGAGCCGGAGCCCTTCCTCAGGGCCTTACCATAGAGAGAGGGAGGCATTCCCTAGCCAGACTGCAGGCAATCCTGTGTGCAATCCTATGAGCAGGAATGGGAGGGCCAGGTGCCCTGCAGATAGGACTCCATTTCCCATCAGCCCCTGCCACCAGCAGCGTGGTCAAGGATGATGGGACTTGTAGTACTTCAGGAACACCTGGAGGAACCACAGCTTATCCCCATCAATGCTAAATGTGCCTTACATGTCCCGTTTAACCTAGAGCTTCCTTCTGAACCATGTAGGACAATGGTGCATAACAGCGGGTTGGGCTAGATGACCTTTGGGGGATCCCATTCTGACCCTTCTAATTTACAATTCTAACTGGAGTTGTTTTTTCCCTTGCTAGGAACCATTGGCTTAGTAAGAAGGTTGTGCAGTTTGAGTGAAAGCCATTTCTGGAGGTCAGAACTGCCCCATCCCAGCGATGTGCAGAAATTCAAGAGGTGAAGCTTTTGCTGAGATGCTTCTCCTGGGCAACCATCACTTGCTGAATCGCTGTTTCAGTTGCAGGGATAGTAAAGCAGGATGTTTCCCCCACCACTCAGGATTACCCCCGCAGGTTAATCTGCAGCTCTAATATATTCTCACTACTTGGGAGTAAAGCAATGCAGACTGACTTCTGTCAGGGATTTCTCTAGCTGTGATTCCTGTATTGCAGGAGTTTGAACTAGATGACCATTTCCAAGGCTAGGGTTATATAATACGAATCCTTGTTTTCCTGGTACGTGAACTACACTTTAATCTTGAACATCACCCCCTTGATATTCTTCAGAAAGTCTCTTTTAATTTATATTTATCAGGCTCTGATGACTCCAAACCATAGCTGTCAATTTCCCCCTTTTCTTGCGAGGAATACTATTCAGAATAAGGGAATTTCCCTTTTAAAAAGGACAACGTTGACAGCTATGCGGATGACTCCAAACCCTCAATCTTTACAAAAAGGAAGTAAATTAACCTCTCGCTGTTCTTTTCCCCCTATTAGGAGCTTGTTGGTAGGATCTCCCCCGCCCCCCAAAAAAGAAAACACCAATATGGGTGGCAGCTGATGGATTCGAACCCTCCACCAATGGCATCATGAAGAGCTTGGTCTCCTCCAATGAGAGGAAGCTGGAGGGCGGGTTTTTCCCTTATCAGCGAATGTCAGCGTGAAGAGTGTTGCACAGCTGATGCACCCAGAGAGCGCTTGCAGGCCCTTGGCAAGCAGCTGTTGCGGCTCCCCCCCCCCAAGCAATGCTCCCCATTTGGCCCAGATGTTTGTGCATCTTGCTCTGCTTCGGCCCCTTCGCTCACAGTGAGTATCCCCTCGGCTTCCTAACCTGGGACTGGTGCAGTCATTGGGGACAGAAGCTTCTGGCTGACAGCTGGCATGGCAGAAACCCTGCCTTACCCCTCTCGCCCAGGCTGCAGATGCTCAAATCGACCTGATCTTCCTTCGATCTTCCTTCCTCTTTTCACATTCATGTGTTTGCCTTGTCTAGCCTTAGTGAGTTGCATGGGTCATTTTATAAAGAGGTTCCTTTCTCAATATCTTGCAATGCTTTTTAATAATAGTAATACAGTGGCACCTTGGGTTAAGTACTTAATTCGTTCCAGAGGTCCGTTCTTAACCTGAAGCACCACTTCAGCTAATGGGGCCTCCTGCTGCTGCCGCGCCCCCGGAGCACAATTTCTGTTCTCATCCTGAAGCAAAGTTCTTAACCCGAGGTACTATTTCTGGGTTAGCGGAGTCTGTACCTAAAGCGTCTGTAACCTGAAGCGTATGTAACCTGAGGTACCACTGTAATAATAATAATAATTTATTATTTGTACCCTGCCCATCTGGCTGGGTTTCCCCAGCCACTCTGGGCGGCTTCCAACAAAGATTAAAAATACATTAAAATGTCACACATTAAAAACTTCCCTAAACAGGGCTGCCTTCAGATGTCTTCTAAAAGTCGGATACAGTGGTACCTCGGGTTAAGTACTTAATTCATTCCGGTCCGTTTTTAACCTGAAACTGTTCTTAACCTGGAGCACCACTTTAGCTAATGGGGCCTCCTGCTGCTGCCATGCCACCGAAGCACAATTTCTGTTCTCATCCTGAAGCAAAGTTCTCAACCCGAGGTACTATTTCTGGGTTAGCAGAGTCTGTAACCTGAAGCGTCTGTAACCTGAAGCGTATATAACCTGAAGTGTATGTAACCCGAGGTACCACTGTAGTTGTTTATCTCTTTGACATCTGATGGGAGGGCGTTCCACAGAGCGGGCGCCACCACCAAGAAGGCCCTCTGCCTGGTTCCCTGTAACCTCACTTCTCGCAGGGAGGGAAGCGCCAGAAGGCCCTCAGAGGTGGACCTCAGTGTCCGGGTAGAACGATGGGGGTGGAGATGCTCCTTCAGGTATACTGGGCTGAGGCTCTCCCTTCCTGCAGTTTCCAGCAACGGATATTGATAAGCGTTCCTGCCTCCAGCTGTGACCCCGTCCATTTAAAAGCACATTCTCTCCCCACCCACCCAAAGGATCCTCAGAACAGTAATTTTCTTATGGGTGCTGGGAATTGTAGTTCTGTGGGGTAAACTATAGTTCCCGAGATTTTGACGGTGAGGTTTGGGGAGGATCCAAACGATGGATTCAAATTGCAAAAGGGAAATTCCAACATTAGGAAGAACTTTCTGGCAGTAAGAGCTGTTCAACAGTGGGACAGACGTCCTCAAAAGGTGACAGACTATCGGTCAGGGATAGGTTGTCATTGGCAAGACACCGGTTTCCAGAGCGGCCCACGTGCTTCTTGCAACTGCTCCAGAGTATATGGTGTGTGGGCTTTGCAATCTCAAGCCTATTTATAATCCCTTGCTCCCCCCCACCACGCCTCCTATTTGCAGCGTGGCAACAGCCGGTTGCATGGAATGCGGCCAGGCAAATTGTTTCCATTCTTCCTCTTCCTATCGCAGTTATGGGCCGGCTTGAAAAACGTGGTCTCCCAGGATTGGCATAGAACATTCCAGGGGGCCGAAAATGGAGGTGGTTATATATTCAGATATCAACTCCCCTCTTTTTTCCTCCAATAATCATCCTATTCAGTGTTTCTCCTACAGAAGCGTGAAGCACCAGGGAACTATACTTCCTGTCCCCAGACCCTTCCTTGATTTCCAAAGGTGCTCTGAGATTCCCTTCGCAATCCCACAGACCTACAAAATCCCAGCCGCTGTCATAAATTTGTCTTGGTTGGTAGCTTCAGGTTGGCGTTTCTGCCGGAGGTGGCATTCAGCTAATTTCCTTTCGGGTTTGGACCCTGGAATGCAATTGTGGATAGGGCGATTGTGCTGGAGAAAACTGGATATGCCTGCCACCTGATAACATTTTTTAAAAAACCCTTCCAGTTTAATTAGTTTAGCCTTTGCCAGTCTGGTGCCCTGCAGGTGTGTTGGACTACAAATCCCATCAGCCACAGCCAGCTGATGGGATTTGTAGTCCAAAACAACTGAAGGGCACCAGGCTGGCCAAGGCTGAGTTACTGCATGTTTAAAAGGGTTTAAGGTCAGTGAGAAAGAGGAGGATTGGTTTGAGAAGATATTGAATTATTTGGGTAGGTTTGAACAATTTGGGGCAATTAAAATGTTAAAAGTTAAATAAACCTTGTGGATGGAGGAGTGTTAACGTATATAAAATTGTACATATGGTTGATTTGAATATGTTATTATTGATTATGTATACCCAATGTATCAGCCGCCTAGGGGGTTTCACTGTTTGTATTTGGTTGTTGGTAAAAAAAAAAATTAAACTAAAAAAAAATGCACTTAAGATGCGACTGTGCTGTAATGAAAATAGTCAGTGTATCCCAGTGCTCCCTTCATCTCTGTTTTCTTCGAGACTCTTTTGGCACAATCTGCCCCAAGAGTTCATGCTCTCATTCTCTCTTGGCACTGCAGGCTTACGTATCCAGGAATACCTCTACTTCCAGGTATTGAGCCCTGGCGATATCCGCTACATCTTCACTGCCACCCCGGCCAAGGATTTTGGAGGGGTGTTTGTAAGTATGAGAACCAGGCTCCCGTCCCCTCCCAGCGATGCCCAACATCATTTTATTTTTTTACTTTTATTAATCACATTTGTATACCGCCTTTATCTTCCAGGGATCTCAAGGTGGTGTATATGGCTCTCCTCCTCCTCCTCCTCCTCCCCCTCCCCATTTCATCCTCACAACAACCTTGTGAGGTAGGGCTAGGCTAAGAGATGGTGACCGACTCCAAGGTCACCCAGTGAGCTTCATGGCCGGGTGGGGATTCGAACCCTTCTCTCCCAGGTCTGAGTCCAGCGCTCTAACCACTACGCCACACTGACTGCAAAACAGTCTTCATTTTTTGGAGGGAGGGTTTAAAATGTAACTGAAGCGTTCCCAAAGCCAGGAAGGATTGGACTCTGATTAATAAAATACAGACGAGGCTTGACCAGCAAGACTCTGGGAGGGGTGCCAATAATAATTCCCTCCACCCCTTGGCCCAGGTCATTTTATTCACAAAAGAACTTTTTACAGTGTTCGTAAGAACCAATCAGATTTCCTCTGAGCATTTTAAAAACCCCACGTGGGGCAAAGTCAGATCAGAAGAAACTCTTTTACCTACAAAGAAACTATTTCCTACTTGAGCATGCATATGTAGTTCAGAGTAAATAAAATAGGAATAAAAGGAGGAATGCAATCAGCAAAACCCCAGAGGTCATAATCAGGAATAAACAGGAGAGGCGAGATGGCAGTATTTACCAACTCCTTGTGAACTCTCTTCCTGGCCTTTAAGATCTATCTAATTAACAAACTACATCAAAGTAACCTACTATCTTTATGGACTGAGGATGCCCGGTGAAGCAACTAGCCTGTGTTTCAGAATGCTTAGACGTGCCTGTCAGGCGTAGAGAAAGCAAATGGCAAAGGTGCAGAGGCTTGTGGGATTCGATCAGAAATTATTGTCAATGAATCAAACCCAGTCAACACAATGCTTTCATTGCTGACACAATGGCTTGCTTCATATTTCATAATTCCTCATAGCAATCCCACCTGACCCCCACAGTAACAGAGAGGATAACAAATTTATTAGGACGCAAGCTTCCATTAACAATAGCTCATTTCATCCAATACTTGAAGTGTTATCCTGAGTCACTGGTACATTTTCACATGGTTGGATGTGTGTGAGATGAGTCATAAGCTAATAATGGCGAAAATTGCTTTTAAAAAGAGGGATAATTTGCAAAAACAGAAACAACACACTAGTAGCTGATAATACAGACATCCTGGCATTGATATGCTAGTTCACCATTGTGCTACACTGGCTTCTCATGGTGCCAGAAGGAGAAAGCAAGAAGCCCTGGCGCTTCTATCTGAGATATTCAGCAAGTTTTAATTTTGCTCTGCTTTCTTTCTGCCTCTCTTTCGCCTGCCCAAGAACACGAGATACCAGCAGATCTACCTGGTCCCAGCAGACCCTCCGGAGGCTTGCGGGGCTCTGAACAACGGGGTCTTCATCGAAGGCCAGATCGCCTTGGTGGAGCGCGGGTGAGTTTCCTCGCATGGGAAGAGGGCCGGGCTGTTTTCAAGGGCTACGTTTTTAATTCATGGGATTGCTTTCATATGCATTTTGATTAACCTTCCCGTGAGTCGCTTGTTCGCCCGCACACTTTTTGACGCATTTCCCTGTCTCTTTCCAAAAGTCTGCGCACAAAGCCCTTGACAACTAAGGACCCAGTTTGCCTGCCGTGGGCCCTAACTGGTGACAGCAGTCACAAAATTAAAAGACGCCTGCTTCTTGGGAGAAAAGCAATGGCAAACCTAGGCAGCATCTTAAAAAGCAGTGACATCACCTTTTGAATTCTGGTGCTGGAGGAGACTCTTGAGAGTCCCATGGACTGCAAGAAGATCCAACTTATCCATTCTGAAGGAAATCAGCCCTGCTCACTGGAAGGACAGATCCTGAAGCTGAGGCTCCAAGACTTTGGCCACCTCATGAGAAGAGAAGACTCCCTGATGTTGGGAGAGTCCATGGGACTCTCAAGAGTCTCCTCCAGCACCATAATTCAAAAGCATTTTCGGCGATCAGCCTTCTTTATGGTCCAGCTCTCACTTCCATACATCACTACTGGGAAAACCATAGCTTTAACTATATGGGCCTTTGTTGGCAAGATGATATCTCTGCTTTTTAAGCTGCTGTCTAGGTTTGTCATTGCTTTTCTCCCAAGAAGCAGGCGTCTTTTAATTTCGTGGCTGCTGTCACCATCTGCAGTGATCATGGAGCCCAAGAAAGTAAAACCTCTCACTGCCTCCATTTCTTCCCCTTCTATTTGCCGGGAGGTGATGAGCCCAGTGGCCATGATCTTCATTTTTTTGATGTTGAGCTTCAGACCATATTTTGCGCTCTCCTCTTTCACCCAATGATGATGATAGCAATAGCAATAGTACCCCTCCCATCTTACTGGGTTTCCCCAGCCGCTCAGGGCGGCTTCAGTTATAAAAACATAATAAAGCGCCATACACTCCAAACTTCCCTATACAGGGAACAATACCTGTCTAGTTTGGATCTGAGCGTCTTTGGGGGCGCAGGACTCAAAACTCTCTTGCCGCCTTTCCGGCAGGGGCTGCTCATTCCTGTCCAAGACTCGCATCGTACAGGAACTCGGCGGCCGTGCGGTGATCATCGCGGACAACGCCTATGACAATGACAGCTCCTACGTGGAGATGATCCAGGACAGCACCAGGCGGACGGCAGACATCCCTGCCCTCTTCCTGCTCGGGAGGGACGGGTAAGTGGCTTTGAGCTGGCGTAAGCAGAGGCTTCCAAGATCAGGCAAAATCCCCTCCGTGGCTGGATCTACACTCACCTTTTAAACGTTATTAGAACGATATCGGAAATATCGTTCTAAAACGTCAAGACAATAAAGGTCCCTTTTGCTTTCTTTCCCCACCGTCTTCCTGGTTTCTGGTTGCTCTCGTGTCACATTTTAATTACGCACCGTGGACATTAAAACATAACGCCACGTGGCGATGTGGTTAACAGAATCTTCCTTTGACTTTTTCTTAGCGTTAAAAACCATGAGTGTAGATCTGCCCTGCGTCTTGGAAAAATAGAAGACAATCTTGGAAATGAAACAAAATAAAAAAATTCCTTCCAGTAGCACCTTAGAAAGGTAAAGGGACCCCTGACCATTAGGTGCAGTCGTGACTGACTCTGGGGTTCCGGCGCTCATCTCGCTTTATTGGCCGAGGGAGCCGGCGTACAGCTTCCAGGTCATGCGGCCAGCATGACTAAGCCGCTTCTGGCGAACCAGAGCAGCGCACGGAAACGCCGTTTACCTTCCCGCTGGAGCGGTACCTATTTATCTACTTGCACTTTGACGTGCTTTTGAACTGCTAGGTTGGCAGGAGCAGGGACCGAGCAACGGGAGCTCACCCCGTCGCAGGGATTCAAACCGCTGACCTTCTGATCAGCAAGTCCTAGGCTCTGTGGTTTAACCCACAGCGCCACCCGCGTCCCAGTAGCACCTTAGAGACCAACTAAGTTTGTTATTAGTATGAGCTTTCGTGTGCATGCACACTTCTTCAGATGTGAAAGCACACGAAAGCTCATACCGATAACAAACTTAGTTGGTCTCTAAGGTGCTAAGGGAAGGAATTTTATAATTTTGTTTCGACTACAGCAGACCAACATGGCTACCTACCTGTAACTAGATTCTTGGAAATGCTAAAGAAATGGGGGGTTTTATCAGTGCTGGCTCTGTTGGAGGGAATCGCCCCTTGAGTACCTGTTTGCTGGAAATCACAAGTGGAGAGAGAGGACGGTTGAGCTCAGGTCCTGTTACTGGCTTCCTGTAGACACCTGGTCAGTTACTGTAAGAAACAGGAAGCTGGACAGATGTAGCCAGACCAGTTATGTGGCTTCCCTTAAGTGCATAGTATTAAATTTGAGTGCAGTAACTATTGGGTTATGGTTATGATATAAAAAGAGTGAAGATTGGGTGCAGCAATGAGATTTAAAAAAGAAAGCCACAGAAAAGGGGATGAGAAGTCTATAAAACAGAAGAAACATTGGGATTTTATGTGAAATTTGTGGAAAGTTTAATAAACTATATTATAAGAAATAAATAAATTTGAGTGCAGAGAGCTGGTGTGCAAATCTGCTGGCAGCAGTAACAATCCTTGCAACAACAACAACAAAATCTAACAATGGGAGAATGGAGGAGAGCTTGCCAAATTTTAGGAATGCAGAAATTTACCCGTTTTAAAAGTGCATTGGCACACAGAAGCAGCAAAACCAGTTCCTTTTTTAAAAATGGAAAACGGAGTGAGTAGTTGGCAGGTTCCGGAACAGGATCAAAGCTCTGGAAAACATCAGCCCCAAACTCCTGAGAGATGTGGAGATAGAACACGTTTGTTTATGTCACGAGTCCGACTTGGAATAAGGACGCTTGCTGGGGATACCTGGAACGGAGTAGGCCAAAAGGGAAATTGCAGGCCACTTGGAGACGGCTGGCCACTTTAGTGTGGCCCCTCGAGTTTCCACCAGACTCCTGCAAACATTGGTCGAACCTTGACAGGCTGCTGGGATCCTGGCTGGTTGGTTGGTTTGGAAAAATGTAGATGGGGCAAAGGCAAACCCATCGCTGATCCAGAATAGAAATTGATCAGCTGTACTGCGCTATGGAGGACAGGGGTGGCGCTGTGGGTTAAACCACAGAGCCTAGGACTTGCCGATCAGAAGGTCAGTGGTTTGAATCCCCGCGACGGGGTGAGCTCCCGTTGCTCGGTCCCTGCTCCTGCCAACCTAGCAGTTCGAAAGCACGTCAGAGTGCAAGTAGATAAATAGGCACTGCTCCAGCGGGACCAGATTGGGACAGACAGAAGTACTGTTTTGGGGGGACAGGAGGCGGGCAGATGTAGAGGACTCCCTGGTCCTGAATGGGGCAACTGTGCCCCTGGACTCACAGCTGTCCATGGAGGCGCAAGTTAATTCTGTGTCCAGGGCAGCTGTTTACCAGCTCCATCTGGTACGCAGGCTGAGACCTTCCCTGCCAGCGGACTGTCTCACCAGAGTGGTTCATGCTCTGGTTATCTCCCGCTTGGACTGCAATGCGCTCTACGTGGGGCTACCTTTGAAGGGGCCCTGGAAACTACAACTAATCCAGAATGCGGCAGCCAGACTGGTGACTGTGAGTGGCCAGACCACATAACACCGGTCTTGAAAGACCTACATTCGCTCCCAGTACGTTTCTGAGCACAATTCAAAGTGTTCGTGCTGACCTTTAAAGCCCTAAACAGCCTCGGTCCAGTATACCTGAAGGAGCGTCTCCACCCCCATTGTTCTACCCGGACACTGAGGTCCAGCGCCGAGGGCCTTCTGGCGGTTCCCTCCCTGTGAGAAGTGAGGTTACAGGGAACCAGGCAGAGGGCCTTCTCGGTGGTGGCGCCCGCCCTGTGGAATGCCTTCCCATCAGATGTCAAGGAAATAAACAACTACCAGACTTTTAGAAGACATCTGAAGGCAGCCCTGTTTAGGGAAGCTTTTAATGTTTAATAGGTTATTGTATTTTAATATTCTGTGGGAAGCTGCCCAGAGTGGCTGGGGAAACACAGCCAGATGGGCGGGGTATAAATAATAAATTATTATTATTATTATAATCCCGCAAGCAGGATTCGAACACAAGAGCCCTCTCCCCTCCTGTGGTTTCCAGCAACTGAGATTCAGAATCATCGCTGCCTCCGACTGTGACAGGGAATTCCGTAGGTTAACTATGCGGTGTGTCCACCGGCCAAAGTCACTATGGCTTTGCCCCCCTCTTTCCAGGTACATGATCCGCCGATCCTTGGAGCAGCACGGACTCCCCTGGGCAGTCATCTCCATCCCCGTAAACGTCACCAGCATCTCAACCTACGAACTGATGCAGCCTCCGTGGACCTTTTGGTAGCAGAGAGCAAGCAGGGCAAAGGATGCTGGCGAGGACGGACCACAGACTGGCCGGCTGGCCTTTCCGAAAGGAGCTGCGATGGGGCTTTACGAACTAGAAACCTCCTGGATGTTCCAGCATCTTGCCTCTTTCAAGAATTGGAGCCACCGTTTTTGGGTGGCTTTCGTAGGTCAAAGGAGCTGCCCGCAGCGACTCAGCCCTATGGGCTACGTACTAAGCGTGGCACTGGCTTCCCCGTCTGGCGCAAATCTCCAGGGGCCCAGCCACAAGTCAGTCCTGGACCCGTGGGCACCAGGTACCACCAGTGGACTGTTCCAGCAAAATATACCTTCGAAATCCTGTGATTCAGCAGAGGCAGTTTGCTCTTTCTTGTGCTGTTCCCACTGGGCTCAGGATTGTGCCCCCATTTCACTGGCTGCCTGGATGGAGCACCTGCTTGGAAAAGAGAGGCAGAGTGCGTCTCTCTTGGAGGACTGGGGCTGTGGATGATTTAGGTTACCTTTTTCTATCCATGGGGAAGCATCCCTACAGCAGTTTTGCAGTCCTGCTTCTTGTTCCGTTTTTGTTTTTTGTTTGGCTATGCCACAGCCTTCCACGGCACCCTCTCGGAATTTCGAATGTGCCCATTGGCAAACTCTGTTTAAACTGGGGGAGGGAGTAGCTGATGCGGAGACCTCTGGGACGCAAATCACGTGTGGCTGCCGGGAGCTGCCAGCGTGGTACCCCCAGGCACACAGCTGCCCCACACCAAGCCCCCCCTTCCCCAATAAAATAGGTTGTGGGGTTTTGTGTGCATTTTATGCATAGCAGTTTTCCTACTTTGCAAACTGAGCCCAAGGGGTCAACAAGTTTGGCACCTCTTGCTGGTAAGTGCTGGTTGGCTCACGGCCTTCTCCAAACCTTATTTCTAGCACATTTGAGTACAGTCATACCTAATGTTGCATCCACTTCAGGTTGCGGACTGCCAAAACCCGGAAGTACCAGAATGGGTTACTTCCGGGTTTTGGCAGTCGCGCATGCGCAGAAGCGCTGAATCGCAACCCACATGGGTTGCGAACGTGCCTCCCGCACGGATCACGTTCGCAACCCGAGTGTCCACTGTACCTTGGTTCTCAAACAGAATGCGTTCCAGGAGTCCATTCGACTGACAAAACCGTTTAAAAACCAAAGCATGGCTTCTGATTGGCTACAGGAGCGTTGTGCAGCCAATTGGAAGCCGCGCCAGACATTTGGCTTCCGAAAACCATTCAAAAACCGAACCCTCACTTCTGGTTTTCGATCATTCAGGAGCCAAGAGTTCCAAGGCGTTCAGCAACCAAGGTACGACTTTAGTCCTTTCACGGAAGAAAAAAAGAGGCGCTCAGACCCTCCTGAAATACATCTAAGATGAAAGGAAAGCAGAATTCGCCTCCAAAGTTTCCCCAAGGAAACAAAAAGCACAACCTCTATCCCTGCAAAAGTAGGCAGAGTGCACTCTCTACCCTGGTGCACAGAAGCATTTGGATGAAATAGAGGATGGGTAGGCAAACTAAGGCTCAGGGGTCGGATCCAGCCCAATCACCTTCTAAATCTGGCCCGCAGACGGTCTGGGAATCTACATGAGTAGAATGTGTGCTTTTATTTAAAATGCATCTCTGGGTTATTTGTGGGACATAGTAATTCGTTCATTCCCTCCCCCCCCCCAAATATAGTCCGGCCCCCCACAAGGTCTGAGGGACAGTGGACCAGCCCCCTGCTGAAAAAGTTTGCTGACCCCTGAAATAGAAAGATGACTGGATGGCTGGGTTTTGCATTCTCGCCACTTCTGGCTGCAGAAAGAAATCCCTCAAATTTAAAGTAAATAAATGGGAAGAGGAGGAGGAGGGTCTCCGCAGCTGACAAGGGGTGGTGGTCATAGAATCTTAATTGGAAGGGACCCCATCAGGTCTAGTCCAACCCCACTGCCCCGGTGTCCTCACAGTGATGTCTGAGGACACCATGTTATAATAGCAAGAAAGATTTGGGAAATGATATTGGCTCCACCACATCAAGAAGTGAGTGAAGGACCTGAGCAGAGACCAGTTGCCAGCTGATCACCCTGAGTTAAGGGCTATTGGAGAGGACACGGCGATAATAATGTGCTGGATCTAGCAGCTATAGGGCCTGTTGGGAGTCATGAAACTTTTCATAAAGCTCCTGACAAAGGAGACTTCCCTGAAACGCGACAAGCTATGGTTTGTAACCAGATGTGCCAGAGCTTGCCTCCTTTTCTCCCTCACTGAGGGCTAGAAACTTGGTTTTGAAAAGAAACGAAAATCGGGACACACCAGAATTGTCACGTCCTATCGTGGGTGGTGCTGTGGGTTAAACCACAGAGCCTAGGGCTTGCTGATCAGAAGGTCGGCGGTTTGA
This sequence comes from Podarcis pityusensis, assembly GCF_964106645.2. Lineage (NCBI taxonomy): Eukaryota > Metazoa > Chordata > Lepidosauria > Squamata > Lacertidae > Podarcis > Podarcis pityusensis. Next base: position 74,060,100 of record NC_138034.1, read on the forward strand.
ATTCCCGCGACAGGGTGAGCTCCCGTTGCTCGGTCCCTGCTCCTGCCAACCTAGCAGTTCGAAAGCACGTCGAATGCAAGTAGATAAATAGGTACCACTCCGGCGGGAAGGTAAACAGCGTTTCCGTGCGCTGCTCTGGTTCACCAGAAGTGGCTTAGTCATGCTGGCCACATGACCCGGAAGCTGTACACTGGCTCCCTCGGCCAGTAAAGCGAGATGAGCGCCACAACCCCAGAGTCGGTCATGACTGGACCTAATGGTCAGGGGTCCCTTTACCTTTTATGAAATCACAGCGCCCCACAAATCATATGATCCATCGCCCCCACAAACCTGCTTCATGGGTCTCAGTTTACCCCAGGTAGACTCACAGAATAAGAGAATTAAAAGAGCCCATGAGGGTCATCTAGTCCAACCCCCTTGCAGTGCAGGAATCTTTTGTCCAACGTGGGGTTCAAACCCACGACTCTGAGATAAAGTGTCTCAGGCCGTACTCACTGAGCTATCCCAGGGGATAAACTCTGCCCCACCCACAACACACACAAAAAAACTCCTTGCAAAACTAGCTTCTTATTGCTCTGTTAAAACAGCAAAGAACTATTCCCGCATTGCCAGGGGTTGGACTAGATGACCCTTGGGTCCCTCCCAACTCTAAAACTCTTTTCCAGACTGAACATACCCAGCTCCTTCAACCATTCCTCATACGGCTTGGCTCCCAGACCCTTGATCATCTTGGTCACCTTCCTCTGCACATTTTCCAGCTTGCCAACATCCTTTCTAAATTGTGGTGCCCAGAACATAAAATTGTGCAGCCCTGTTTAGGGAAGTTTTTAATGACTGATGTTTTAATGTATTTTTAATCTTTTGTTGGAAGCCGCCCAGAGTGGCTGGGGAAACCCAGCCAGATGGATGGGGTAGAAATAATAAATATTATTAATAATAATAATAACTGGACACAGTATTCCAGGTGTGGTCTGACCAAGGCAGAATGGAGCGGTACTATTCCTTCCCTTGATCTGGACACTAGACTTCTGTTGATTCAGCCTGGAATAACATTAGCTTTTTCTGCTGTTACATCACCCTGTTGACTCATGTTCAGCCTGTGGTCCACTATGACCCCTAGATCCTTTTCATATTTTACCACTGGCAAGCCAGGTGTCCCTCATCTTATAATTGCGCAACTGGTTCTTCCCAGCTAAGTGCAGAACGTGACATTTGCCCCTGTGGAAACACATTTCCTTAGTTTTAGCCCAGAACAAAAGGCAAGAGCAGGGGTAGGCAAACTAAGGCCCGGGGGCTGGATCCGGCCCAATTGCCTTCTCAATCTGGCCCGCGGACGGTCTGGGAATCAGTGTGTTTTTACACGAGTAGAATGTGTCCTTTTATTTAAAATGAATATCTGGCTTATTTGTGGGGCCTGCCTGGTGTTTTTACATGAGTAGAATGCTTTTATTTAAAATGCATCTCTGGGTTATTTGTGGGGCATAGGAATTCGTTCATTTTTTTTCTTTTCAAAATACAGTGGTACCTCGGGTTACATACGCTTCAGGTTACAGATACTTCAGGTTACAGACTCCGCTAACCCAGAAATAGTACCTCGGGTTAAGAACTTTGCTTCAGGATGAGAGTAGAAATCGTGCTCCGGTGGCACGGCGGCAGCAGGAGGCCCCATTAGCTGAAGTGATGCTTCCGGTTAAGAACAGTTTCAGGTTAAGAACGGACCTCCGGAACGAATTAAGTTCTTAACCCGAGGTACCACTGTATGTAAGAATGCAGCCAGACCCCCAAACTGCTAAGAACCAGCTTAGGAGGAAACTAGTGATGACTGTTAAAGTAAAAACAAAAAACCCCCCCACAACTCCAGATAAAGTACAGTGGTACCTCGGGTTACAGATGCTTCAGGTTACAGACTCCGCTAACCCAGAAATAGTACCTTGGGTTAAGAACTTTGCTTTGGGATGAGAACAGAAATTGTGCTCCGGCGGCAGCGGGAGGCCCCATTAGCTAAAGTGGTGCTTCAGGTTAAGAACAGTTTCAGGTTAAGAACGGTCCTCCGGAACTAATTAATTACTTAACCCGAGGTACCACTGTATAGTCCGGCCCCCGACAAGGTCTGAGGGACAGTGGACCAGCCCCCTGCTGAAAAAGTTTGGGCAAGATCCTCTCCCTTATTCGCCTTTCCCACCGCGTGAACACAAAAGCCGCTCTTTGCGTTGCAAATCGTTTTACTGTACCCAGGCAAGTGGCAAAATGGTGATCAAGGGGTTCCTTCTGCCTGTGCCCCTCTGCCCCACGGGCTTGGGGGGCGTGTTGCATGTTGGAGAACTGCCCCATGGCAATTGGTGGGGAAGATCCAGCCCTCTTTGGGGGGTTAACAGCTCTGATACAATGCAGAGAGGGGAGGCGTCAGTAAATGGGGCACATTTTCCCAAAGGGACAGACTCTTCGCATCGCATCCTGGCAAAATCTCTGCCCTTCGCTCGGCTGCCGGCACTGGCCGCTCACGAGTCCAGGAATCTCCTTCCCAAGCCGATGTCGCCGCCTCCGCCTCCAGAGACAAACCCCCAGCCCAGCCCCCAGGGTCAAACGTCCGTCATCTCGTCCTCCAGTTCTGCGTCGTCCGGCTCCCCTTCGACTTCTTCCTCCTCCTCGTCTTCCTCTTCCGACGTCACGTCCGGGTCGTTGGCTTGTGCCAGGCACTTGGGGCAGGAGCAAACAAACAGGTAGTTTTCCCTGGAAGGGGGCAGAAGAGGGGGAGAAATAGGTGGGTGGCGGTTACGACGGCGGTGATTTCAGTTTGTTATCCTCCCGACACATAATAATAATAATAATAATAATAATAATAATAATAATAATTTTTTATTTATACCCCGCCCTTCCCGGTTCAGAAAACCGGGCTCAGGGCGGCTAACAACAAATTTAAAACACTTAGTTGATGCAACAAAAAACAGCATAAAATACAGTATAAAACGTGAATAACAATAAATTCAAAATTCAAAATCAATTTGGGGGGAAATCCACCCAAAAAACATTAGATGATCACCAGGGCTAGCTGGCTAAATTAGTCTTATTTGGACCAGCGAGGAGCTCAGGGGGGAATTAGCTGTGGGATCCCAGAGCGGGTAATCTTCATAAAAAGGGGGAGGGAAGGAAGGGAACTAAAAGATCAGGCTAAGTTCATGTTGAAAGCCAGGTGGAATAGCTCTATCTTAGAGGCCCGACGGAAGGAGGTTAAATCCTGCAGGGCCCTGGTCTCATGGGACAGAGCATTCCACCAGGTCGGAGCCATCACTGAGAAGGCCCTTGCCCTGGTGGAGGATAGTCTGACTTCCTTAGGGCCCGGGACCTCTAAACTATGGTTATTCATGGACCTGAAGGTCCTCTGCGGGGCAGACCAGGAGAGGTGGTCCCGTAAATACGAGGGCCCTAAGGAATCTCCAGAATTTCAAAAGCATAAAGCGCGGCAGAGAGTAAAGACAATGCAACCATGTGTTATACAATACATTTGTACTGTACTTCTGGAACTCCCTGCCTGTCGATACACTTTTCTGTGCCTGCTAAAAACCATTTTTAGCGGAGCAAACCATTTTAATATAATAATAATATAATAATATATTTATTGTCATTGCCCCCTTCGGGGACAACGAAATTACTTGACTGCTCCATAAAAACTCTAATTAATCAATACAGTATAATACAGCAAGGGAGATTAGATGACTTTCAGAGTCCGGGCTTCCCATTCAGGGCCGAGATCGCTCTGGAGAAGAAGCTGTTCTTAAGACGGCTCGTTCTTGTCTTCATCGTCCTGTATCTCCGTCCCGACGGCAAGAGCTCAAAGAGACAGTGACCAGGATGCGATGGATCTTTTACTATGTCCAGTGCCTTCCTATGGCACCTTGTGGCATAAATCTGCTCTAAGGTGGAGAGTGGGCAGCCAACAATGCTCTCTGCTGCCTTAACAACCCTGCACAACCCCATCCTGTCCTGGGTAGTACAGCTTCCGTACCACACACATAAGCCATAAGTGAGCACGCTCTCAATGGCACAGTGATTGCTCTGGAAGGTAGGAGATTCCAACTCAACATCAGGAAAAAACTTTCTGGCAGTAAGAGTTGTTTGACAGTGAAACGGACTCCCTCGGGAGGTGGTGGACTCTCCTTCCTTGAAGGTTTTAAAGCAGAAATTAGGTGGCCATCTGTCACGGATGCTTTAGCTGAGATTCCTGCATTGCAGAGGTCAGACTAGATGACATTTTGGGGGGTACCCTTCCAACGCTACAATTCTACGATTTCGTTTTAGACGAGCCTCCCGAAGCGTTCGGAAAGCCAATGCGAGATTTAAGCTGCTTTTTTCTGTGGATTCTTGTTTAACACTTCCGAAAGTCTTAAATTACAGTTAATCATTCCCAGTAATCATTTCATTGCATTCTCTTCTTTTGTAAACCACTCTGAGGGTTTTCCTTTTGAAGCCAAGTGGCGTATGAATTTTGTGAAATAAATAATAAACCCCGTAGGATCTACTACATATTTTGGAAGATGGTTTCTCTGCCTCTCTGCTATGTATTTGCCTAAATCACGACCCAATTTTGCAGGGCAGCCTCTGAGACAGAGGAGCTGGTTTCTTGCCTATATTGGGGAGCTGTTGGGCGCCATTTTGAATCCCAATGGCAGACCAAACCTTTCAAAAAATAACTTATCTGCCCATTGAAGATCAGGCGGCAACCAAGAGCTAGGCAGATGCCATTATTATAATTACAGCAAGTGTTCATTTTTATTTATATCCTGTTTTTCCCTCGGACCAGGACCCAAGGCGGCTTAAACAAATCAAAAGAACAGAGATTTTTTGGTGGTTTGAGCCCACACAGCAACAGCTGTGGGCAGGATTCATGTATTTTCAAGGGGTTGGACGACACGACTCTTCGAGGTGTCCCTTCCACAATTAAAACATGCAAAAAGCGAAAAACATATACAGTCGTACGGAATCCGATCTGGAAGTCCGTTCGACTTCCAAAACGTTCGGAAACCTAAGCGTGGCTTCTGATTGGCTGTCAGACGTTCGGGTTCCAAAGAACATTCGCAAACCGGAACACTCCTGGGTTTGCGACGTTCAGGAGCCAAAACGCTTGAGGACCAAGGCGTTTGGGATCCAAGGTACGACTGTAAAAGATAATAGCTAAAAAGCAATTAAACTGCAGCAGAATTAAAACAACTGACAGCTGGAACACCAAACAGACCCTTTATATTATTATTATTATTCCATTTTTATTTGATACAGGTCAAGTAGGGCTACCGAACACCCCCAGGCCTCTTCTAATATTATGTTGGCATCCGTTGGCATCAAACATTGCTGCCCAGGCTTACCGGAGGGTCTTGTTGCGGCTGTGGCGGCTTCGCTCCCGTTGGCAACAGTCTAAGTAGCTGATGCAGATCTCCTGTTTGGGAATAAGGAATGGCACACATTGAAGGCAAACATTGACCCAAACAGAGTGGCATGCCCAAAATTTCTTTTTAAACCTCTGTGTATATTCCTCTACCTATTTTCTTTTTAATTTCTATGTTTAAAAAAGAGCTTGCTATTCGATGTTTATCTTTGAAGGTTATTTCATCTTTGTTCTATCCAGCTTTAAATTAAAAACAAACAGACAGACAAACATATACTGTGTTTTTCCGTGTATAAAACTATACTTCCCCCCAAATTTTTAAAGTTTAAAATTGGTGGTCATCTTATACACGGAATGATGCAATTATTTACTTCTCAATTTTGGGCTCAAAAAAAGGTCGTCTTATACACGGATAAATACTGTATTTATTTATAATAAAACATAACGAAACATAGTTACAGATGCCAGATTAAATAAAAGCAGAAGGGAATATCTCGAACCGAGCGCGTAGGAACGAATTCCCATACCAAGATAATTTAATATCGCATGGTTCCAAGTAGCACAAACAGATTTGCGTTATGCTGTGCCTTATTGCTCCTGTACATAATAAAAAATTATATTATAAAAATAATAATATTCTGTTTTGTTATTGTTTGGTGGTTTCTCTTTTTATTTGTGTTTTTATCTTGTGAACCATCTTGAGGTCTTTTGATGAAGAGCGGTATGTAAATCTAGTAAATAATAATAATAATAAAAACACGATAAAGGTATTCTCTTGGATTGGATTCTTACAAATACTGCAATAGGTTAAGATCTGGTGAAGTACAATAACAACTTTGTAAAATATACAGTTTGGGTTTATTTTCCCTTCTACACGGGTTGTTTCTCTTTTTCTTTCTCTCTCTTTTCTTTACTTCTCACCACGTTTAGTGCACATATAATTATGTACATTTGAATTTTCAATAAAGATGTTAAATAATAATAATAATAATAATAATAATAATAAAAACGATAAAGGCATTCTCTTGCTCTCTGGTTCTCAACATACTTAACCGTAAGCTTAGACATGCATACTGTGTCCCAGATTTTCGTTACCCATTCCTAACTTTGGGACACATCCCAGCCCAGGAGATGCCCAATTTTTTTGCAACAGGGCTCAAAAACTCGGGCTCCTCTCACTTCCTGGAGGCTGGTCCATTTAGGAGACTGAAACACCGGCCTGCCCACCTGATTCTGGCTTAAAATCACAGAATTGTAGAGTTGGAAGGGACCCCCCCTCCAGGGTCATCCAGTACAACCCTCTGCCACGCAGGAATCTTTTGCCCATCACGGGCCTCGAACCCATGGCCGATTGCAGTGGGTTGGACTAGATGACCCTCGGGTTCCCTTATGGAACTCATTCTCTCTTTCTCTCTCTCTTACTTAACAACCAGCCCAAGGCCCTTCAGCTTCCTTCTGGTCATGAGTGCGTGCAGGAGCCAGGCCCTGTGACCAGTAGGGCTTCGCAGGACTGGGGCCTTCCTAAGTTTGGTCTGAAGAGGCAAGGTGCGGCCGCACAGGTGAGGCCGCTTGGTAACTCACTGCACCTGGTGGCAAGAGCCGGGAAGGGATATTAGGTCAGCATTTCCCTTCGGCTCTTTGCCACAGCAACACGCTTCCTGCCTTGCTGCGTTTGGCTTCTTGCTTCCTGATCCTCGGACCTCGGCTTCTTGACTCCTTGCTTCTCGACCCTCGGACCCCTGACTTCGTGACTCCTTGGTTCTCGACCCTCGGACCCCTGACTTCGTGACTCCTTGATTCTCGACCCTCGAACCCCTGACTTCGTGACTCCTTGATTCTCGACCCTCAGACCCCTGACTTCGTGACTCCTTGCTTCTCGACCCTCAGACCCCTGACTTCGTGACTCTTTGCTTCTTGACCCTCGGACCCCTGGCTTCTGGACTCTCATTCCTGCTCCCACCCCGCCATCTTGCCCCCAGTCCTGATGTCCTCCACCAGGAATTCGATCGCCCGCAGACCGGACCGTGACACTCCTCCTCCTCAAGTTTCAGCTTGCCATTGCAGAACTCATCCGGGAAGAAGAGGAGGATGCACGTCCTCTAGCGCCACCTAGTGTTGGTCTCCTGGACCCCTGCCCTACCGGTTTCCGAAGGGCCACCCCACAGCCCCCAGGGCTCTCACCTCTCCCGGCCCGATATCCTCCAAGGCCGTCAGGTGCAGGAGGAAATTGTTATCCGGGAACGAGGTCTCGGCATTGGGAATGCAGCTGTGGTTACCTGTGGAAGGAAGCAAGCAGAGCAGCCATGAGCTTCAAGGAACAATTTCCTGTGTGATATATATATTTTTTGAAATATGAGAGCCATCTTCAAATATCTCAAGGGCTGCCACGTGGAGAATGGAGCAAGCTAGTTTTCTCCGGCTCCGGAGGGTAGGACTCGAACCCGTGGCTTCATGTTACAAGAAAGGAGATTCCGACTCAACATCAGGATGAACTTTCTGCTGTTCAACCGGGGAATGTTCTCCCTCAGGAGGTTGTAGGCTCTCCTTCCTTGGAGGTTTTTAAGCAGATGTCGGACGGCCATCTGTCATTGATGCTTCAGATGAGAATCCTGCATTGCAGGGGGCTGGACTAGATGACCCTCGGGTTCCCTTCCCACTCAACGATTCTATTAAAAGTGTTTGGGCAGATTATTCCTCCCCTGATACTTACAGCAACTCTGCAGCATGTAGAGGCCAGACCCTTCGCAATTCAGAAACTCCCCTGTCTCTAAATCGAAGAGGGAGGAAAGAAGATATGAGAGGCAATTTCGGTCTCTTAATAATCCCCTTTCCCAAAGAGAATCCTAAAGGCAGGAATTGGGCACAGTATGACCCTCACGTGGGCCGTGGTATAGACTCTCCATCCTTGGAGGTTTCTAAGCAGAGGTTGGATGGCCGCCTGTCAGGGATGCTTGAGGTGCGATTCCTGCACTGAAGGGGTTGGACTAGATGACCCCGGGTGCCCCTTCCAACTCTAGGATTCTATCACTATACCTGAAGGAGCATCTCCACCCCCATCACTCAGCCCGGACACTGAGGTCCAACGCCGAAGGCCTTCTGGCAGTTCCCTCCCTACGAGAAGCAAAGTTGCAGGGAACCAGGCAGAGGGCCTTCTCGGTGGTGATGCCCTCCCTGTGGAACGCCCTCCCGTCAGATGTTAAAGAAATTAAGAACTATCCGACTTTTAGAAGACATCTGAAGGCAGCCCTGTTTAGGGAAGCTTTTAACATTTGAAGAATCATTGTATTTTAATATTCTGCTGGAAGCTGCCCAAAATGGCTGGGGAAACCCAGCCAGATGGGCAGGGTATAAATAATAAATTATTATTATTATTTTCATCATTATTATTATTTTCACCCGAGGGACTCAAGGTAGTCCTCTTCCTCCCACCCGTCCCTGGGCGACGTCAAGGTTTGATCCTGTTTCACCAGAGCGTTGGAGGAGATCAAGCACCCAGCCCATCAGGCAAAACAAGAAGCTGGATCTTTGGCCTGATCCTGCAACGCCTGGTCTTCTGCTCTGCAAAGCCGAATGGGCCATGCATGGACCCAACACAGTTCAGCATCCTTCCCAGTTCCTCAGTGATGCCAGGCAGTGGCATAGCATAGGATGCCAGTGCCCGGGGCAAGACCACTATCAGAGCCGGGCAGCGGTCGTGATGGTGGAGGGGGGAGTTTATTTTATTTTATTATTTTTATTTGGTGAAATTTTTACACCGCTTGATTGTTTTTAAAGAAAACCCTCAGAGCATTTTATTTTATTTTTAAATTTTGCACACGCTTCCCAAATTTTGCACCCGGGACAACAGTCTCTCTGGCTCCCCTCATGCTATGCCACTGATGCCAGGCACATGATGACACTGCCACAACCAGGGGTTGCTGAGCGCTGGACACCTCCCACCCATGAAGGTATGGACCCCCGTCGTTCGAAGGCCCCCCCCCCATTTCCCGTTCACTGACCTCTCTCCATGTCCTTGTATAGCTGGTTTATGAAGGCGTCCAACTGCTCTCGCTCCTGAGGGGGTAACTCCAAGGCGTCGCAGGCGTGGACCCACTGGCTCAAGGAGCTGGGTGGTGCCAGAGAGACAGACAGACAGATGGCATCAGTTCCTTCCATTTATAGAGTCTGCCTCTCAGCGGGGGCTGGCAAGGAATGGCCGTCGGGGTGCCACCACCAAAAGCGCCCTCATTTCGCTGGGCCGAAATCACACCTCCAACTCTAGGACGTCTAAAGGATTTGTGGCAATCCATAGGAGACCTCCACTGAAAAAACGGGGGTAGCCAACATGGTGCCCCTATCCAGACGTTCTACAACTCCCATTTGTCCGGGTCAGCATGGCCAACGACCAGGGATTGTGGGAGTTGTGGTCCTAAGAGGGCACCACATTGGCAGTGCCTTAAAAGGTAGGCCAACACCGTTATACCCATTTTGCAGGCGGCGGGGAAGAGCGACTGAGGTGGAGGGCCAATGGTGACTTCACAGCGGCTAAAACGTGATTTCAAGGGGGGAATATCGAGCCACTGAATTCCACTCACCGCAAGCAAGGACTGTAGCGCCAACTGGTATTTTTCATATATATGCCGCCCAGCTGACTGGGTTGCCCCAGCTCAGTCTGTGAGTCAGTCTGTTAGCCAGTCGGTGTTACTTGTCCAGCGTTACGTCTTAAATGGCTGAACTTATTTAGAGCAACAGAGACACTCTGTATGTATCTGTATCTGGAGAAGCCTACAAGCTGTATCTATCTATGTCCAGAACTGTTTTGCTGAGCCTTATCTTCTGCATCAGCAAGCTATCTGAACCTTCCTCTGCTTCCAGGTGGAGACTGGTACCGGGAGCAACTTCCACTGAATCTCACCTGAGATTCTCATTACTACCTCAGTACTGTCTACCAGGACTGGCAGGGACTCTCCAGGGTTCAGGCAAGAGGAAGGAACCGGGGACTTTCTCAATGAAAAGCAGGTGATCTGCCCTTGATCTACAGCCCTTCTGACTAGTTCCTCAGACCGCAAGTTAGGTTTGGCTTTTAGATAATTTATTACGGTCGGAGACCAGCTTATAAAACACACTTAGGGGTACGTTCCCAGAAAGAAAACAGTTAAAACAATGTACAACAATAAATTTAAAATTTATAAATGTGATAAGCATAGGTAAAGGTAAAGGGGACCCTGACAATTAGGTCCAGTCGTGGCCGACTCTGGGGTTGCGGCGCTCATCTCGCTTTATTGGCCAATGGAACTGGCGTACAGTTTCTGGGTCATGTGGCCAGCATGACTATGCCGCTTCTGGCAAAACCAGAGCAGTGCACGGAAACGCCGTTTACCTTCTCGCCAGAGCGGTACCTATTTATCTACTTGCACTTTGACGTGCTTTCAAACTGCTAGGTTGGCAGGAGCAGGGACCGAGCAACGGGAGCTCACCCCGTCGCGGGGATTCGAACCGCCAAATTCTGATCAGCAAGTCCTAGGCTCTGTGGTTTAACCCACAGCGCCACCCGCGTCCCGTGATAAGCATATAGACACTTAAAACTTTAAGATAGGCTACTGCAGAGAGATGACCCAGAGTCACCCATGGAACCGAGTTTGAGGATTTTCTTCACGAACTAGTTTGAGTCGGGGGACGGTCTGCGCCTACAGATCTGTACACAGAATCTGGTGACCATCCGGGTCGTCTTATGATCTTTGCCTAACAGAAGAAGGTCAAATTTTTGCTTTTCCGGGAGGTCAGCAAGCCTCACCAGCAGGGGATCAATGGTCTTGCTACGTGCCTCTTCATAAAAGGGACATCTAAAGAACAAGTGCTCTGGGCTTCCTATCTCCCCCAATGAACAGGCGCAAAGTCTCTGAGCATATGGGACTTTTTTAAAGGCTCCTTCCAGGACCGGCGAGGGCAGAGCCGAGCTTCTGGCGAGTGTAAAGCCCTTCTAGCATTTTTGGATACGAGAAAGAAGAGATATGCTGCTGATGCGGCTATATATCTCCCGATTTCTCCAATTTTATAGTCGGGGCACCTTGAGCAGTCCTGTTGTCTCTCGGTGTCTATGAAGTTGATGTATTCCGCTAAGTCCTAATTAACCCTCAGAGCACCCGGGGGAGTTCCCAGGAGAGGCTAAAATCCACCTGAACTTACCTGGTTCCTATCCCCTGTCCGTTGGTGCCGACGAGGGCAAACAGCGACCGGAAACCTTCCGGGGAGAACCACTGCCAGGAGAAGATAGAAAAGAGAGATAAATGGAGGTGGTAAACAGCGTCCCTGCCCCAGATGCTGAGTCCCTCCTGGGACTAGAGGAGTAGAATAGGGGAGCCCACCATCTCTCGTTCCCACCACCCTCACAGGGACACTTGGTAGGGACATGGGACAGGGCCTTCTCAGTGGCTGCCCTCAGACAACTTTGAAACTCCCTGCCTATTGGGGTTGAATCCTGACAAAACAGAAGTACTGTTTTTGGGGGACAGGGGGCAGACAGGTGTGGGGGACTCCCTGGTCCTGAATGAGGTAACTGTGCCCCCGAAGGACCAGGTGCGCAGCCTGGGGGTCATTTTGGACTCACAGCTGTCCATGGAGGGACAGGTCAATTCTGTATCCAAGGCAGCTATTTATCAGCTCCATCTGAGACCCTCCCTGCCTGCGGACTGCCTCGCCAGAGTGGTGCATGCTCTAGTTATCTCCCACTTGGACTACTGCAATGCGCTCTACGTGGGGCTACCTTTGAAGGTGACCCAGAAACTACAACTAATCCAGAATGTGACAGCTAGACTGGTGACTGGGAGCGGCCACCGAGACCACATAACACCGGTCCTGAGAGATCTGCATTGGCTCCCAGTATGTTTCTGAGCACAATTCAAAGTGTTGGTGTTGACCTTTAAAGCCCTAAACGGCCTCGGCCCAGTATACCTGAAGGAGCGTCTCCACCCCCATCGTTCTGCCCAGACACTGAGGTCCAGCTCCGAGGGCCTTCTGGCGGTTCCCTTTCTGCAAGAAGTGACGTTACAGGGAACCAGACAGAGGGACTTCTCAGTAGTGGCGCCCGCCCTGTGAAACGCCCTCCCTTCAGTTGTGAAGGAAATAAGCAGCTATCTTATCTTTAAAAGACATCTGAAGGCAGCCCTGTACAGGGAAGTTTTTAATATTTAATGCTTTTAACACTCAACTGGGAGCCACCCAGAGTGGCTGGGGAAACTCAGACAGATCCAGAAAACTTCCCAAAGGGCATCTATTCCAGCTTCCGCTAAAGGAGAAACCTGGAGCCTGGAACTGCTCCCAACTACAAAAATTCTGGCTTTACCCTGCTGAGATGGTCGTCGTAAAGGGCTTCGGTGAAAAGGACGCGCAGGACTTCCAGCTGGCCCTGGAGAGGTGGAGGAGAAGATCACAAGTCATTCAACGCTAGGAATAATGGAAACAAGTCCATGCTTGTCCCCGCAACCTTCTCGAACCTGGGGTCTTCTGGATGTTTAGGACTACAACTCCCATCAGCTGCCAGCCCATGAGATCCTGCCCACACTTCTCTCTGGAGTCCTAACAGAAATGTGCTTTTACTAAAATTTGAGATAAGAACAGGATCAGGCCAGGAGCTCTGCATCCTGGGACCAACCAGATGCCTGCAGGAAACCCGCAAGCGGGATTCGAACACAAAACCCCTCTTGCCTCCTGTGGTTTCCAGCAGCTGGTATTCAGAAGCATCGCTGCCTCAGGAGGCAGGGGCACATAGTCATTGTGGCTAGTGGCCATGAATAGCCCTCTCTTGCTCCATGGATTTGTCAAATCCTCTTTCAAAGCCATCAAGGTTTGGTGGCCATCCTCGCCTCCGGTGGCAGGGAGTTCCGTAGGCTAACCACGCTGGGGGATTCAAGATAATGGAAACTGCAGGTTGGTTTCTACCTACCGCTGCGCATGCACAGGGGAGGCAGGTGCAGGATAAGATTACGATGCTTCCTTTGGGTCAAAGGAGACGGGCAGAAAGAAAGAACCCCAGGGCCACAGAACCGAAGAGCTGGGACTCCCAAGGGTCATCTAGTCCAACCCCGCCGCAAATGAATGGATCACCAGCCCCAGAAGATCAACCCTTCCGTTATCACAGGGTTCCCAACCTTAAATTTATCCCCCAGGAGTTTGTGGACGATCTCCTCTTCCTCGTTGGCTGTTTTGCTGCAGAACTGAGCGAAGAGTTTGATCCAGCAGTCTTTGTCCTTTGCCTGCAAGGAAACAAACAAACAAAATAAAATGCGGCTTTTACTTCTCTTGTTGCAGGGAGCTTCTGAGGAACAATCGAGGCAAGAAGATGTTGAAAGACCTCTCCCCTTGGTCTATACAAGGAGTGGGGAACCACCGTGCCGTGGGCCAAATGAAGTCCTTCAGGGCTCTGGCATGCTCCCCCCCCTCCTCTCCCTCTCCCTCTCCCAGGCCCTCCACTCTGCTCTCCTTGCATGCGTCGGCCAGGCTGGGATAAATAATAATAATAATAATAATAATAATAATAATAATAATAATACAGTGGTACCTCTGGCTAAGTACTTAATTCGTCCCAGAGGTCCATTCTTAACCTGAAACTGTTCTTAACCTGAAGCACCACTTTATCTAATGGGGCCTCCCACTGCCACCGCGCCGCCGGAGCATGATTTCTGTTCTCATCCTGAAGCAAAGTTCTTAACCCGAGGTACTATTTCAGGGTTAGTGGAGTCTGTAACCTGAAGCGTATGTAACCCGAGGTACCACTGTAATAATAAATTTTTATTTATATCCCGCCCTCACCAGCCAAAGCCGGGCTCAGAGTGGCTAACAACAATAACGCAGTTTACATAAAATCACAATCAATTAATTAAAATACATTCTAAACTCAATTCAGAATTGAATGGCAACCATTGGGCTGGAGTTCTGTGAGGATTACCAAAGGAGGGGGTCAGACTGTGTCTTGGCCAAAGGCCTGGTGAAACAGCTCTGTCTTGCAGGCCCTGCGGAAAGATATCAAGTCCCGCAGGGCCCTGGTCTCTTGTGACAGAGCGTTCCACCAGATCGGGGCCACGGCCAAAAAAGCCCTGGCTCTGGTTGAGGCCAGCCTAACCTCCCTGGGGCCTGGGACCTCCAAGGTGTTTTTGTTTGAAGACCGTAAGGTCCTCCGGGGTGGATGCATCCCTGAACTGCAAGAATCACAGAATCTCAGCACTGTAGACTTGGAAGAGACCCCCAGCGGTCTTTTATTCCAACCCCATGAAACGCAGGCATGACAGCTCGTGTCTCCTGCTTGCCTGGGCGGAAGAGTGAGGGTCAATGTGTGTGCGCATCTCTCTGGTGTTTGCTGGAATGCGGCTGGCCGTACTAAGGCGGAAGTCACAACTCCGGCTCTGCCCACTATTGCCATGCGGCCCTCGGAAGCTTGCCCAATGTGGCCCTTGGGAGCCAAAAATGCTCCCCCAGCCCAGACCTAGCCTTTCTTTAAAGCCAAATAATTTTCTTGTTTATATGCCGCTCAGATAACAGGGTTGCCCCAGCCACTCTGGGCAGCAGCCAACAAAATATTTAAAAATTTGTGTTGGATGACAGGTTGAGAGGAGTTCCCTACAAGGACAGACTTTGCTGGTGTGCCCTAGACACCAATTCCATAAAACATATTTTGCTGCACTGTGCAAAATACGAGCAAGCCAGGGCTGAACTGATATTACCCTTGCTGGTACCTTTCCTGGGAAATTCAGTGGCTCACTATGTCAGGTTCCTATTGGAAGACCAGACAAATGCTAGAACATTGGCAGTGGCGAAGTTTTTATCGGTGGTTGCAAGAACCAACAATCCCTATCTTTAAGTCTAAACAAAATGCTTGTTTAACTTAGTGGTAGGCTGTCTGAATTGTGCATTGCTTTGTAACAATTTGTTGGGTCTCTGGACCGTAATATTGATTGATTATTTAAAAACACAATAGAACATCAGACCTTAAAAATTTCCTGGCACAGGGCTGCCTATAGGTGTCTCCTAAAAGTCAGAGAGTTGTTTATTTCTTTGACTTCTGATGGGAGGGCGTTCCACAGGGCACGCGCCACCACCGAGAAGGCCCTCTGCCTGGTTCCTTGTAACCTCACTTCTCGCAGGGAGGGAACCGCCAGAAGGCCCTCGGAGCTGGACCTCAGTGTCCAGGCTGAACGATGGAGGTGGAGACACTGGACCATTTAGGGCTTTCAAGGTCAGCACCAACACTTTGAATTGTGCTCAGAAACATACTGGGAGCCAATAAAGATCTTTCAGGACTGGTGTTATATGGTCCTGTTGGCCACTCCCAGTTACCAGTCTAGCTGCCGCATTCTGGATTAGTTGTAGTTTCCGGGTCACCTTCAAAGGTAGCCCCACGTAGAGCGCATTGCAGTAGTCCAAGGGGGAGATAACCAGAGCATGCACCACTCTGGAGAGACAGTGTGCTGGCAGATAGGGTCTCAGCCTGCGTACCAGATGGAGCTGGTAGACGGCTGCCCTGGACACAGAATTGACCTGCGCCTCCATGGACAGCTGCGAGTCCAAAATGACCCCCAGGCTGCGCACCTGGTCCTTCAGGGGCACAGTTACACCATTCAGGACCAGGGAGTCCTCCACACCCGCCCGCCTCCTGTCCCCCCAAAACAGTCCTTCTGTCTTGTCAGGATTCAACCTCAATCTGATAGCCGCCATCCCTCCTCCAGACACTCACACAAGGCTACAGATCTTGGGGTACCACAAACCCCAACACAAACCTGCTTGACAGTTGCAACCATTCTGGCCATGAGCATGATGCTCGAAGTCTCAGGCGGGTAATGGATGTTCCTGGAGAAGAAGGAAAGGGAAGGGATTTCTTATTCACATAATCACAGACAAAACAGGGGGGGAAGCAGAGTGCTCTAGCTCTAGCAGAATCTACCTCAAATAATAAGTACTGTATTTTTTGCTCTATAAGACGCACCTAGTTTTTGGAGGAGGAAAACAAGAAAAAAAATATTCTGAATTTCAGAAGCCAGAACAGCAAGAGGGATTGCTGTGCAGTGAAAGCAGCAATCCCTCTTGCTGTTCTGGCTTCTGGGATAGCTGCGCAGCCTGCATTCGCTCCATAAGACGCACACACATTTCCCCTTACTTTTTAGGAGGGAAAAAGTGAGTCTTATAGAGCAAAAAATACGGTAACTGGTATTATTATTATTATTAGCTTTCCCCCTCCCTCCCACTATTCAGCCAAAACCGGCTCCCACAGCATCTTGCAAATATCTGCAAAGGAAGTCCTTGACCTTAGAATTTCCTCCTCTCTGCTTTTATTCTGTGCATTTTCTTTTGTAAGATTTTTTTAAAAAAAGAAAATTGTATACTGCCCTTCATCTGTAGATTTCAGAACACAAGATAATGCAAAATGCATAATAAAAACAGCACAAACCAATAAACCCTCCTCCTCCCCACCCCAAAGCAGCTTTCAGTTGCAATGGCAAAAAGTGACCAAACAAACAAACAATAGGGTTTAATAATAATAATAATAATAATAATAATAATAATAATAGAGGTATTTAAGCTGCCTGGCCCACCTTTCAGGGGTGTTGTAGCAGCTGATTCCCTGCCTCAGCCGAGGAGGTTAGAGGCTAAGAGCAGATGACCCCAAGGTATTTTGGAGGATTCTAAAAGGTGAAGACTCTATTTTGTTTTCAGATGCTGCATGTACAGTTTTAGGTTTTTCAGGAATAATAATTGTTCTTTAAAACCCTGGTGCCCCATTCATCCAGGCAATGGGGGCACACCTTTCCAGTCAACCCAAAGGCTTCTAAACTGGCTAATCTAAGCAACTAAGCCCTGCAGCCTGATTTCAAAAAACAAAACAAAACAAAACACCCTCTTTTATAGCCCCAAGCCCTCCCTGCTGTGGACAGTCTCTTTATTACTATTTATTAAATCTGCATAGCTGCCCTTCATCCGTACTTCTCAGGGCGGTTCACAACATCAAAACACAAGGAATAATAATAATAATAATAATAATAAATTATTTATACCCCGCCCATCTGCCTGGGTTTCCACAGCCACTCTGGGCGGCTTCCAACAAAATATTAAAATACAATGGTCTATTAAACATTAAAAGCTTCCCTGAACAGGGCTGCCTTCAGATGTCTTCTAAAAGTCAGATAGTTGTTTATTTCCTTAGCATCTGACAGGAGGGTGCCACCACCAAGAAGGCCCTCTGCCTGGTTCTCTGTAGCTTTGCTTCTCGCAGTGAGGGAACCACCAGAAGGCCCTCAGCGCTGGACCTCAGTGTCCGGGCAGAACAATGGCGGTGGAGGTGCTCTTTCAGGTATACTGGACCGAGGCCATTTAGGGCTTAAAACTAACCCCCCCCCCCCCAAAAAAATGAGAAATAAATACCTCCAGGCCTCTTGCAGTTTGCTGAGCGGGTGGCTGGGGTCCTGCCTGGACGGTCCCAGGCACAAAACCTGGTGATACTGTTCCCAGGCAAGCTGACGGCACTCTGCGCTGCAATAAGCCACCTAAGGAGCAATAGGTTATATTTTGTGAGGATCCTCCGGAAAAACAATCTCTCAAAGGACCTGTTGATGGCATTTTACCATTGTACTGTGGAGAGTGTATTAACTTGTATTAATCTGTGTGTGTGGTTTGGGAGCTGCACGGTCAGGAAAAAAACAATGCTGTCCAGGGTTGTAAGGACTGTGGAGAAAATAACTTGGTGCACTCTTCCCTCCTTGGATCAAATCTATAATTCCAGGTGCCATAAGAAAGCTGCAGAGATAGCGCAGGATAGTGAGCACCCCGGAAATGATCTCTTTCAGCTTCTGCCTTCTGGAAGAAGGTACAGGGTTATAAAGACTAGGACTAGCCTCCTGAGAAACAGTTTCTATCCAAATGCGATTTTGGTTTTAAACGCAGTGTAAGGTAGTCTCTATGGGAGTATATTGTATTCAATTATGGGATATCAGAGTTTTTAGGGGACTAACCAGGCTGGGATAGCTGGCTTGTGGGTTTTTGAATGTCTGATGTAGATTTTTCAATTTCGTTGTTCTGTATGGGACAATGACAATAAAAATTATTGTATCGTATCGTATAGGAAGCGAAGCACAGCTGTCATCGAAGGGGACTCCCCCCGCTTTGGCACAGCCCTTCGGCAGCCGGGGAAAGGCGACCAAGATTCCCAGGCCATGCGAGGGGACGCGATCCGCCTGCCTCCTACTTACTTGGCAAGCGGGGCAGTGTTGATGGAGCTCCTTCCGAATGCTGCACTGCTCCGGGTGAGGAAGGGCTTGGGGTTTCCCCAGCAGCCTCTGCGCATTTTCTTCCGCCGTCTCCAGTGCTCGCAAGCAATGGTCGCAGGCTGGAGGGGAGATGGGGGTAAGAAGAGAGCCATGAAGGAAAGTAAAGGAAGTAAGTGCTGGAAATGTAAAACAACAGAAGGGGCATTTTTTCCTTTCCTTTCCTTTTTTTTTATTTAAAGAATTTTTATTGCAAAGTAAATACAGTGGACGCTCGGGTTGCAAATCAGCAGCCCCGACCCGCCTCGATCCAGCTGCCTGCGGAGATCATCTGTTAGGGCAAGCAGAGCCGTCTAGGTCCCATGACCAGAGCGGAAGCTTACCTTACAAAATTCGGCTTTTACAATATCGCTGCTGAAACACATACGGTAAAACGGAGCAGAAAAAAAAAGATTTTTGCCGATTTGCGAGCTTGAGACTGTTCATTTGCCATTTGCGGGTGTGAGAGCTTGCCGAATTGTAGCAACTGAATAGCGATTTGCGATTTTAGCGACTGCACGGTAACTTTTGCGGGCTTGCAAGACGAAAGGCTTAAATTGGTGTAGAGTTACAATTCTACCAACCGCAGCGATTTTCAGCCGGTAACCCAATTTTAAGGGAGCGGCTTATATTCTGGGACTGTCTTTTTTTCTCTCTCCCCCCACCTTGAATTTTAAAGGTACGGCTTATTTTTGGCTGCGGCTTATATTCAGGCCAATACAGTAATACCTATATTTATACCGGTATGTACCGAGGCGATCCATTAAAAAAAGCAAGGAATTATGTCGAAAAGAAGAAGAAAAAAATTGGGGGGGGGGTGTGCTAAATTTTGTCCTTGCTCAGGGCACCAGATAACCAAAGGTATACAACATAGGATACAGAAGTCCTTACAGTATCTTAGGTTATCCTAAATTACCCCTGCATTGCAGGGTTTGGACTAGGTGAGTATCGAAGCCGCAGCGCCAAAGGACTTCTCTACGCACACGGGAATTTCCACTTTTCCCCCTGCCCTTTCCAGCCCCTCAGCTGCACACCCTCAGAATCAGCAGTGTGAGGTCGGTGGATCCTCTGGAGCAGATTTTGGGGGTACACAGGGGAAGGAGATGAAATGCAAGTCCCGTGCAACCCCCTTCTGGCACAGCGTGGGATATACAGTGGTACCTCGGGTTACAGACGCTTCAGGTTACAGACTCTGCTAACCCAGAAATAGGTTAAGAACGGACCTCAGGTTCTCAGGTTAAGAACGGACCTCTGGAATGAACTAAGTACTTAACCCGAGGTACCACTGTAGTCCAATTTCTAGATAACACACACACAGAGAGATATATGCACAAACCCCAATGCACACTTGTATTCAACAATGCAATGTCTTCTCCCCAAGTGGATTGAGAGTGCCAGTTTGCTCACCTCTATATTTATACAGTGCATTCCAGAGGAACTGGGCGGACACCACCGGCTTCTCGACGAAAATCGTTTCTCCCTTCTTGATGTTTCTGGTGGCGAAGAGTCCTTTGCCCTTTTAACATCGACATAACAAAAGATAATACAGTCATACCTCGGGTTACAGACGCTTCGGGTTGCGCGATTTCGGGTTGCGCACCGCGCCGAGCCTGAAAATACTGGAACGGTTACTTCCGGGTTTCGCCGCTTGCGCATAAGTGCTAAATCGTGCTTTGCGCATGCGCAGAAATGCCAAATTGCGAGCCGCGCGTGCGCTAGACGCACAGGTTGCGAACATGCCTCCCGCACGGATCACGTTCGTCCACTGTAATAATAATAATAATAATTAATAATAATAATCTTGGTTTGGAGACAGGAGGGCAGTGAGAAGGAGGAAGAGAAGCGCCACATGGAACCAGCGGTTGCCTGGTCGGCTGGGGCGAGCTAAGAAACAGCTCCAGGCGACCAGGTACAGACAAGGAGCTTGGATTTCTTGCTGAGGGCAGCTCCTCTTCAAAGAGGTTCAAGCGCATACTCAGTTACCACATCATCTGGGTAGAGACGAATGATCACCCTACCTTACCCCGACGAGTCGTGAAAATAATCCGTAACACTGGCAGCCCAAGGATGAGAGCACTGGGGGTGAAAGGGCACCCCAGGCTAAATGGGAACCTGCCCCAATTTGGTCTGATCCGGATTATCTGGGCTTGCTGTTAGCGGTCTTCACCCAGTGAACACCAGTTGTGCCCCAACAGCAGAAGCTAATCATGGTCGACACAATACACATTTTTCCCTCTGGGATAGCTCAGTCTGTAGAGCATGAGACTCTTAATCTCAAGGTCAAGATTCGAATCCCACGTTGGGCAAAGATTCCTGCATTGGAGGGGGTTGGATTATATGACCCTCAGGATCCCTTACAACTCAACTGTTCAGTTATTCTAATGGGCTGTGTGCCCACTTGTGAATCCCTGCAAACAGCAGAGGCACACAACCCCCACATTGCCATGGCGGCTACTAGCCACAGTTAGCCTCTTATCTTCCATGATTTGGTCTTTTCCTCTTTTAAAGACATCCAGGTTAGTCACCACCATTAAGGAGGCAGGCCTCTTCTCCCTGCTCACAGCAACTTGGCAGAGTAGGCATAATAATAATAATAATAATAATAATAATAATTTATACCCCACCCATCTGGTTGGGTTTCTCCAGCCACTCTGGGCAGCTTCCAACAAAATATTAAAATCCAATAACCTATTAAACATTAAAAGCTTCCCTGAGCCTTCAAATGTCTTCTAAATGTCTGGTAGTTGTTCTCTTTGACATCTGGTGGGAGGGGTGTTCCACAGGGTGGGTGCCACTACCGAGAAGGCCCTCTGCCTGGTTCCCTGTAACTTGGCTTCTCGCAGGGAGGGAACCGCCAGAAGGCCCTCGGAGCTGGACCTCAGTGTCCGGGTAGAACGATGGGGGTGGAGACGCTCCTTCAGGTATACTGGACTGAGGCCTTTTAGGGCTTTAAAGGTCAGCGCCAACACTTTGAATTGTACTCGGAAATGTACTGGGAGCAAATGTGGGTCTTTCAAGACCGGTGTTATATGTTATATCCGCCTATGGGCCCCATGCCTTTCAGGGGCCCTGTGGGGATGGATCAAAATAATGCAGATTTGTCTCATGTAATAAAATTGGTTTATTAAAATCGCTGGTTGGCAAAATCAAAAGCGTATTGGGAGGTAATCCGCGAGGGGTCTCTGCAACAGAGTCCTGCAACTTGATCCGGCCCCAAAGGGCCCACCTAGGCCAGCACCCTGAGCTCACAGTGACCGACCAGTTGCCCATTGCAGAGAGCCAGCAAACAGGATTTGGGCGCAAGAGCCCTCTGCCCTCCTGCGGCTTCCAGAAACCGGGATCCCATCGCCCCATCCTGGCTTGCAGCCCAGCATGGATCAATTTGCCCCGTCCGAATTGAAAGCCACAACCTGCCCAAGAAGAACCCAAGAAAAAAGCCTTGCCAAAGCACCTCCCGCCCCAGCCCAGCATCCTGTCCCCAACCAGGCGCCCACGATGATCCCAACAAGCAGGACCCAGCTCTCCCCGCTTGCCAGCGCTCAAGCGGCGTTACTCGGGAGCAAGTCCCGCCGATTTCACTGGATCCCACCTTTGGGCAAGCTGGCACCATCGCCAGATCGGAGCGCAATCCAACGCCCCACCCCAGGATGCCAGTCTCTCAGCTGATGTGGCGGCGGCCCGGGCGTGGTTGCGCGTGGGGAAACCCGGCCGGATCCGGCCCCGGGAGCCCGCATCTCTGCAGACACCCCGCCCTGCGCATCTTTGCTCCGAAGCCGGCCCCGCCGCCCGGCAGGCCGGCATCCTGACACCCCCGGTCCGCGCGCAACGGAGGCCGCCTTGCGCCCTGGGCGCATTGGATGGTTTGGTCCCTTGCAAGCGCGCACAGCAGCCAGACGCTGCAGCCTTGCGTTTCCCCGCAGGATCTGGGAGCGGGGAGAGGGAGGGAGGAGATCGCCTTCCCTGCAGCAGAGGAGGATCCACTGGATCCGCAGCAGCAGGAGGAGGAGGTGGGGGGGAACCAGGGAGCGGCTCCCTCTTGCTCACCTTGACGTTGCTGATGAATCGCACCTCCAGGGCGCGGCGGGCTTGGCCGGCGGGGTCCATACAAAAGGAGAACGTGTCACTCATGGGAGCCGCCATCTTGGCCCAACTCTGACCCTGCCCGCCAGGAGGAGGAGCAAGAAATTGCAATTGCAATCGCGGGAGGGAGGGATCGCAGCTCGGTTCGCCCGTCGGGATTTCAGCTTTGCGTTCCCGTTGCGTCGCTGGCCGGCCTTTCCCTGCAAAGGAGCGCCAGGCGGCGCCCGGGTTTGGCTCCCCGCAACAACAACCCTGCGAGGTAGGGGAGGCCGGGAGGCTGCTGCTGCCGGGCCCGAGGCCCCGCCCAGAGAAAGCTGCCTGCAAAAGAGACATGCAGGCTGTCAGAATCTACCCCGCCGCGTGGGAAGCCCTTGCAGACAACCGCAGTGCTTCATCCTTAAATGCGCAGTCCCTCCATTGTCTCCCGATCCATAGCCGCTGTTGCAGGAATTTATGTATAGGTTGGGAGGGGAGTTGCCCCTCCAGCAGATATCATGCACATGCAGCCCACTACCAGCACAATCACTTTTGTGACTTTTGTGATTTGTCCCCACAAAACACTTCATCACAGTTTATTCAAAGGGCCTCTGCTGCACTATACCAAATGTAAGAATTCACTGATAAATGTACCTATGTACTGGCTCACTGGGAAAACTTCAGAAATTCATATAGACATGTGAGCTCAGCTCCTCAGCAGCCCCTCTGCCTGAGTGATAATCCCTGGCATCCTGATACCTGAGTGCCAGACAGGTAGCCATTCCAGAAATAACAAACCCAGGTGAAGACAAAAGGGTGTGATTCACTTGGCTGGGAAACAGGGAAATGTAAATATCTCTTTTGTTACACTTGATGGGTGTTTGGTGGAGGGCAAGGAGAACCATGGGGCAGGGTCCAGGATGCTCAGATTCCTGCCACCAGACCTCCCCTTTCATGATGTATGAGTGATGTAGTTTGGGGGGGGGTGTAACATGGGGATTAGCAGCTAATAAAAGTTTGGGTTCTCTTTTGTTCGGGGCTTCCATCTTGTTCCACCTGGTGGCAGGTGGGAGTCCTGTCGCGACAGCCTTCAATAAAGACCAAGCCTACTGGCTGCTGCTTTGCTCTGGTATTCCTGGCTGGTGTCCTTGTTTTTTGTCCAAGAGAGCCCTCAGATTTATCCGTTAACACCGCCAACTCCTAGTGGCCGGGGTCCCTTCAGCCACCCCCCAATAAAATATTTTTTCCCCCCCTTCCCAAGTTGATGGGCATTGTCATTCAAATAGTTTGCATGTGCCATGTCTTGTATTATGATGGGTGTTGCTTTCCTGCCCCCCTCAATATTTTATTCCAGTTGACACCCCCGCTGCCGAGACAGATGCCAACCAGAGTTGGAAGCAGGTGTGCCATCTGCGGGACCAGCCCCCCAATTTTATTTTATTTTATTATTTTTGTAACACTCAATGGCGGGGGGGGAGAGAAACCCCCTTTGTCTCTTAACACTGTACCCATTTCCGAAGCAAATTCTGCGCCGGGGTGATGGCGTGGGATTGGCGCCTCCTTGTGGCTGGGGACGTGGAGCAGTGCATCCAGTATCCTCGTGGGGAGAGGCGGGTGGGGCTGGTGGACTGCAAGCGTAACATAAGGAGAGCCTGCAGGATCAGGCCAATGGCATCCTGTTGTCACAGTGGCCAGCCAGATGTTTGTGGGAAGCCTGCAAGCAGGATTCGACCACAAGCCATGTCTCTCCCCTCCTGCGGTTTCCATTGCCGCCTCTGACCCTGGAGGCAGGGCAGAGCCGAGCCATTGTGGAGGATAATCAATAATAATAAAACAGTCCACAGAATTATCCCAGTTTACCTAAAATACCATAAACGCGGGCGGGGAGCGGGCAGGATCAGAGCACCGCTTGAGAAGGGAAGAAGCAAATGACACTACGATGTGAGCAGCTATTGTTTATTTCTACGATCCTTTTGTCCCCTCAAGATTCTTCCCACTTTACAAATTCACAAGGGGATTAAATAAAACGAAGATGGCATTATGGTTATGCAGGCAGTACCGGCGACGAACTCTTGGGCTGCGACCTCCAAGACCACATCCACACAGAGAGAGAGAGGCAGTTCAGGATCCGGGCAAGCAAACTTCCTTTCCAAAAACGGATTCATTCCCCCTCTTAAACAAACAGCCCAAGAGAGAAGCCCATGAGCCTGCTGTTTTGCAGAGCGCAACTGAAAAAGCATTTGATAAGGAAGGTTGGGAAGAGAGGGTTTGGGATTCCTCGTTCGCACGTGCGACTCCTCTTGCCCAAACCAACTGGAATCCAGGAGCATCAAATCCAGAGGAAGAAAGGAAGGAGGAAATTGCCTTGTGCGTCTGAAAACTCACCCACGGCCAACGCAAGGAGCTTGGCTCTCTTCTCCTTGCAAAAGGCTAACACTGGATGGTGCTTCTGCACCAGAGCTCGGCTGATGCCCCCAGCACAGGGGATGTCCAAAACTGACCCCCCAACCCCACTCCTTCAGTCAGTAGGGAGCTGCAAGGTGGGGGGCGGGGCAGAGAAGGGGGGGGGAGCCCCCTACTTCTTTCCAAGCTGAGCTTTGGCGAGGTTGATCTTGGCAACGACAGAAGCGTCTGCGGCCGCCGTGCACTTTGAGAGGATGAGGTTCATCTCTGCCTCGTTCTTCCGTTCAATGGCGGCTTCGGAAGCCTGGCTCAAGTCCCTGCCATGAAAAACGGGCAGAGAATAAGTAAACAAACAAACAAGGAGAGGGCAGGGAGGAAATGCCTGCTAAAACAAACGGAAATGCAAGTTTTAAAATTCATTTGCTTATTTATTTCAGCAGAGTTCATAGCCTGTGCTCTTTCCAAGAAAAACGCTCCATCAAGCAGCTTAGAAAATCCACATTAAAAAGGCAGGCACTAAAATCCTAATTTAAACCAGAGGTTCCCAAATTGGGTGATTCTGTACCCCGGGAGGGGATGGCCTGGGCTGCTCACTCAGAAGCAAGGGTGCGGTGGCAAAGGGGCACTGTGGGTGTAAATGACTATCAGACTTTGAAAAGCTGTTATTGCTGACTCAACTTCATCCATTTTGTTGATTTGACTAAACTTAACAGTTTCAGTTGGATCTGGATGAGCGTGCAGTTAAATTGTTACTGTGTAGAATTTTATTATCTTCCTTAGGGGGCTGCGCAAACTACTCTTCTGAATAATGATTTTTATAGGGTAGTGGGCACTAAGGGTGAGATCATGTAACACTGGTCCTAAAGGATCTACACTGGCTCCCAATATGTTTCCAAGCACAATTCTGAGTGTTGGTGCTGACCTTTAAAACCCTAAACGGCTCTGGCCCTGTAGGAGCGTCTCCACCCCCATCGTTCAGCCCAGAGACTGAGGTCCAGCTCTGAAGGCCTTCTGGCGGTTCCCTCACTGCGAGAAGCCAAGTTACAGGGAACCAGGCAGAGGGCCTCCTCGGTAGTGGCACCCGCCCTGTGGAACGCCCTCCCACCAGATGTCAAAGAGAACAACAACTACCAGACTTTTAGAAGACATCTGAAAGCAGCCCTGTTTAGGGAAGCTTTTAATGTTTAATAGAGTATAGTATTTTAATATTTTGTTGGAAGCCGTCCAGAGTGGCTGGGGAAACCCAACCAGATGGGCGGGGTATAAATAATAAATTATCATCATCATCATCTTGGTTGCCCTCCTCTCTGCCTCCAGCCCAAAAGGTGCCCAGAACAAGTGAGCCAAGCCCACTGCTATGCGGCAAAGACATTCCCCACCAGACCAGATACGTACCCTACCAGAAGGAAGGCTTTCACCCTCTGCTCTGGGGCAACGCGGGGGGCGTACTTCTTTGCTTCGTGGCGGTTGTGGTGCTTCATGCTGATCTCGACAAAAGGCTGCCAAAAAAAATCCCACAGTGTCAACACAATGCAAGTTTCCCAAAGCGAGCACTATAAATGCGGGGGGCCCGAGGGCCATGCTCCTTTTCTATGCAGCCTTTGGAGGGTCGCGCGTCGCTCTGTAGCCATACCTAAGGTCCAGATGTAAGAGGCTTGTTCGTAATTATATTTTGGGAGTGGTTCCTGTTCTCGTGTGGCTGAATCGTTTTATCCTTTCTTTAGGCATTCCAGGTTCACAGAATCATACAGTTGTCAGGGACCCCGTGGGTTTGTTGTAGTGATCAGATGGGATTACTATGAGGAATTATAAAATACCATAATTTTTGCTCCATAAGACGCACCTAGTTTTTAGATGGGGAATGCAAGGAAAAAAATTATTTAAAGGGAGAGCTGAGCAGAGCCTGTACGCATCCCAGACTCTGCTCAGTGCTCCCTTTCACGAGCCGCGTGTGTGCGGCTCTTGCAGGCTTTTCCCCAAGGAGGGAGAAGGGCAGCCCGTTACTGTCACGCACGCACACTCTGCGCGGCTCTTGGGGGCTTTTGTGGGAGGTGGGGGAAGGGACAGAGCAGTCCCTAAGCCAGAAGCTAGAGCAGAAAGAGGGAGCGCAGCGATCCCTCTCGCTGTTCTGGCTTCTGGGATAGCTGCGCAGCCTGCATTCGCTCCATAAGACGTACAAACATTTCCCCTTACTTTTTAGGAGGGGAAAAATGCGACTTATACAGTGAAAAATACGGTATGCATCAAGCCATTGTGTCCTCTATGAAAGCACGGCGTTGACTGGGTTCGATGCATTGTCAATAATTTCTGATCAAATCCCACAAGCCTCTGCATCTCTGATTTCTCTACACCTGACAGGCACGTATAAGCATTCTAAAAACACAGGCCAGTTGCTTCATCAGGCATCCTCAGTACATAAAGATAGTAAGATACTTTGATGTACCTTTCCTTGGTTTTGTTAATCTTGGGGCCTGGAAATAGTTTCACATGAAGGTGATAAAGATACCTATCTCCTTGCCATCCTTCGTCCCGTGTTTATTGCTTGTTTATGACCTCCGGAGTTGCTGAATGCATTCCTCCTTTTTAGTCCTGTTTCATTTACTCTCAGATATGTATGCATGCTCAGAGTAGTCTTTGTAGTTAAAAGAATTTATTTTGATCTGACTTTGTCCCACGGGGGGTTTTTCAAATGCTCAGAGGAACTCTGATTGGTTCTTACGAACACTGTGTAAAAAGTTCTTTTGTGAATAAAACAACCTGGGCCGATTATTATATGCACCCCTCCCAGTCTCTTGCTGGTCAAGTCTCGTGTGTATTCTAATAATAATAATAATAATAATAATAATAATAATAATAATTTATTTGTACCCCGCCCATCCGGATGGGTTTCCCCAGCCACTCTGGGCGGCTTCCAACAAAGACCAAAAATACACTAAGATTTTTTTGTGGGTTTTTTGCCTGACTGTAGCTTTTGCCTGGCCCAACCCCAGACTTAGAAGGGCTTGAGGGGCAAAACCCAGTTTCTGGAGGGTGTTCAGGACTGCAGTCTGCCAGCCTGACTGGAATTGATCACAGAGGATCAATGGGGCTATCCCTCGGGGGAGCAGATTCAATGTCAGCCATTTGTAGATTGATATTAGGCAGATGTTAGCCTCCACTCTCATCATCCCCGCTTCTAATCTAACCCATGCGTTTGAGACACATCTGGGGACTTGGAGGATGATACAGTCAGGCAAAGAATATTAGGCACTGAGAGACAACAGGACTGCGCAAGGTGCCCCAAGTATAAGATTGGAGAAATTGAGAGATATATACTTGCATTTCTCGTATCTAGAAATGCAAGAAGGGCCCTTACACTCGCCAGAAGCTCGGCTCTTCCCTCGCCGGTCCTGGAAGGAGCCTTCAGAAAAGTCCCATATGCTCAGAGACTTTGCGCCTATCCATTGGGAGAGATAGGAAGCCCAGAACACTTGTTCTTTAGATGTCCCTTTTATGAAGAGGCACGTAGTAAGACCATTGATCCCCTACTGGTGAGGCTCGCTGACCTCCCGGAAAAGCAAATATTTGACCTTTTTCTGTTAGGCAAAGATCAGAAGATGACCTGGATGGTTGCCAGATTTTGTGTACAGATCTGTAGGCGTAGACCATCTTCCAACTCAGAATAGTCAGTCATGAAAATCCCCAAACTCGGTTCCATGGGTGACTCTGGGTCAACTCCCTGGGATAGTTTATTGTTGTACATTGTTTTTAAATTTATTGTTGTACATTGTTTTAATTGTCTGTTTTACTTCTGTGACTGTACCCCCAAATGCGTTTTATAAGCTGGTCTCCGACCGTAATAAATTACCTATCACTAAGATTAATCAGAGTCCAATCCTTTCTTTGCTTTGGGAATGCCACATTTGTCTAGCACAACCCCCAGCGATGCAGAAATCTCAAATAAGCACCCCCAAGGCTGGTGCCCAGGAAATCACTGAACAAGGCCGGGCTCCAAGCCTGGACAGTCTCCTGCCCCCTCCAACGTCCTTCCTTACCAAGTATCCAATGGGGGACTTCTTGGACTTGGAGAACTTCTCCAGCTCTTCCCAGTCTCCTTGCTCAGCCAAGGCGCTGATCTTCAGCCACCAGAACCTAACAGTGCAAGAAGGGGACAGCGTCACAACTGCCAAGCTGGCCAGACCAAGAAAAGTGTGTCTGTATTTGGGGGAGGGTGGTCCTCAAGGACCTGAGAAAAGTTGGACCTCCCGTCTGTGGGATGTGATACATAAGTAGCAGTCAAGTACAACATTCCTTGTTTTCCTAGAGTGGACATGCAAGGGGATGTTTGGTCCAGCTAGTCGGAACTTCCTGTTTCCTCCTGGGCTGGAGCATCCTTCCTTTTGCATGTGACTAGACGTGGCTATCCCAAAAAAAAAGGGCATGTTTTAACCTGTATTTTAAATTAGTTGGTTCCCCCCATTATGTTTTTACTGGTGTTAGCCGCCCTGAGCCCGGCTCTGGCCGGGGAGGGCGGGGTATAAATAACATTTATTATTATTTATTATAATGCACTATCCTCCCCCCAGGCAAGGAGGAGGCGGGGCCAGCATTCAAGGGCCCATCCCAGCCAGGCTAAAACACTCGGGGGGGGCAGCAAGGGGCGTGGCCTGGAGAGAGTGCCCTGGGGGAAGGCCGGTTCCCCAAATCCCTGCCCCAGATTATGGGGCTTGGCTGTACGGTGGAGGAGTGGGGACCCGGGCGCTTTCCCCACTTAACTATCCCGTGTGACTCTTGATCATAATGATATAATAATAATAATTTATTATTTATACGCCGCCCATCTGGCTGAGTTTCCCCAGCCACTCTGGGCAGATTCCAATCTAGTGTTAAAAACAATACAGCATTAAATATTAAAAACTTCCCTAAACAGGGCTGCCTTCAGATATCTTTTAAAGAGAAGTTAGCTGCTTATTTCCTTGACATCTGGTGGGAGGGCGTTCCACAGGGTGGGAGCCACTACCGAGAAGGCCCTCTGCCTGGTTCCCTGTAACCTAATTCTCGCAGGGAGGGAACCGCCAGAAGGCCCTCGGTGCTGGATCTCAGTGTCCGGGCTGAACGATGGGGGTGGAGACGCTCCTTCAGGTCTGCTGGACCGAGGCTGTTTAGGGCTTTCAAGGTCAACACCAACACTTTGACTTGTGCTCGGAAATGTACTGGGAGCCAATGCAGATCTCTCAAGACTGGTGTTATGTGGTCCCAGCGGCCACTCCCAGTCACCAGTCTAGCTGCTGCATTCTGGATTAATTGCAGTTTCCAGGTCACCTTCAAAGGTAGCCCCACGTAGAGCGCATTGCAGTAGTCCAAGCGGGAGATAACTAGAGCATTCACCACTCTGGCAAGACAGTCCGCAGGCAGATAGGGTCTCATCTCTTGTACCAGACGGAGGTGGTAGACAGCCGCCCTAGACACAGAATTAACCTGCGCCTCCATGGACAGCTGTGAGTCCACAATTACTCCCAGGCTGCGCACCTGGTCCTTCAGGGGCACAGTTACCCCATTCAAGACCAGGGAGACCTCCACACCCTCCCGCCCCCTGTCCCCCAAAAACAGTACTTCTGTCTTGTCAGGATTCAACCTCAATCTGTTAGCCGCCATCCATCCTCCAACCACCTCCAGACACTCACACAGGACCTTCACCGCCTTCACTGGTTCTGATTTAAAGGAGAGGTAGAGCTGGGTATCATCTGCATACTGATGAACACCCAGCCCAAACCCCCTGATGATCTCTCCTAGCGGCTTCATATAGATATTAAAAAGCATGGGGGAGAGGACGGAACCCTGAGGCACCCCACAAGTGAGAGCCCAGGGGATCCCCGCTCCCTCCCTGCCACTCCCCACGCTGCCCTGACCGTTTGTCGGGGATCTTGAAGTCGCGGTAGAACTGTTCCGCTCGCTTGTGGTTCCCCTCTAGGATGAGGTTGTAGACGGTGTCATGGAGGGACTCGTCCAGGTAGGGCTTATCAAAGTCGGCCTGGAGGCGCCGCTGGCTGCGGAGGAGCTTGATCTGGTCTTCGGTGGCCTGGAAAGGGAAGGCGAGAAGAGAGAGGGAGACTTAGAGGACGCTTCAGGCGGACAGACAAAGGGACACCCAGGCCTTTTTCGGTTTGGGGGCTGCGTTCCCTTCAGGGGCGACAGGAGAGAGCCAGCAGTCAATCATACGAAGCAAGTGGAATTACCGTATTTTTCGCTCTACAGGACGCACTTTTCCCCCTCCAAAAATTAAGGGGAAATGTGTGTGCGCGTCCTATAGAGCGAATGCAGGCTCCTTGGCTTCAGCGATAGCAACGCGAAGCCTCCAAAGCGCAGAGGGAACACTCCTGCCGCGCTCCAGAGGCTTCGCGTTGCTTTCGCTGAAGCCTGGAGAGCGAGAGGGGTCGGTGCGCACCCCGTCGCGGGGATTCGAACCGCCGACCTTCTGATCAGCAAGTCCTAGGCTCTGTGGTTTAACCCACAGCGCCACCCGCGTCCCAGTAGTCATAGGTATATCAGTATTCAAATCTGAATTGTCAAATTATGTTATTAGTGTTATTATGGTTTTTGTTGTATGTGTCTTTTGCGGTTGTTGTTTGTATTGAAAAAATGATTAAATAAATTTTAAAAAACAACAACTATGGAACTCCCTGCCACAGGAGGCAAAGTGGCCACTGAGTCAGGTAGCTTTGAAAGAGGACTGGACAAATACGGGGAAAAGAAGAGGACTATTGATGGCTACTAGTCAGGATGGCTGTGCTCAAGCTCTTGTCCTCAGATCCTTCTAGCTGGTTTCCCACAGGCAATCTGGTCAGCCCCTATGAAACAGGTTGCCGGACTGGACATGGGCCAGTGGCTTGACGCAGCAGCTTCTTCTGATGGTCATGACACAGAACAGATGCTTCTTCACGCACTCACCTTGGCCGCAAACTCGTTCTTGGCTTTGTAGTACTCATCCACTGCGTTCTGCAAACTGGCCACCCGCCCATCGATCGGCTGTGGAAGAAAAAAGAACCCCTTGCGCGTTTTAATACAGGCTAAGAAAAATGGCCCATGTCTGCTCCAGGATATACAGCAGTTGGGCTAGGAACAATAATGGAACTTGTTGCTTCCTTGATGGGGATTGGACCTGTATGAATAATCTGCCTTTTCCCTGCAGTCTCAGAGCTCCGGAGACTGAAAGATTTATGTAAGACAGTTCTGCGCAGAGAAACGAGTCCTGCGACCCGAGTTAACTGTGTGCAAGCTTCCTTAATTGGCACACATTTCCCCATTTCATTCTTTTTCACATGGGCAACCGCTGGCTTAAATTCAACACTTACTTCCCTCCCCGAATCCCACTCCGCCCGTTGCTCACAGCAGCCTTATTATGGGCCAGAAAGTTGGGATGCATGGGGCAGCGTTTTCGGCTGGTTCTCGGGTTGCACATTTCTGCACAGTTTATTGAGCCCACCAGGCACCACACAAACGTGGAGGAGACGCTGCACCAACTACTGTATTTTCTGGTGTATAAGACTACTTTTTAATCCAGGAAAATCTTCTCAGAAGTCGGGGGGCGTCTTATACGCCGGCTACAGCAGCAGCTCCTGCAGCAACTCCTCACCAAAGGACAAAACGACAGCAAATTAAATAAGAGGACACCAAGCTCTCTAGATGAAGCAGAAATATGCTTGAAAATTGGCCCCAGAAGCCCCCCCCCCAATCACCAGCAACAGAATGACCCTAACCACTCCTGGTAGTAGACCACATGGTCCAAAATGGCGGCCTCGCATTGCCCCAGCAACTAGACACGTGGCCGCTGCCTCAGCCCAAGCAGCCCCCGCAGTAAAAGGAAAGGAAAGGCTCACAACAAAGGCAGGGAACCAACAACAGCATTAAGCGCACCCCCGGCCACTGGGAAGGGGAGCGGATTTCTGAGCCGGACTGGAGACTGTTTTTTTTAAATTCTTATTTGGTGTGCGTTGAAAGAGGGGTAGTCTTATACAGTGAGTATATCCCAAACTCTATATTTTAACTGGAAAAGTTGGGGGTAATTGTTTACGCCAAGTCGTCTTATACGCCGGAAAATACGGTATATATCCTGCTGCAACCTCCTAAATCTAGATTTGCCATCCTCCCTGGACACCCTTTTATCTCCCCGCCAGTCTCCAGGGAGCTCCTTACCTTATCGCTGGCATAGCTGGCACGCACGTGGAAGTTGCCCAGCTCCTGGTGGTCGTCGTCTTGGTTGTAGAGGTCTTTGAGCGTATCTAGCTCTTGGTATTTGCAGAACTGCGGACGAGCAAGCCAAGGGTTAAATATCTATCATCTATCTATTTATTTTAAGTCCTATACCGACCTTCATCCGAGGGTCACAGGGCGGTTTACAATATAAAAAGCACATAAAAGCACAACAGAAACAAGAGAAACACGCACAGTTTAAAAGGCAATGGATATGTGAATCCAGCACCCGTCTCGCAGGGTTGGTGGGAGGATGCAATGAGAAACAATCTGAGTAAGACAGAGCAAGGTGGCAATTGGGAAGAGACCATCTTTTCGGGTGCAAGAGCTCCAAATTCAATTCCTAGGCTCTTCAAGCAACTATAGGGGTTTCACTTTGGGGGTTTTTTAAAAACAACAACAATTCATTTGACTTTTAATTAGCACACCGCCTTTCTATACTACTTTACAGAAGGCGGTTTACAGCAACAAAATATACAACAAAGAACTCACACCTTATAGATGTTGGGAAATTCCATTCCACCTTTAGTTACAGACATGGAACTGTTGCGCGTCAAATGTCTGTTTACATTCCAGCACAGTCTGCTGGGAACTTCTGTTTGTGTATAGCCTTTGCTTTAGACACTCTCTTGCCGAGAAGGAAAAGGGAGAGACGACATGTTTCTTTGTCCTGATTTATGATTAATAAATCCGTAGTTGTAGTATGCGTCCACAAGCCTCACGCCTATTCTGTTTGCACACTTTGCTCTGCTGATATAGCGTGCCCTGGCTTTGAAGCCTGGGTCACTGATTTACGTCGGAGCAGAGGCCGATGGGTCTTCGCAGCGGGACGGCTGGAAGGAGATGACCCAGCTCAGGCTAGCCAGCTGGCCTAGCGACCTTCTGAATGCCGACAATAATCACCTGATCCAATACAGCAGGTCGTAATAAAACACAAGTTTAAAATGGAACGACTTATGTCAAATATACAGTGGTGCCCCGCAAGACGAATGCCTCGCAAGACGGAAAACCCGCTAGACGAAAGGGTTTTCCGTTTTTGAGTTGCTTCGCAGGACGAATTTCCCTATGGGCTTGCTTCGCAAGACGAAAATGTCTTGCGAGTCTTGAGATTTTTTTTCCGCTTCCCCCCCCCTTTTTCTAAGCCGCTAAGCATTTAATAGCCTTTTAGCAGCTAATCCGCTAAGCCGATAAGCCTTTAATAGCCGCTAAACCGCTAATAGCGCTAATCCGTTAAGCCGCTAATAGGGTTGCTTCGCAAGACGAAAAAACCGCTAGACGAAGACACTCGCGGAACGGATTAATTTCGTCTTGCGAGGCACCACTGTAGTAATATTCAATAATCGATTAGAATAGTACACAGTAAAATTAACTCTCAAAACATCTGCAAAAAAACCCCAGAAATTCACTCTTAACCATTACAATAAATAATTTCTAAACTATGATTAATGATAATAACTGCAAGTTGCAATTCATAAAATACCATATTGGCCTGAATATAAGCCACACTTTTTTTTCCAAATTCTGACTGTGAAAAGTTAAAGTGCGGATGAAATTTGCGACCTTACAAAAATTGGCTTTTACGATATCGCTGCTGAAACAGACATATGGTAAAACGGAATGGTTGTGAGTGCCTGCAGAATTTTGAGGGAGCAGCTTATATTTGGGTATTGTCTTTTTTTCTCTCCCAAATTTTAAAGGTGTGGCATATATTTGGGTGTGGCTTATATTCAGGCCACTGCAGTACCACAACACATACAAAACCATGTAGAAGGATCAAATTGAGAAACCAACACACACAATTTATAAAATTATTATTTTTTAAATCCCTGGACTTCTCTTCTTCCTTCCCAGCTGTTCCAACACTGTATCTCTTATCGTTGTCATGACTTACAATTTTCACTAATCAATTATCATCGTCATCAACAATTTACACCCCAATTTTCATTATGAAAATGAAAAGTGGGTCGAAATTTGTAAACTGCCATGCCGCTGAAGCCTCAAGTTGTCCGGCAAGGATGAGGAAAAAACACTACAATATTAAAACAACAAAAATCTCTGAAAATCAAAGTAGCTCTGCATGTTTTTTCCTGCTATCATCCTCAACATTAAGACGACCAGTAATATTTTTATTATGTTTTTAGGTATGCTTTAAGCAGCCTAGGGTGGCTTGGGAACCCCAGCCAGATGGGTGGAGTATATATAATAAATTATTATTATTAACCTCTTCCTAGATCAGCAACCCGACAGGGGTGGCCAGCGTATCCGGCCCCTCACAGGCTTCTTCCGGCCCTCACGTTTAAATGCAGAGCCTGGGGGTTGAATCCTGCACTGTCAATTCCTGCAAATTCTGTGCTCTGCCCCTGACCTGCGGCACCGATCCTTCTCTGCTTCCTGACCTCTCCCTTTCCTTAGTCTCGCAGGAGGGCCTGAGACATGTTTCACAGCCGAATTCAGCCCTCCAGGCACACCTGCAAATGCATCCGCATGCCACCGCCCCCTACAACAGGTGTGCCTCAAAACTTCACCTGGCGATAGAGGCTCAAAGCCACCGGCTGGTTCTGCAGAGTCATGAAGAAGGCGCCGCGGTTCAGCTCATTCTTCAGGTGCAAGACGACCGTGTAAACTGGGAATGAAGAAGAGAGAGGCTGGTTAGATGGAGAGCAATGAGCCCTGAAGCAAAGACCGCCTTGAACGATATTATACCCAATTCATAGAACCTAACCAAGGGACTCTCTGCGCATGCCAACAGCTTCTAGGAGCCACAGGTGCAGGATGAGGACCAAAGATGGACAAACCTTTGAAGGTCACCTGGAAACTGCAACTAATCCAGAATACGGCAGCTAGATTGGTGACTGGGAGTGGCCGCCAAGACCATATAACACTGGTCCTGAAAGACCTACATTGACTCCCAGTACATTTCCAAGGACAATTCAAAGTGTTGTTGCTGACCTTTAAAGCCTCTTAAAGCCCAGTATACCTGAAGGAGCGTCTCCACCCCCATCATTCAGCCCGGACGCTGAGGTCCAGCTCTGAGGGCCTTCTGGCAGTTCCCTCACTGTGAGAAGCCAAGTTACAGGGAACCAGGCAGAGGGCCTTATCGGTAGTGGCGCCTGCCCTGTGGAACGCCCTCCCAGCAGATGTCAAGGAAATAAACAACTATCTGACTTTTAGAAGACATCTGAAGGCAGCCCTGTTTAGGGAAGTTTTTATGTTTGATGTTTTATTGTGTTTTTAATATTCTGTTGGGAGCTGCTCAGAGTGGCTGGGGAGGTCCGGCCAGATGGGCAGGGTAAAATATGTTGTTGTTGCTGTTGCTGTTATTGTTAATTAGCCTGGAAGGAGCACAAAGTGTCCCCTGCCACAGGTATAGTGGTACCTCAGGTTACAGATGCTTCAGGTTACAGACTCCGCTAACCCAGAAATAGTACCTCAGGTTAAGAACTTTACTGCAGGATGAGAACAGAAATCGCATGGCGGCAGCAGGAGGCCCCATTAGCTAAAGTGGTACCTCAGGTTAAGAACAGTTTCAGGTTAATAACGGACCACCAGAATGAATTAAGTTCTTAACCCAAGGTACTACTACTACTACTACTACTACTAATAATAATAATAAAATTAATTTATACCCCACCCTCCCCAGCCAAGACCAGGCTCAGGGCGGCTAACAACCGATATAAAAACCAATTGATTGAAATACAACTTAAAAACAAGATTAAAATACAACATTAAAACATTAAAATGCAGCCTCATTTCAATGGAAACTCAAATCAAAAACTTTTTGGGGGATGAAAACATCAGCTGCAGAGGTGCCACTGTACTGCCCTACGCGGTGAGGCAGGGAGGCAGGCAAGACAGGGAAAGTGCGTCTCTGCTTTACCCAAGTCGGTGTCTCCACTCTCGATGGCCTTGCTAAGCGCCAGCTGGCTACTCTTCATCTTCAGCAGCAGAGGAACCTGCTTCCCAGACCGGGGCTCGTATTCCAGCAGCTGCAAGCAAACACAATGGCACCGCGGGGTCAACGAGCGTTGCACTGCATTGCAATATTATTTCATAGACTTCGTAGAATCACAGAATCATAGAATCATAGAGTTGGAAGAGACCACAAGGGCCATCGAGTCCAACCCCCTGCCAAGCAGGAAACACCATCAGAGCACTCCTGACATATGGTTGTCAAGCCTCTGCTTAAAGACCTCCAAAGAAGGAGACTCCACCACACTCCTTGGCAGCAAATTCCACTGTCGAACAGCTCTTACTGTCAGGAAGTTCTTCCTAATGTTTAGGTGGAATCTTCTTTCTTGTAGTTTGGATCCATTGCTCCATGTCCGCTTCTCTGGAGCAGCAGAAAACAACCTTTCTCCCTCCTCTATGTGACATCCTTTTATATATTTGAACATGGCTATCATATCACCCCTTAACCTCCTCTTCTCCAGGCTAAACATGCCCAGCTCCCTTAGCCGTTCCTCATAAGGCATCGTTTCCAGGCCTTTGACCATTTTGGTTGCCCTCCTCTGGACACATTCCAGTTTGTCAGTGTCCTTCTTGAATTGTGGTGCCCAGAACTGGACACAGTACTCCAGGTGAGGTCTGACCAGAGCAGAAAACAGTGGCACTATTACTTCCCTTGATCTAGATGCTATACTCCTATTGATGCAGCCCAGAATTGCATTGGCTTTTTTAGCTGCCGCGTCACACTGTTGGCTCATGTCCAGTTTGTGGTCAACCAAGACTCCTAGATCCTTTTCACATGTACTGCTCTCAAGCCAGGTGTCCCCCATCTTGTATTTGTGCCTCTCATTTTTTTTGCCCAAGTGCAATACTTTACATTTCTCCCTGTTAAAATTCATCTTGTTTGTTTTGGCCCAGTTCTCTAATCTGTCAAGGTCGTTTTGAAGTGTGATCCTGTCCTCTGGGGTGTTAGCCACCCCTCCCAGTTTGGTGTCATCTGCAAATTTGATCAGGATGCCCTTGAGTCCATCATCCAAGTCGCTGATAAAGATGTTGAATAAGACCGGGCCCAAGACAGAACCCTGTGGCACCCCACTAGTCACTCTTCTCCAGGATGAAGAGGAACCATTGATGAGCACCCTTTGGGTTCGGTATATCATAGGAAGGGACCCCCAGAGTCAATCTAGTCCAGCCCCGGAGAATGCAGGAATCTCAGCTAAAGGCAACTAACATTTAGGAGACCAGAATGGCTACTAGCAGTTGCAAAAGGCAGAAATGGCGTGGAGGCAACCAGCCCCACCTGCCAGTGTGCCGTGGAGGTTACAGTATCGGACTAGGACCCAGGAGAGAGCTGGGTTCGAATCCTCGCTCAGCCATGAAGTTCACTGGGTGGCCTTCAGCCTCTCAGCCTAACTGACCTCACAGGGAACAGGACTTGATTTCCCATGCATGTGTAAAGCTAAGGCGAAGGAATGCATCTATATAATAAGCCTGTAAGTATATGAGGAGAGCTTGCAGGATCAGGCCAATGGTCACCTAGTCCAGCATCCTATTCTCACAGGGCCTGAACAGTTTTCTGTGGGAAACCAGCAAGCAGGATCTGAGCACAAGAGCAACTCTCACAAAAGCAATGCGGCAGCTAGACTGGTGACTAGGAGCGGCTGCCGAGACCACATAACACCAGTCCTGAAAGACCTACATTGTCTCCCAGTACGTTTCCGAGCACAATTCAAAGTGCTGGTGCTGATCTTTAAAGTCGGAAATGGCCTTGGTCCTGTATACTTGAAGGAGTGTCTCCACCCCCATCGTTCAGCCTGGACACTGAGGTCTAGCGCCGAGGGCCTTCTGGCGCTTCCCTCCCTGTGAGAAGCCAAGTTACAGGGAACCAGGCAGAGGGCCTTCTCGGTGGTGGCACCCACCCTGTGGAATGCCCTCCCATCAGATGTCAAGGAGATAAATAACTACAGTGGTACCTCAAGTTACAGACGCTTAAGGTTACAGACTCCGCTAACCCAGAAATAGTACCTCAAGTTAAGAACTTTGCCCCAGGATGAGAACAGAAATCGTGTGGCAGCAGTGGGAGGCCCCATTAGCTAAAGTGGTACCTCAGGTTAAGAACAGTTTCAGGTTAAGAATGGACCTCTAGAACGAATTAAGTTCTTAACCTGAGGTACCACTGTATTTTAGAAGACATCTGAAGGCAGCCCTGTTTAGGGAAGTTTTTAATGTCTGATCTTTTGTCATGTTTTTTAATATTCTGTTGGGAGCCGTCCAGAGTGGCTGGGAAACCCAGCCAGATGGGCGGAGTATAAATAATAAATTATTTTTATTATTATATATCCCTTCCTGCCGTTTCCAGAAACTGGTATTAGGCAGACAACAGTCAAGGTGCCGAACAGCCACCTAATCAATAGGCCCGCGGACTCCACTTTTGTGGGTTCCTCGGGGACGTCTGTCATTCTGACCAGGGAAAACTGTCTTGAACATGATGCAGGTAGGTAGCCGTGTTTGTCTGCCGTAGTTGTAATTTTCTGAGAATCCTCCAGAAAAATAATCTCTCAAAGGACCTGTTGATGGCATTTTACCATTGTACTGTTGAGATTGTATTAACTTATGGTCTGTGTGTGTGGTTTGGGAGCTGCACGGTCAGGGAAAAAAACAATGCTGTCCAGGGTTGTAAAGACTGCAGAGAGAATAATTGGGTGCACTCTTCCCACCTTGGATCAAATCTATGTTTCCAGGTGTCATAAGAAAGCAGCAGAGATAGCGCAGGATAGTGCGCACCCCGGAAATGATCTCTTTCAGCTTCTGCCTTCTGGAAGAAGGTACAGGGTTATAAAGACTAGGACTAGCCGCCTGAGAAACAGTTTCTACCCAAATGCAATTCTGGTTTTAAACGCAGTATAAGGAGTCTCTATGGGAGTATATTGTATTCAATTATGGGGGTATCAGAGTTTTTAGGGGCTGGCCAGGCTGGGATAGTTGGGATAGCAGGCTTGTGGGTTTTTGAATCTCTGATGTAGATTTTTTCAATTTTGTTGTTCTGTATGGGACAATGAAAGGGACGCAGGTGGTGCTGTGGGCTAAACCACAGAGCCTAGGACTTGCCGATCAGAAGGTCGGCGGTTCGAATCCCCGTGACGGAGTGAGCTCCCGTTGCTCGGTCCCTGCTCCTGCCAACCTAGCAGTTTGAAAGCATGTCAAAGTGCAAGTAGAATAAACAGGTCCAACTCCGGCGGGAAGGTAAACGGCGTTTCCGTGCGCTGCTCTGGTTCGCCAGAAGCGGCTTAGTCATGCTGGCCACATGACCCAGAAGCTGGACGCCGGCTCCCTTGGCCAATAAAGCAAGATGAGCGCCGGAACCCCAGAGTCGGTCACGACTGGACCTAATGGTCAGGGGTCCCTTTACCTTTTTATCGGACAATGACAATAAAGATTATCGTATCGTAAAATTAAAAAATTCCTTCCAGTAGCACCTTAGAGACCAACTAAGTTTGTTATTGGTATGAGCTTTCGTGTGCATGCACACTTCTTCAGATA